>NC_074720.1:7205897-7805897 GCF_947242115.1 Biomphalaria glabrata
CTACTTACTTAGTATATTAAACACAGTTGCTACTTACTTAGTATATTAAACACAGTTTCTACTTACTTAGTATATTAAACACAGTTTCTACTTACTTAGTATATTAAACACAGTTTCTACTTACTTAGTATATTAAACACAGTTGCTACTTACTTAGTATATTAAACACAGTTGCTACTTACTTAGTATATTAAACACAGTTTCTACTTACTTAGTATATTAAACACAGTTTCTACTTACTTAGTATATTAAACACAGTTTCTACTTACTTAGTATATTAAACACAGTTTCTACTTACTTAGTATATTAAACACAGTTGCTACTTACTTAGTATATTAAACACAGTTTCTACTTACTTAGTATATTAAACACAGTTTCTACTTACTTAGTATATTAAACACAGTTTCTACTTACTTAGTATATTAAACACAGTTTCTACTTACTTAGTATATTAAACACAGTTTCTACTTACTTAGTATATTAAACACAGTTTCTACTTACTTAGTATATTAAACACAGTTTCTACTTACTTAGTATATTAAACACAGTTTCTACTTACTTAGTATATTAAACACAGTTTCTACTTACTTAGTATATTAAACACAGTTTCTACTTACTTAGTATATTAAACACAGTTTCTACTTACTTAGTATATTAAACACAGTTTCTACTTACTTAGTATATTAAACACAGTTTCTACTTACTTAGTATATTAAACACAGTTTCTACTTACTTAGTATATTAAACACAGTTTCTACTTACTTAGTATATTAAACACAGTTTCTACTTACTTAGTATATTAAACACAGTTTCTACTTACTTAGTATATTAAACACAGTTTCTACTTACTTAGTATATTAAACACAGTTGCTACTTACTTAGTATATTAAACACAGTTTCTACTTACTTAGTATATTAAACACAGTTTCTACTTACTTAGTATATTAAACACAGTTTGCTACTTACTTAGTATATTAAACACAGTTTCTACTTACTTAGTATATTAAACACAGTTTCTACTTACTTAGTATATTAAACACAGTTTCTACTTACTTAGTATATTAAACACAGTTTCTACTTACTTAGTATATTAAACACAGTTTCTACTTACTTAGTATATTAAACACAGTTTCTACTTACTTAGTATATTAAACACAGTTGCTACTTACTTAGTATATTAAACACAGTTTCTACTTACTTAGTATATTAAACACAGTTTCTACTTACTTAGTATATTAAACACAGTTTCTACTTACTTAGTATATTAAACACAGTTGCTACTTACTTAGTATATTAAACACAGTTTCTACTTACTTAGTATATTAAACACAGTTGCTACTTACTTAGTATATTAAACACAGTTTCTACTTACTTAGTATATTAAACACAGTTTCTACTTACTTAGTATATTAAACACAGTTTCTACTTACTTAGTATATTAAACACAGTTTCTACTTACTTAGTATATTAAACACAGTTTCTACTTACTTAGTATATTAAACACAGTTTCTACTTACTTAGTATATTAAACACAGTTTCTACTTACTTAGTATATTAAACACAGTTGCTACTTACTTAGTATATTAAACACAGTTTCTACTTACTTAGTATATTAAACACAGTTTCTACTTACTTAGTATATTAAACACAGTTTCTACTTACTTAGTATATTAAACACAGTTTCTACTTACTTAGTATATTAAACACAGTTTCTACTTACTTAGTATATTAAACACAGTTTCTACTTACTTAGTATATTAAACACAGTTTCTACTTACTTAGTATATTAAACACAGTTTCTACTTACTTAGTATATTAAACACAGTTTCTACTTACTTAGTATATTAAACACAGTTTCTACTTACTTAGTATATTAAACACAGTTGCTACTTACTTAGTATATTAAACACAGTTTCTACTTACTTAGTATATTAAACACAGTTTCTACTTACTTAGTATATTAAACACAGTTTCTACTTACTTAGTATATTAAACACAGTTGCTACTTACTTAGTATATTAAACACAGTTGCTACTTACTTAGTATATTAAACACAGTTGCTACTTACTTAGTATATTAAACACAGTTGCTACTTACTTAGTATATTAAACACAGTTTCTACTTACTTAGTATATTAAACACAGTTTCTACTTACTTAGTATATTAAACACAGTTTCTACTTACTTAGTATATTAAACACAGTTTCTACTTACTTAGTATATTAAACACAGTTTCTACTTACTTAGTATATTAAACACAGTTGCTACTTACTTAGTATATTAAACACAGTTTCTACTTACTTAGTATATTAAACACAGTTTCTACTTACTTAGTATATTAAACACAGTTGCTACTTACTTAGTATATTAAACACAGTTTCTACTTACTTAGTATATTAAACACAGTTGCTACTTACTTAGTATATTAAACACAGTTGCTACTTACTTAGTATATTAAACACAGTTTCTACTTACTTAGTATATTAAACACAGTTTCTACTTACTTAGTATATTAAACACAGTTTCTACTTACTTAGTATATTAAACACAGTTTCTACTTACTTAGTATATTAAACACAGTTGCTACTTACTTAGTATATTAAACACAGTTTCTACTTACTTAGTATATTAAACACAGTTGCTACTTACTTAGTATATTAAACACAGTTGCTACTTACTTAGTATATTAAACACAGTTGCTACTTACTTAGTATATTAAACACAGTTGCTACTTACTTAGTATATTAAACACAGTTGCTACTTACTTAGTATATTAAACACAGTTTCTACTTACTTAGTATATTAAACACAGTTGCTACTTACTTAGTATATTAAACACAGTTGCTACTTACTTAGTATATTAAACACAGTTTCTACTTACTTAGTATATTAAACACAGTTTCTACTTACTTAGTATATTAAACACAGTTTCTACTTACTTAGTATATTAAACACAGTTGCTACTTACTTAGTATATTAAACACAGTTTCTACTTACTTAGTATATTAAACACAGTTTCTACTTACTTAGTATATTAAACACAGTTGCTACTTACTTAGTATATTAAACACAGTTTCTACTTACTTAGTATATTAAACACAGTTGCTACTTACTTAGTATATTAAACACAGTTTCTACTTACTTAGTATATTAAACACAGTTGCTACTTACTTAGTATATTAAACATAGTTTCTACTTACTTAGTATATTAAACACAGTTTCTACTTACTTAGTATATTAAACACAGTTTCTACTTACTTAGTATATTAAACACAGTTTCTACTTACTTAGTATATTAAACACAGTTTCTACTTACTTAGTATATTAAACACAGTTTCTACTTACTTAGTATATTAAACACAGTTGCTACTTACTTAGTATATTAAACACAGTTTCTACTTACTTAGTATATTAAACACAGTTTCTACTTACTTAGTATATTAAACACAGTTGCTACTTACTTAGTATATTAAACACAGTTTCTACTTACTTAGTATATTAAACACAGTTGCTACTTACTTAGTATATTAAACACAGTTGCTACTTACTTAGTATATTAAACACAGTTTCTACTTACTTAGTATATTAAACACAGTTTCTACTTACTTAGTATATTAAACACAGTTTCTACTTACTTAGTATATTAAACACAGTTTCTACTTACTTAGTATATTAAACACAGTTTCTACTTACTTAGTATATTAAACACAGTTTCTACTTACTTAGTATATTAAACACAGTTGCTACTTACTTAGTATATTAAACACAGTTGCTACTTACTTAGTATATTAAACACAGTTTCTACTTACTTAGTATATTAAACACAGTTGCTACTTACTTAGTATATTAAACACAGTTGCTACTTACTTAGTATATTAAACACAGTTGCTACTTACTTAGTATATTAAACACAGTTGCTACTTACTTAGTATATTAAACACAGTTGCTACTTACTTAGTATATTAAACACAGTTGCTACTTACTTAGTATATTAAACACAGTTTCTACTTACTTAGTATATGGAACCAGCTGACACAGTTTCTACTTACATAGTATATGGAACCAGCTGACATAGTTTCTACTTACATAGTTTATGGAACCAGCTGACACAGTTTCTACTTACATAGTATATGGAACCAGCTGACACAGTTTCTACTTACATAGTATATGGAACCAGCTGACACAGTTTCTACTTACATAGTATATGGAACCAGCTGACAAGGTTTCTACTTACATAGTATATGGAACCAGCTGACACAGTTTCTACTTACATTGTATATGGAACCAGCTGACACAGTTTCTACTTACATAGTATATGGAACCAGCTGACACAGTTTCTACTTACATAGTATATGGAACCAGCTGACAAGGTTTCTACTTACATAGTATATGGAACCAGCTGACACAGTTTCTACTTACATAGTATATGGAACCAGCTGACACAGTTTCTACTTACATAGTATATGGAACCAGCTGACAAGGTTTCTACTTACATGGTATGTGGAACCAGCTGACACAGTTTCTACTTACATTGTATATGGAACCAGCTGACACAGTTTCTACTTACATAGTATATGGAACCAGCTGACACAGTTTCTACTTACATAGTATATGGAACCAGCTGACACAGTTTCTACTTACATAGTATATGGAACCGGCTGACAAGGTTTCTACTTACATAGTATATGGAACCAGCTGACACAGTTTCTACTTACATAGTATATGGAACCAGCTGACACAGTTTCTACTTACATAGTATATGGAACCAGCTGACAAGGTTTCTACTTACATAGTATATGGAACCAGCTGACACAGTTTCTACTTACATTGTATATGGAACCAGCTGACACAGTTGCTACTTACATAGTATATGGAACCAGCTGACACAGTTTCTACTTACATAGTATATGGAACCAGCTGACACAGTTTCTACTTACATAGTATATGGAACCGGCTGACAAGGTTTCTACTTACATAGTATATGGAACCAGCTGACACAGTTTCTACTTACATAGTATATGGAACCAGCTGACACAGTTTCTACTTACATAGTATATGGAACCAGCTGACAAGGTTTCTACTTACATAGTATATGGAACCAGCTGACACAGTTTCTACTTACATTGTATATGGAACCAGCTGACACAGTTGCTACTTACATAGTATATGGAACCAGCTGACACAGTTTCTACTTACATAGTATATGGAACCAGCTGACACAGTTTCTACTTACATAGTATATGGAACCGGCTGACAAGGTTTCTACTTACATAGTATATGGAACCAGCTGACACAGTTTCTACTTACATTGTATATGGAACCAGCTGACACAGTTACTACGTACTTGGTATATGGAACCAGCTGACCCAGTTTCTACTTACATAGTTTATGGAACCAGCTGACACAGTTTCTACTTACATAGTTTATGGAACCAGCTGACACAGTTTCTACGTACTTGGTATATGGAACCAGCTGACACAGTTTCTACGTACTTGGTTTATCGAACCACCTGACAAAGTTTCCACTTACTTGGTATATTGAACCACTTGACCCAGTTTCTACTCACTTGGTATATCGAACCACTTGACCCAGTTTCTACTCACTTGGTATATCGAACCACTTGACACAGTTTGTCCCTCATGACGTCAGTTAGGTTCTCCCTGAAGCTTCTCATCCCCATTAACAGCTGCTTCAGGTGATGGATCTGTTCCGGGCTTCTCTCGTCCGGCGGCTGCTGCATGATGGACTGGGCCCACTCGGGCATTCTGGACCACTGTCAAGATGAGTCATAACTTTAAATAATATGGCAGTAAGGTACGTACTTTATGCAGATGACTTCTTAATTGGGACCACAGTACTCTCTAGATCTAAACTTCGCGGGCACGTTGCCCTGCCTCATCGTGGCGCCCGCGTGGAAACGGCCATTAGAGGAATTGGCTAGGCTAAATGGGTAGCAACACAGGACTCCCGTGGGGATGCCCACGGGTAGACGAGAGTCCACCCATTGCACGGGCGGAGTTGTAATAAAGTCCCCACAAACACGTCACCAATCCATGCGCTGTTCCTCAAAGGGACCGTTATATAAATGGCGGATCCCGCACAGTTAGCTTGGTACATTGAAGGAAAATGGCAGAAGTCCCCGGTGCATTCTCGGCCTTCGGCCGTGTCTCTAGCCCACGTGTCGGGGGCCGAACGCATCGGTCAACAGCAATGCCTTACATAGGCATTGTCTAGGGTCTCTCCCAAACAGAACTGTGTGTTCACACAGGTTTGTTTTTTTTTTACTGTTTGGCGTCCAAACAGGTTTTTTTTTCAAACTTAGAGCTCGAAGAGCCTTCGGCTCAGCTCTTAGACATCAACAAGATCTAAACTTAACAGATCCTTACAACCATATTTATATTTTTTTCCGAATTATGTTAATTTGAAATAAACAAATAAAATTCAATTTATTCTAACTTTAGTCACAGCTGAAAATCGGTAAAAAAAAAAAATAGAATTTAAAAAATAGCCCTGAAATTGACACCATTATCGAACTTCTAAAGCAGTGTTTCCCAAACTGTGTTCCGCAGAACCCAAGTGTTTCGCGAGGCCCTAAAAGGTGTTCCACGAACTACTGGAATAATAAACTAGTAGGCCACCACGTGAATTAATCTCTCTAAAAAACAAACATAGTTTTCCGCTATATACTTAGAATGTGCGAAGTCTTTCGCTAAAGAAAAAGTTAAAGCCATTTATCTGAATATTACAGTGTTAAGCTCCCACTCTGCTATATAAAACAAAACTAATTAATTAGTACTAAATGATTAACTAATGGGTTAATTTTCGGATTGATTCATGTCTTGTCATCGACTATGAATAATTCTTCAAAATTTCAACTTGATCCGAGACTGGGAGGTGGGAGAAAAAGTTTGAAAACCTAATAAGGGGATTAAATCCATATATACATTCACATCTCGCATTAAGTAGCATTTATTCCCCTTATTTCCATATCAAACAAAATAATTAATCACCAACAATTAATTAACAAATTGGTTAATTTTTTTAATTGATTCATGTCTTGTCAGGTTCAATGAATAATTGTGTAGTTTTAACTTGATCCGAGAATGGGAAATGAGAGAAAAAAAAACCTGTTCAAACTTTTTACCAGACAGACAGACAGGGCTATGTAAAAACAGATTTAAAATTAAGAATCTCTTTATTAAGTGCATAAACATGGAGAAGTACATCATAATGTGTGTAGTAGGCCTACGTTAGTTCTGCACTTACTGCTCTGTTTCTGTTGAACCAGGACTTGTCAAAGAGCAGCGTCTGAGATTCTTCCCCCTGACCCTCTTGTCCGGCATGGGTTTTCGCCCCTGCGATGATGTAGAGAAATTCCGAGTAGGCCGACTGTTGGGTCTTGCTAATGCTCAGCTTCTGCATGTCCATGAGTAGACCACAGAGTGACCGGATGATGCGAGCATACCATTTGAACGTTCGTATAGAACGCCTCTTTTGTCTCTGGGGGATTTGAAAATACAATATTATCACTGGCATGCAAAATAACGGAAATTTGGAGACCGATTGCCTAAATCCATCTCTGGGACTTTCAATTCCGAATTTCAGTTCTACTATCACTAATGGTTACCTAACATGTGAATGAACTATTTTGGTGGGGTAGTTGAGCTGAACGCGGCGCCTATGAGCATCGTCAGATGTTGACGTCTATAAAAAGTTTAGCCTTAGATTCTTGAGATTCTTGACATCCAAGGAGTAAAAAAAAGGTTCCTCTTACAGACCTTGCGATCTATAGGGCAGATGATGTAAAGGTCATCTGTTTCTGTGGCCCACGGTCAACGAGGATGTCATGTGGCCAGCACAACGACAAACGGGGCTTGACTTTTACCCAACTAATGTCAGGTACCCATTACAGCTGGGTGGACTCAGGGGCGCCTTAAACTTAAAGATACCGAAATTAAGAATCACAGTCTTCAGGTGGATTCGAATCCGGGATTCACCGGTTCGGAAGCCAAGCGCTTTATCACTCAGCCACATCGCTTCCATCCATGGAGTACTAGATGTTATTTGGTTATTACGTTTTGAGATGTATGATAAAATAAACATTTTAATTTTAGATGAAGGAAATATTCGAGAATGTGAACAAAATGTTTTCCATCTCTCTCTTTGAGGTGATACGCCTATGCAATGCGTTGGAAAACAATGGGTTAGAGGCGGAACTACTAACCTTATAACCAAAATTAAGTATTAATTTAAAATTCTAATGCGAAACTTTGCGAAACTATCCTCACAATTATAATTTGCCAAGTGATGACTGCTTGTAAAAGTCAATAGACAGCGTCCATAAAGGCGACATTAGGGAAGTTAAGTGATTGGTTTAACCTTATATCATCCAATAATTGTATAAATTATTAGTCTAACAAAATAACTAAAAAAAAAAAATGTATGTCCTAATTAAATAGTAAAAAAAATTGACATTTCACTGGACGCTAGAAATCTATTATTAATTTACGATAACCTTAGTTAAATTATGTAAAGAAAATAACTGCATATAATTATGTTATGCTATATTGAAAATACAAAGTATTTACCTCCAACTCTGATAAATGTTCTGATGACGGTGGAACCCAAAACACAGAGCCTCTTCTAGTCGGCTTGGCCACCTGAGAGCTGCGTCTACTGATAAGTTGAATGAAATATAAATGCAAAGATCAATTTTGTTTAAAATTTCGAACAGACGGACATTCTATTAGTAAACTACAATATTAATTATACAAGATTAATTGGTACCCATGTCATCATAAGGGCTGCTGTGAAAGGTTCCATGGTCATGTGTCATCATCATTTAAAAATAAAGCTTCAAACTCCGTTTCTCTTTCCATGAGCGCAGTTCAGATATAACAAAATAATAGATTTTCAAAAGTATTCTTGTAAACCCTGCCTTGCACCAGTGCTTGTGGTGCGTACGAGCGCACTGTTGAACCAGAACAGGAAGACACTAGGATAGAGGAAAAGAACAGTGTATCAAGTGATTTGGAAGAGTCTGAATTGTTGGGGAACTAAGAAGCCGACCTTTGTGCTGCCTGAAGACTGTAATAGGGACCTGAAGCGAAGCGGGGAATGCTGTCGTTGGTCCGTATTCAGGTTGCTGGGGAAAGGACTGGTAGAATCAGGAACAAGACTCTTGAAATGTAGAAGGGCTGTTATGTGTTTGTCCTGGTAAATAAACACACGCATTTGAGTTGCCTGCCTTAGAGTTACTACAGTATGTTAGAATTAGCAGAATGTTAAAGGCATTGATCACTAGATCTGTTGTTTTTTTTACAAAGTTTAAATGATTACTAGAATAATAATAAAAATCTGATTATTTGCATATAAATTTTTATAAATTTCTATATCGTACTGTTCTAAGTAAACTTCGAAGCTTCTTTCTAATAGATTCTATAATACTAGATATTACATTTATAAATCTTCCTGAATAGATTTTATATTACAAGATGGTAGATGAACAACTCTACCTGGATGTAGCTAATTCTGGCAGCTGTTCAATGCTTGAGGTCCTGCGACTGAGTGTCGTGGACGTACTGAAAGACAATTTTCTGCCCAGAAGTTCCGACTCGCGCATTAACATCTGAACCATTTTGGTTTTGTAAGACTCCAAGGTCCATTCCTGAAATAGGAGACCGTTAGAGAAAGTTAGACAAGTCATGCTGCAACAAGTGATTTGAAGTTGATTACACGTGGAGTCAATTTCTCCCCTGTAATTGTAGGCCGACTGCTAGAGATCGCTTATACTAGTAACTGATGCTCATTTTAAATGTCTGGTTTGAAAACAACTCACCGGCAAACTGATGAAATATTCATTTATTGGACAGCGATTTTAAAACGGAAAATTAGTTTCCAACATTATCAATTCATTGCTTTAATGATTTACACACCACAATGTACCTATAAACATTAAAAAAAAACATGAAGTTTTCTTGTGGCATTAATAGTTGCTAAATATTTGAATTCGCGTTTTCCTTGGTTGATTTCTATAATTTAAAGTGGTGGCGTATCATAGATGAAAGTTTGAGAAACTCAGACGTAGTAAATATTTCTAGCTTTCAAATTGCGTTTGTAAATTTATCTATTGAAAGAAAAATGATTTTTTAAAAAAAGAGAAAAGGTTACAAGATAGCTACTGAGAAAGACAGGATTTGAACCTTTACGTTAAATATACAATTCGACAATATTTATCTGCTGAACAATCAGGACATGATCAATGGTCAGTGGTCACATAGTAGCCTCTTGGTCCAGCGTTTCGACGGATCAATTAGTTTGAACTAGAAACATAAAGTAATACTTAGAGCAACTAAATCTACAAAACACAAACACACCTTTATTCTATCGTCTGTACGGGCAGCCATGAAAAAAGCTTTTCTTAATAACAGACTGTGCTTTTTATATCCTGGTTCTGAATTTTCGGAGACTCTTCTTTTGTTTCTCTCGTCTCCTAGCAACAGTTCATTGTCGTTAAATTTGGCGTACATGTCGTAAGTGTTAACGCCATGAGGCATCGTCAACGCGCTGGCAGGGGAGGCAAGCGATGTGCCTTGCTGCATTTTCTGGGTTGTTCCCCTTGCACCGTTGTGCAGATCGGATGCTGACCACCTCAGGGAGCGGAGCATTTGACGCTGACTGCTGCTTCCAGTGGCCACGTTAACCACTGAAGTAGTTGGAGGTGTCACCCTGCCTTTGCTGTTGATGGCCACACCTTTAAGAATACCCCTAGGATACTGGTGCGATTCTGGCATTTTGCGTAATGTTTTGACGCCACAGTTAATCCTTGTCTCAACTAATTGGCTTTCTTTTCATAATATTGGTAAGACGTCTATCTGCAGAGGAAAATGATAAAATAAAAATTTAATTAAATGCTACAGTTACAGTTTTAATCATATATATATATATATAACGAAATGTATTGTGCATATTTTTTCTCTTTTAAATAGTTGTATTTTCAGTGTTTTACTGTTTTCACATCAACCTATAATCACAGTTTCATTACCTCTGCCTTGTTTGATAATCGGGACATTGAAAATAAAAATCGATTTTACGAAAATGATGTAGATACATCCATATATTTATCTATATAAATATAGATTTATCAAGCACAGTAACAAGAAACAAGACTACCCAAGACTTATCGTCAAATAAAAATAGAAATAAATAGAATGAATTATAATGTGTCAAAAATATGATTTGAAACCTAAACAACGACACTCAAGATGATACTAGACATCAATATAATAATTGAGGCACACATCCTTCACAATCTTTGATTAGCTACTCAATGACAACAAATGGATCTCAAACCTGTTTTGTGTTGCAAAGTTAAAGGTTTTGAAGGAATGTATTGTTTGTTTATTTCATGCCACGGACACCAATACAACTACTACTACTAATAATATTAATAACAATAATCTTTAATATCCATAAAAAATTTACAAATGTTACAATTAGTGCAATACACCAAACAAAACATTATAACTATAGAAAACAAAATATCCATTCACACCAGAGTCACTCCAATGTTACACGTGAAATGCTTGTATCAGAGAGCTGAATTGTATTTAAGGAATTGTACATTTATGTAAGCCTATTTCCGCATAAGCGCTTTGGTCCATTCTGTAGTGTTCCCCAGTAATCAACTCAATGATTGCTGCTTATCATTTTATCCTATCTTATCTTATAAATCACAGACGTTACGTTAAAGGAAGGAGAAGATAATTACGTCCTACGGGTATCCATGTGTTAATCTGGTTGTGCTTGTTAATTAGCGACTTAAAATCTTTTTTGTCATTGGTTATTATGGCTGATGCTCTGTAGGCACTCCCACACCCATTCTCGGATCAAGTTGAAACTTTGCACAATTATTCTGGCGAAGAAAATACATGAATCAATAATGGTAATCAACTGGTAATTAATTAGTTTGATATCGAAAAAGGGAAATAACCTCTACATTCATAGAAATAGTTGTATCCTTCATCCCACTGTCGGTCAGAGTGTTACAAGATCATCTGTCATCATCGAGAAGTACATAGAAGTCTAATTCATAAAGCGCTGGTTGTGAGTGTGTATGTGTTTCGTATGTGAATGTTGTTCGTATTTGCATCTATAGTGTTATTGTTACAGTAGTTATGCTGAGGTTGTCAATTGTTGTCAAACTGAATTTCCATTTGATTGGATCAATAAAAATTATCTTATCTGCGGAGTGCGAAGTTCTTCCCTATAGATGAGTTGTTTTTTAAAAAAAGGGATATTTATATTTGTTACTATTTTTATTTGTAAAAAAAAACAACTATATACCTGTGATAGAACGGAAATGATTCCTCTGATTTACTACAACCATTTTCAATTATCACCTCCACACACGAGTTATATTTCAGGTAATCATCTTTTTTGAAGTAACGTCTGTATTATATAAGATAAGATAAGATAAGAGATATGTATCTACAGAGGCATACAGATGGATCTGCATATATCCAGTGTCTATACTTACCATCGAGAAATAGTCCTCAGATAGTTGTATTATTTCTTCAAAATAAGTTCCAATCAAAATAGATACTATTACGTCCCTTGTGTGTTAGCAACCGTTGTGAATAGTGTTTATATCCGAACATCCGCCCATGACGCTTCAACACATGTAAGAAGTGGCTCTTACTGAATACGCAATTAATACTTGATTGTAGCGGATTGAAAGTTTCTATTTAGGAAAGTGCTAAACTAAGTAAATATTTCTGAGTTGTACTCTCTTGAACACATCAACTGAAGCCACACAGTTCTCTGTACATGCTGTAGCATTTCTCGCTCTCTCTCTCTCTCTGGGGTCTAGAAAATGTTTCTTTATCTAAATCGATATTTAATTGATCAATTAAACGGTCTAGATCTATTAAAGCCCACTCCCCCCCCCCTCCCTTTACCCTAGTTAACGTAATTCATTTCGTTTTCTTTTCTTCAAAGTTTTGGCCAGGGAGTGAAATGTTAATGTGAGAGAAGGGGGAGGAGGGGAGGGAGTGAATCCGTCACCTCTTGAACTCTGGGAGGGACCGTCTTGAAATAGAGACCTTTATTCCATTCCGGAACATTTTCATGCACTGCTCTGGTGTTAATACAATTTGTCCTGTAGTCAGCTGGTCGAACTCTTTAACGACGGCTACAACACGAGGGGCCACTTCAGAACCAACGCATACCTGAATGTAGGCATGTCAGCGCGTGTGTGAGTGTGTGCGTGTGTGTGCGTGCGTGTGTGGGGAGAGAATGTGGTTTGTGCTGACCATGAATGGATTGAATAGATTGTATTAAACGGTAAATAAAAGAAACAAATTTATAGCGCCTAGAGCGGTATTTGCCTCGTTCGGAGATCGCTTCCTTTCACCCCGTGATTTTGATTGCTGCTTTTGGGCTGAGCCGTTTCCTAGCTATTGAACTGCCAGTTGTTTAGATTAAGTGCCCTGGCTCAGTGGTTCTTAACTTAATGTATCTAGTGACTAGTCAACTGTCTTAGACTTATCCAAAGCTTTGTCGCAGTGGCTCTCAATCATTTGCAGCGTTTTTTAGAATTTATTAGAGATTTTTCCTTTGATAGAATCTCTTTCAGTGTCAGGCCCGTCCATTCTTTTATAATCGCTTTCTCTGTATGCCTCTTCTTCTTTTTCCAGTTATTCCTGGTAATGTTCCCTGAAGGAAGGTTTTAGCGAGTCATGAGGACCTTGTGATATAGTGATAGCCATAACCTTTTTTTTTTTTAAAGAAGTTAGCAGATCATCGTGGGGTCCAATCGCTGAGTTAATCCTGTCTCTAATCTTTTCGTTTGTGATTTGGTCATCAGGCTCTATAAAAAAAAAAAGAAATTTAAAAAAGGCAAAGCTGAATTAATCTAAACCAGTGATGCCTAAACTAAGGCACGTGGGATTTCCAGCCCGCGACGCGTGGCTTCGAAGCCTCTGCCCACAGGTAACAGAACAGTGAATTAGTATGTAAAAAAAGTACAAATGATTAGGGTCTCAACTGATTTGAATATATTTCATAGTCATACAATAGTTTCTGATTTTCTAGATAGCTGTTATCTTACTAGATTTCGTAGTTACTAAAAGAATTTTAGACTTGTTAAAAATGTCAACAGACTACAGACAAAACATTTTGAGTCGAAAGTCTACTCATTTTCTGACGACCAATGCTTGTTTCATTTATATTTTTACAAATTTAAATCAAATTACTCTGTCTGTCTGTCAGTTGTATTCTGTCAGGTACCAATTTTGTACACGTTATTTCTCCCGCCTCTCATTCTCGGATCAAGTTGAAAATGTGCATGATTATTCAGTTAATCATGCAATAGTGGTAATTATTAAATTAATTTTGTTTCATATAGAATAAAGAAATAAATCTTACAGTATTGAGATATGTGGCTATAAATGTGCAGTCCTTTCCCATATATAAAACTTTTTACAAGTAATTTGTATATTTTGCTTTTGGTGATGTGGCCCTCTACATTAGTGTGGGTAATTTCTTGGTCCAGAAGGATAAAGATAGGCATCCCAGATCTAAACAAAAGGAACAACATAGAAGATTAAACTGAACACATTTATAAACACATGCTTTATTTAGGTTAAAAAAAAAAAAAAAAGTAAAGTTCCCCTTTCAGACCTTGAGGTCTTCAGGGCTTTATTAAGTGTGAAAGTAACCTTTGCCCCAAACGTGACGTAGTGAGTTATTATGTGTGTGTGTGGGGGGGTGTTATCCGATGACAACGTCACACCGATCACCCGTCACTCAGCCTACGTAACACGGGGTGTTAGCACAAACTTAACGCGTCACGTTTGGCGTAGAATCCTCCCCTCCCCTTCCCTACGTCCCCCACGGACCGACCAAACACTCGCCCGCTCGCCTTGAGCAAATAAACACAGGGAACTGCTCACTCGCGCCTTGAAACTTACAGTACCTCACGCCCGTCATCGCCACGGCTCTAGCCCCTCCCTGTGAGGTCCCTGCAGAGGTACGCTAACCAAAACCCTACATAGCCGCAACGACATATTGTGGGGGCCGACTTGGGCGACAGTCTTCTCCCGAAGTAGCACCCGAAGTGGAGGTATACAACGGATGTGAAAATATCGTGGCGGAGGTCGTTAGAGTGCTGCATGCACTCAGCGTATCCGTTTAGAAAATGTAGCGCCCACCCAACACCCTTTTGAGTATTGAGTATGTTTACATTTTTTTCCCTAACATTATAATACTTATTTCTACCCCCCCCCCCACACCTCCCTTTTCCCATTTAACTTTCGGCGACCGGCTATTCCTTGTTTAGACAAAATGGCGACTCGTGGGTTACAACAGATTTGTCGGCGGCTTAAAAGAATCGGTTAGGGTGGAGTGAGTCATGAATGGTTGCCTGGTGTACGCTTCGGACTGTCATCGCGATGGGAACGAGTTCGAATCTGCTGTCCTCCTCGGGGGGGTTCGGCCTCATCATCATCATCAAACTCCATTAGAGTGAGGGCTTGAGAGGCCTAGAACGTAATAGTCTTGTATGTAAGTCTGAAAGTCGTAAATCCAAATCAACTTAAAGGAAACAGTTTCAACAAGAACTGTAAGAGTTATGTCATCGTGAGATCCAGTTCAATTATGTTTTTTTTAATTTAGTTTTATCGGTTACTTGTTTCTTTCCTGACTCTTACATCGAAACACCAATCAACGGTAGACACATCGAGGTGTTAAGTTTTGTGCTGTGTGATATAACAATTTTTGTTTTCTTTCTAAATGTTTGTTGTGGCTAGAAAGATGGCTGACTTTTGTGGGTTTTTTTTTTTTCTAACGACTTGATTGGAATAAATAACTTCAAGTTCATCTCGTCTGCTTGCATATGTTGTGAGAAGAGCGCTAACAAGCAGAATATACAAAAAGAAGGTTACAAGGACAGTTACACAAACTCAAAATCGGCCCTCGAATTGGTCCACCAAGGCAGGTAAAAAGGCACGTTTTAATATTATCATAAAGAACATCAGAAGGAAATTTTATCAAAGAAAAATGACAGAGAAGAATGGAGAAAGTTAGTATGACAGAACTTACTTAAGTTAACAATAAATTTAAAAAAAAATGTTGACAAAAAATCTAAAACCATTTGCATAAATGTGTTATAAATGTGGTAAATTAGTATTCCCCCTACTAAATAGGCTCCAGTGTTTGTTACTATTAATAGTGAATAGTTGTAAAAGTGGTGTAATTTTATGGAGAAAAAAAAAACTGCTTCCATAAGTGATTTAAAAAATTGGATTTTTCTAAACGGGACGGACGGGCGGACGGACAAACATTCCACACAAAACTATTAGCGTCTTTTTCCCTTTCGGGGGCCGCTAAAATACTTTAACAAAAAACAAAACAAAGTTTATATAAGGGAAAGCACCGCACGATTACTGCCATATCTCTAAGTACTGCAAGATTTATATCCCATTTTTCTAGATAAAAGAATTCCACTAATTGATCAACTAAAGCAGAAAATTCCGGAAAAATTGGAAAAATGTTCTGTCCGGATACTTGATCGTCCGGATAACCGAATACAGAATATTGCATCCTTAGAACTACTTTGAATGTCCCAACCTTCACTTTTCAATATTGAAATGGTTAGGCTTTCATCTGTCAAACTTGTATAAATATCGAGACTTTTATAATGAAGCTTGTCTTCGAGGACGGCAATAAAGAAGCAGAACAGTGTTTCACGTGACTACGTAGTCGTAGCTGAGATGGACAGAATTGGTCACATCCAGCGCATAAGTTGGCGACGTCTGCCAGTGGTCAGTTTAGGTTCTCTATAACTTTATGTCCATAAGTTAGCGACGTCTGCCAGTGGTCAGTTTAGGTTCTCTATAACTTTATGTCCATAAGTTAGCGACGTCTGCCAGTGGTCAGTTTAGGTTCTCTATAACTTTATGTCCATAAGTTAGCGACGTCTGCCAGTGGTCAGTTTAGGTTCTCTATAACTTTATGTCCATAAGTTAGCGACGTCTGCCAGTGGTCAGTTTAGGTTCTCTATAACTTTATGTCCATAAGTTAGCGACGTCTGCCAGTGGTCAGTTTAGGTTCTCTATAACTTTATGTCCATAAGTTAGCGACGTCTGCCAGTGGTCAGTTTAGGTTCTCTATAACTTTATGTCCATAAGTTAGCGACGTCTGCCAGTGGTCAGTTTAGGTTCTCTATAACTTTATGTCCATAAGTTAGCGACGTCTGCCAGTGGTCAGTTTAGGTTCTCTATAACTTTATGTCCATAAGTTAGCGACGTCTGCCAGTGGTCAGTTTAGGTTCTCTATAACTTTATGTCCATAAGTTAGCGACGTCTGCCAGTGGTCAGTTTAGGTTCTCTATAACTTTATGTCCATAAGTTAGCGACGTCTGCCAGTGGTCAGTTTAGGTTCTCTATAACTTTATGTCCATAAGTTAGCGACGTCTGCCAGTGGTCAGTTTAGGTTCTCTATAACTTTATGTCCATAAGTTAGCGACGTCTGCCAGTGGTCAGTTTAGGTTCTCTATAAATTTATTTCAATAACTTGACATAGACGTTTAAAGTATTTTTTAAAAAATTCAAGACTTAGACTAGACATTTATAGAAGTTAACAAATGAAGACCGTTTAAATTGACACGTGAAGATCAAGACATAATTAGCATAATTAATACGGTCTTTATAATTAACTGCTTCATAGTATGGATATATTCTTTAACAAACTTCTATAAATATGATATGTCGGCTTTCATTTATTTTAAATGTCTAGGTCTTCTTGGTCAAACTTTGTTAGAAGTGTTATTCAGGCATTCATTTAAAAATATTTTAAATGTCTAGGTGCTGTTTGTAACTTATTTAACGTCAAGGCCTTCATATGTCAACTTATCTAATTCCTCATTTATTTAAACCATGATGTCCAAATTTCATGTGGACAATAAATTTGAAGATTTATTTGTCTAAATAATTGAGAGACTATGTCATCTCATAGCACACAGTGAGACATTCGACTAAAACCATTGAGACTATGTCATCTCATAGCACACAGTGAGACTTTCGACTAAAACCATTGAGACTATGTCATCTCATGGCACACAGTGAGACATTCGACTAAAACCATTGAGACTATGTCATCTCATAGCACACAGTGAGACATTCGACTAAAACCATTGAGACTATGTCAACTCATAGCACACAGTGAGACTTTCGACTAAAACCATTGAGACTATGTCATCTCATAGCACACAGTGAGACATTCCACTAAAACCAATGAGACTATGTCATCTCATAGCACACAGTGAGACATTCGACTAAAACCATGCAATACCGTAAGGAAACAAATGGTAACCTTAACACTTAGAAGGACTACAATACACACTGGTACTTCTATATATCGTAACAAACATGTATTAGATACATTTATACTACAAGTCAGGTTCAAGTAAGACAGATGGCTGAGTGTGTATTTCATTATTTAATAAATTTAATTTTTTTTCGCCTTAAGACCTTCACGAGATGGTTCAGAGTAAGAGAGTGCCATCATGAGCCAGTCTTACTGCAAGGAGAACTGGAGCGTAGATGTTTAGATGCTTAAATGGTAGTCTAACTGGAGAAGACAGCTCTCTTTGTGGGTAACTATCTTTACAGCACAAAGCTGAAACAAATATATGCATTAATGGTAGGATGGATGGCTTCTGTCAGCAAAGAACTGATAGAATTTAATTGCTCAACCTTAAAAGTTAAATTAATTTGTTTTTTGTGTGTTCGCTGCAAGAAGAAGGGAAGTAATCCGTTTTATTGTTTCGTAATGCAATTTTCAACAAATAAGGTATCACTTACTTCCCTTGGCGTGTTCTTGACGCGAAGGCGGTGTGACATAGTGCATCAGTTGACACACAAGTTTTAGTGAGCTATAAGATGGCTGTGACGGAATTGGACTAAATGGTGTGTGTTTGCTTTTTTTTTTTCTCCTCGGTCTCAAGTGCTGCCGCCGTGTCACAATTAGCTTTTCTGATAGTACTAAATTAGTAAACATTAGTCTTTGTCTCTTTAACCCCCTCAACCTCCCCTTCTCACTCTTTCTCTCTCTCTCTGTCATTTCATTCAATCTCTAAGTTTCTTTAGTTCTTTATCTCCATATACACAGAATACGTTTGCACTTCCCTTGTCCTGTAATCTCTGTATCCTTGTATTTCCATCTATCACTCTGCGTTTCACTCTTTGTCGCTCACTGACATTTTGTCTGTAATTTTTTTTTTTTGCCGCGCAGTGGTTCTCAAGCTGTGGTCCGAACATAGAGGGTCCGCAGAAAGATAAAAATTATATATACTTTATTACTAACAATAAGTTTTTCGACCAAAGTCTATCTGATAATTTGAATAATAATCAACTCTCCACTCACTTTTGTTTAATATGCCTATAACGAATTATTCTATGACAACCTTAAACAAAGATTTGATTAAATCCTATAGTGAGGGAACAAACTCAGTCCTTAATCACAGATGAATCTATACTAATATGGGAGTAGCTTACTGAACTATCCACAAACGAAGAACTCACAAAGAGTCCAAAATCTCTGGTTAAAAAAAACCCAGATTCCAATTTTATAGTCTGCACTAAGGGTACAGAAGTTGTTGGCTGCTTTCCCTTTGCTGTTGACAGTGGTCGGTCGTTGACTTGTAGCACCAAACTGCTGGTAGACAACTGAACCGCTATAGGCGTATAATATCTTAAACTGTAAAACTTAATAACTTTAATAACTTATTTTGTGAAAAATATTAATTATTACTTTTATTATATATAGTATATAGGAAAGTATACTTTACATAATATGCATTTATGTATCATTTTTTTAAGTAGGGGTCTATAGGAAAGTTTTCATTATTCCAAAGGGGGTCCACGGTCAAAAAGGTTTGAGAACCTCTGTTTTTGCGTAAAGAGCCATAGACCCCTCCATCCCCCGTTTTTTTAAACCAAAACTTCCCGCAGACTGCAAGCTTGATATAAATAAAGCTTCCTATACTTATATCAAACCTACTAGAACAAGTCAGGTATTGCGCGTGATGTTTGAATGATAGGGTTTAGACAAATGTGCATGATGATAGAAGCACGCGCCGTTACGAGAATGAGGTCAATTGGTGCACAAAGCAAATCAAAAAAGGCGCCTAGACAATCTTGTCAAGTGCACATCCTGACAGAAACATTCCGTCATAATTGTGATTGAGAGTGTGATTTCTTCTCTGTCATTTACTAATGTCACGTCAAGGCTGTCCACAACGTCAAGAAAGTCGTTTGTTACAAAGCTTCTATCAACTCACTCCGTCTGTCTGTTTGGTAGGATTATTTGAAACGTCTGTTTCTCTCACTTCCCATTCTCAGATCAAGTTGAAACTTTGCACAGCTATCAGTTGTCGATGACAATACATGATTAATTAGTTTTGATTTATATAAAAAAAAGGGAACAGAATCTTGTAGTATTGAGCTGATATGACAGTAATAGAGTGGTACTCTCCCATTGAGGTTTGTTTTTTAAAACGTATTTACTGTGTTTTTGATTGTCTTCAGATGTAGTCTCGAAACTACGCTATGGCTAAAAATAGCACAGGGGAGATAATAGTTTAATTAAACTTTGCATTAACAGCAATCTAGATTATTTGAGAAGCTGTATATTCCTATCTTCACTCTACGAGAAACAAGAGTTGTAAATATAGAAGGTCCCTGACTTTTAAGTTTAAAATTAAATTGTTTGTTCTTAAACATAATTTATATTGTGTATACTTACTAACAATATTGTGTGGGCTCATTCCTATTGATGTTTCTATCTGGATTATTGAAATATTAAATACACACAATGAACTCCAATAAAAGACACACAATAATAATATTTAAAAACACCGCTTGCTAATGGTCCTCATTTACCAATCGTAAACAAACAACATTTAGTCACGAGATTCTCTATCTCTTCTATACAAATTACATAATACACTAAGGCTGTCACGTGATACGTTTTTTATCAGTTGTTTAATAAATATTATCATATGGCTAAATGTTGTTTGTCTACGATTGGTGAATGAGGTCCATTGTGTCATCGGACTGGTCTGAGGGTATTAATGCACTCAAAACAACTGCGTCACAGCGAACTATTAGTATGTCCGTAATCAAAATACATATTCCCCTAATAAAGAGACTTCAGACTTACTTGGTCAATCTAACGAATCTGAACTTTATCGGTAATATTTTGTGGTTAGTACGACCACCTGTCTTTGACGTTTTACAATAAGCACCTTGCAAGTACGAGGACGTCCTGGAATAAATGTAAGTACCGATCAGTACCACAGCCTGAATGGGTCAGCGCTAATCGTATCACAAGCCCGCCAGATCCAGACTTTCAGTAATCTAACACATTAACTTTAACATATTGTGTGCCAGTCCAGTAACGGATGTGACATAACAATGATTTCAGTGTCGTGACAGAAGACGTCAGCTGTCAGACAAAGTAAGTGACACCTAGTGTCAAACAAACTTTTTAATAAAAGCTGTCTACAACTAATAAAGTTTTGTCGGTTTTTTTTTATCCACTATTTACTACTTGTATTAAGTTGTTTTTATCGACTAGTTACTACTTGTACCAATTTTCTTTTTATCGAATAGTTTCAACTAAATCCGAGATTGTAATAAACAGACAGACAGACAGACAGACAAAGAGAGTGAATTAATAAAAGCTCTTATGGTGCACAAACATTGGTATGATTGGTTGTATTGTTGGAATGCGGTTGGATTGACAGCTTATGAGTTGGGGCACTGACTCGTTGCCGTTCTTCATAGACAGAGTCATAATTACTATAAGTAATTTGAAGGACATAAAGCTCCTTTGCTTATCATTTAAATGGCGGATTGGTTGAAAGACATAGTCTGTTTGGCTACCAATCTTGATGGCTTGAGTTTGAATCCGACTTGAACTCAGCTGCTAAGCGCGGAAGCCTTTTTCTAATTAGCCCTCCCGTCACAGGTCCACAAAAGAGATTAGATAATAGCGCACTGACCATCGCATATGAAAGATACTCTATATCAAAGTATTTGTGTTTTTATTATTTCAAAATTACTTTACGCGTGGACACGATACTTTAGTGACCAGGTATACGATCTCGCTCATCACGTTCCTTAGTAGTCTTCAATAGGATGGTCCGGCTAATTTTTTTCATTGCTTGAGGCTAGGCTGTATATGTAGGCATACCTACTCCCCCTGACACTAATTAGTACACAAAAATACTCATGCTTTAGGAAGACCATGAGTAGCCAATGCACTGTTGCTGGCTGTTAGTTGAGTGTAGTGAAGATGATATTGAGTAATCTATTTACTTGTAGTATTGTTAATTACAGCTGCGAGTTTCTTAAGTATAACTGACCAACTACTAAACTTTATGTCATTAGATAATCCGGCCTTTTTTAATGCACAACTCTTTATTACAGAAATAAGGGCACAGCCGACGTCGTCAAGATTCAATACAAGCCGTCTCTTCGTCTCTCGTCCATTATTCGTTTCTAATCTATTTCCGTTCAAACTTTTTAATGTACTATCGCGTCACTAAGGAAACATCAAATTTAAACCCAACTTCTACGCGTCTTACTTTTTAAGTCGTTTCATACGGATGTGAAATTAGAGTCGTTTTTAACCACTAAATTTATATTCATAGACATAAATAAATATAGACTGGCCGAAGGAAGCAATTTTATGGAACTTGAAAACATGTATATCTATTGTATTCGGATTTCCGAATTATGTAAAATTCCATAATCTTCATTCTTAGAGATTAAACAAAACTACACTGCCTCCTTATTTACAATATATAGGCCTATAGGCGTGTGGCTGAAATAGATATGAATACTTAACTTTTATACTGCTCATAAGTGCTGTATAATAAAGTACACAAAATTGCAAGTAACAAATTTTTGTTTCATAAAACTCTTTAATCGGCCAGTCTATATTTATTTATGTCTATGTTTATATTATACTCAACGAGCGCCGTTATTTCGCATTGCACCATTTTGCACCATTTTTTGGTGAATTCGCATCAGCTTGTAGTCGACTATAAGTCAACATTAAATAAGTTATGGACCGTATGATAGGCTACAACAGTAAAAAGCCTGAATCTGTGGTATGATACTGAACACAGGAATTTAACATTATAACTTAATTCACTTTTTCAAGACGGACGCTTATCTTATAAGTTTTGTAAGAGTCGCTCTTTTGTTCCTCTCCCAATTCTCAGCATGTGCACCCTTAAACCCCCCCTACCCTCGCCCAAACTCCCGACCCGGCGTCTCTACGATCAAAGGCTTGCTCACGGGCCAGATACATCTGCTCATCTGCCTCCAAACACTACGGGTCAAGGCGACCAATTTACCTCCGACCAGGCCGTTAATTTGATTTTTGCGTCACCGCACTTGTCATGGTCCTCCAGGATAATTGGTATTATAAACACGTCTCTACTTCCTTGTACCATAGTCTGTAGCTAGGTTTTACCACAGTCTAAAGCTAGGTTTTACCACAGTCTAAAGCTAGGTTTTACCACAGTCTAAAGCTAGGTTTTACCACAGTCTAAAGCTAGGTTTTACCACAGTCTAAAGCTAGGTTTTACCACAGTCTAAAGCTAGGTTTTACCACAGTCTAAAGCTAGGTTTTACGACAGTCTAAAGCTAGGTTTTACCATTGTGTGAAGCTAGGTTTTACCATTGTATGAAGCTAGGTTTTACCAAAGTCTGAAGCAAGGTTTTACCATTGTGTGAAACAAGGTTTTACCATTGTGTGAAGCAAGGTTTTACCAAAGTCTGAAGCAAGGTTTTGCCATTGTGTGAAGCAAGGTTTTACCAAAGTCTGAAGCAAGGTTTTACCATTGTGTGAAACAAGGTTTTACCATTGTGTGAAGCAAGGTTTTACCAAAGTCTGAAGCAAGGTTTTGCCATTGTGTGAAGCAAGGTTTTACCATTGTGTGAAACAAAGTTTTACTAAAGTCTGAAACAAGGTATTACCATTGTGTGAAGCAAGGTTTTACCAAAGTGTGAAGCTAGGTTTTACCATAGTGTGAAGCTAGGTTTTACCATTGTATGAAGCAAGGTTTTACCATTGTATGAAGCTAGGTTTTACCATTGTATGAAGCAAGGTTTAACCATTGTATGAAGCTAGGTTTTACCATTGTGTGAAGCTAGGTTTTACCATTGTATGAAGCAAGGTTTAACCATTGTATGAAGCTAGGTTTTACCATTGTGTGAAGCTAGGTTTTACCATTGTATGAAGCAAGGTTTAACCATTGTATGAAGCTAGGTTTTACCATTGTATGAAGCTAGGTTTTACCACAGTCTAAAGCTAGGTTTTACGACAGTCTAAAGCTAGGTTTTACCATTGTGTGAAGCTAGGTTTTACCATTGTATGAAGCTAGGTTTTACCATTGTATGAAGCAAGGTTTAACCATTGTATGAAGCTAGGTTTTACCATTGTGTGAAGCTAGGTTTTACCATTGTATGAAGCAAGGTTTAACCATTGTATGAAGCAAGGTTTAACCAAAGTCTGAAGCAAGGTTTTACCACTGTGTGAAGCATGGTTTTACCATTGTGTGAAGCATGGTTTTACCATTGTGTGAAGCTAGGTTTTACCAAGGTCTGAAGCAAGGTTTTACCATTGTGTGAAGCATGGTTTTACCATTGTGTGAAGCATGGTTTTACCATTGTGTGAAGCTAGGTTTTACCAAAGTCTGAAGCAAGGTTTTACCATTGTGTGAAACAAGGTTTTACCATTGTGTGAAGCAAGGTTTTACCAAAGTCTGAAGCAAGGTTTTGCCATTGTGTGAAGCAAGGTTTTACCATTGTGTGAAACAAAGTTTTACTAAAGTCTGAAACAAGGTATTACCATTGTGTGAAGCAAGGTTTTACCAAAGTGTGAAGCTAGGTTTTACCATAGTGTGAAGCTAGGTTTAACCATTGTGTGAAGCTAGGTTTTACCATAGTGTGAAGCTAGGTTTTACCATTGTGTGAAGCAAGGTTTTACCAAAGTGTGAAGCTAGGTTTTACCATAGTGTGAAGCTAGGTCTTTCCATTGTGTGAAGCTAGGTTTTACCATAGTGTGAAGCTAGGTTTTACCATAGTGTGAAGCTAGGTTTAACCATTGTGTGAAGCTAGGTTTTACCATAGTGTGAAGCTAGGTTTAACCATTGTGTGAAGCTAGGTTTTACCATTGTGTGAAGCTAGGTTTTACTATTGTGTGAAGGTTAGGTTTTACCATTGTGTGAAGCTAGGTTTTACCATTGTGTGAAGCTAGGTTTTATCATTGTGTGAAGCTAGGTTTTACCATTGTGTGAAGCTAGGTTTTATCATTGTGTGAAGCTAGGTTTAGCCATATTCTCAAACTAGGTTTAAATAGTTTATCTAATCACTAGTGAATTACAACTCAAAATCTTTGTATTTTTTTCTCACATAGTGGCGCGGCGGCCAATTTTAAAAGCGCTTGGCTTTCAAACCGGGGTTCTTGGGTTTGAATCTCGGTGATGACTGGGATTTTGAATTTCGGGATCATTAGGGCGCCTCTGAGTCCACCCAGCTCTAATGGGTACCTGACATTAGTTGGTGAAAAGTAAAGGCGGTTGGTCGTTGTGCTGGCCACATAACACCTCCATCGGCCACAGAAACAGATGACCTTTACACCATCTGCCTTATAGATAGTCAGGTCTGAAAGGGGAACTTTTTTTTTACTTTTACTTTTTTACTAAATATGGTTGAATATATATTCTAACAATCTTGATATCTGAAGCAGGCTCGCCTCAGTCAACACGAGCGGTTCAAAGTGATCCAAGATGTAGGTGAACTGTATACATCGATAGCACGAAGAATAACAAACAATAAGTAAAGTTTTGTTGTTCGATCACTTTCTACTTTATAAAGCTAATAACAGTCGATAAACTCTCATTTTATTTTTCTTTGTTATGCTCCATTACTGCAAGGAGTCTTTCAAACTTCTCACAACTATTAATATAGAATCTAAATGTGGTCTAGTATTTGGTACATTTGTATACATTCCAAACATTCCTGGAGATGACATTTCTTGTTCATCAGCAGTCACGTGAACAAAATCTTCATTCACGTCTATATTTAGTCTAGTCCTTATTGACTCTGAGTCGCTGAAGCCTTCTGACGTAATGTGTCGTCCTTTTCTACGTCACTCGCAACAGTTTCATTGATAGCAGACGTGAGCCAAAGCTAATTATAAGATGAGTAAATAATGTTGAACTAGTAAAACTTTCAAACCAAAATTTTTACTTAGTTAGGTAGCTATTGTTCCTTCCACAGAAATACTATCAAATTTCTAGAAAAAAAATCGTTAGAGCCGTTTTCGAAATGCAAGAATTTTTTTTTACTTCCAAGTTACTTCATTTCCAGCCATGAAAATAGTGCAAGCTTATTGAATGTTAAACATACAACTATTCAAATCACTAGATGAGAATAGTGGATCGCACTATCAATTACAGATTATCCTACAAGAGGAACATACCAGCACAAGATATGAAAAGATCAGCATGACGATTGTAAATATATATATATGTGAGGTTTTTGGTGAAAAAGAAATGTGTCATTAAAGCATTAATAATAATATTATCAATAATAAAAGCCAAATCTAAAAATATTTAATTTTTTTTTTACCGCCTCGTGAATAGTTTCTAAGCGTACGTGTAGTGTAGTTAGCCTCGTTTTGAAAAGTAAGTGCGTCACGTGCTGTCTTTAAGCAGCAAACTATATCCTGTCAGTAATGTTACCGTGTGCATACATTCCTATTAGCAAGGTGTGTGTATAGAACTGACCGATCTTTAATGAGGGGTCAGTGACATGTCAATAAACAAGAAACCTCTTGAGGCCTGCTGGTCAGGGAGTCCTGCTGTTCATCTCCGCCTCGACAATGTTTGATTTAATTTCTGGAGAGTTATCACTCTTGTAAAGGAGAAAGAGGTATCCCGTAGAAGTGACCCCTATTTTAACACTTACGAAGTGGGGCAGGATAGGTGTAGCTGAATTGATTTGAGCCAGGAGCGTATTTTTTAATATCTAATGTAAAAAAACCCACTCATTTGGGGGCCCCCCTGAAGTGGGGGCCCGGGGGGATTTTCAAATTCTCCCCCCCCCCCCACCCAAGCTATGTCACTGATTTGAGCGTTCGAGGGGAAAGGGGGGGGGGAGGTTTATGTGACATCTCTGACATGAAATCAGTTTTATAGTCTTGCATTTCGCACATTTCTGACGACCATTTGCTTGTGTGTCTTGCACAGTGCATCCCGAAATCTTTTGCTTAGTCGACATGTAGAAACACACTACAAATGTTCTTTGGTTTAAATCTTAAGTCTTAAAGTCTTATTTCAAACTGATATTTTTTTTAATCACTTAATTGTGTTATATATTTTCTCTCTTAAGAGCTCTGTAACATGTGCGTAAAAGCAAGGCCGGCCTTAGAAGATTGAAGGCCGTAGGCAAAGTGAATTTGGTGGGGCCTAAATGAACTAGAAAAATATATTTAAAAAAAAAACATCGAAAAAAAACAAAATTTCGAAATTTATTGAAAAAAACTTTTAGTGTGCTTCATACAATAACATTTGAAGACAAGTTTCGCTGTTTCTTCTCTTAAAAAATTGTTTTGAATCCTCTGCGAGACCCCCAACCAATCGGAGGCATTATGATGGCTGCCTAGTTTGCCTATGCCTAAAGCCGACCCTGGTAAAAGTATTTCTTTATCTGTCTATTGCACGTAGTATGTTGCATTTCATATTGAATATGGATTTGGAATTATTACTCGATTTTGAATAGAGAGTTGAAAGTATGGGCCATGTTGGATAGCGCTGGACTACATAGACGAATGTCTTTAGTTCGAGTCCTGAAGAACTGTTTTATTGGTAGAGCTAATGACATCACCTGAGTCCACATAGCTAAGAACATAAGAAAATACAAAAAAAAAAACACACACACACACACACACACAAAAACAACCAACATCTAAACTAAAGAAAATTTAGGAGACTTTGACATTGTCACTTTATTAATAAATGAATCACTTTTCTGAACTGTGACATGTTTTAAGTACTTAGATGAAGAAAGCAGTTCTTTAAATGATACAAAAAACAAAAACAAAAAAACAAATGATAGTAAAAAAAAACATCAATAGCAAATGTTAACTAAATACAAAAATTATATAGAATACCAAAAAATATCAAGATTGATTTACAATAATTTGACGTTATCATTTAAAAAAACAACAACCAAGGAGATAACTGTCACGAGACTTGGGTTCTGTGTTATAGACGGGAAAACAACAACCGACAAGGTTGAAAGTTAATATGGTCACGTGATTACATGTTGCGCACAAATTACCTTCATTAGTTTGAAACAATGAAATCTGTAATACACACCATCTCTAAAGAGTTCGTAGCTCATTGTTTCTTGTCATCTCTGCAGTTTTTGTTGTTGTTTTTTTTTTTTTTTTGTTGTTGTTGCTTTTCTTTTACAGAAATCCAAAAACCAAAGTTCCATAACTTTCGTATATTTGTAGAAGCACTAAGCTTACAAAGAGTTGCTGGCTCTTTTCTTCTTAGCTCTTGAGCTAAAGTCTGGCGGTGTACATGTCCAGCAAATCTTTGAGGACATAAATGTTGCTCTACACAAAGAAGTCACGTGTGAGAATCTCGTGCGTCAATGAAACGTATTCATCCGTGACCTGATGGATCAAACCAGATAACTATGTGACTATTGGTTCGAAGTATCAGCTCTTGATTTCAGGCGATTTGACTTTTGAGTGTCTATGTATCTGATACAAAATTAAGACTTGGTCAAAAGGAGTTCCACCTTGATTGCTGTAGCTAGTAAATGACCATAGTTCCTACAGCTCTGGTGAGCCGCCAAGTACACAGTAGCTCGCGCAGTTTTGAATTCAATGAATCACACAAGCTCGCGCAGTGCTGAATTCGAGGAATTACACAAGCTAGCGCAGTGCTGAATTCCACAGTAATGAACAATGAATGCATATGTAGACTTGCATGTATGTATTCTAACAAGTTCATCGTATGCCAAGAACTAGCAGAAGATAGAGTATTCACACCAATGCATTTTTTTTCTTCGTCTAAGACGAGCCTACAATCAGGTGAATCAATTACTACCTCCGTTAGGAAGAGTTCTGATATGACGTCACGCATAACACTTCACTTCTATCGTAATGCATTGCGGTCAGCGTGACCTTGTTATAACGTCCACGTGACTTTAAAGTTTTCTTATATCTTTGACATTCAGAATGTATCTGACATTCGCATTCATAAGAAAATATTTATTTATATATTGTCTTTCTCTCTTTGATCTTGTAGTAAGCACCAATCATTGTAAAGAGTTTATACATCGTGAAACATATATATGTACAAAGATTGTATACAAAATTTCATGTATTATTGCTGGATAAAGTCATTCTATTGAAGGCACATTTTAGCTGATAAATGATATATATATATATATATATAAAGTAATAACATAATGATATATCAATATATACATGTTAAACAAGTTTTAGGTTCTGATGAACGCAAAGAATAAATATCTTCAAAATAATTCTATGGACTATATGTCTTTGAAAAAAACCTGATAACATTATATTAAGTGCATATAGGTTGTAAGAAGGCTTTCAACCAATTTGACTATCACGATTAGTAGTTAGTACTATACCCAATAAGTAATTAATTTCCTTTTGTGAGTCACTTGCATTAGGTAGATGCAAAAGGGCGCTTGTTTTAGGCACATGTATTATGCGGGCATGTTTATAAGGCACATTTTTTGTTTTTGATTATCTATAAGGCACGTCTATTATTCGTTGTGTAATACGTACACTTCAATAGCAAATATTAAAAACATAATTTAAATATCATAAAACAACAAATAAATTCGGCATTCTATTCTAGTCTTAAAGTTGCTGTTGTTTTCGAAACGCTGTAATTTTTCTTTATTTACTGAACACTTTGGAACATAAAATATGGCTTTCCGTGAACACAATCACTTGGTACGAATTGTTCTTTCACTCATAATAGAGAATTATACCTCAAACAGTAAGTGGTTCAAATGTCACTTCTCTACATTAGGCAATGATAGGTATTTAAACTTTACAAGGCATTTGCATGCAAACTAACTGACAGTCACGAAAAGGCGAATTCGGAATTCCCAATTACAAGATTGATCTATAAAATGAATACGAGAAACAATAGTTTAAAAAAAAAACCTTGACATCAAATGAATGGGTTCATATGAATAATGAAAAGTATGTCTTGGTTTTAATAAAAAAGCATGTCTTGGTTTTAATAAAAAAGCATGTCTTGGTTTTAATAAAAAAGCATGTCTTGGTTTTAATAAAAAAGCATGTCTTGGTTTTAATAGAAGTATGTTGGCACCAGACGACAGTTTCGTTCAAAACAGGGACGGATCGGGAGATAATGCTGGTGTAAATATATTTACAGTATTTGCACGTACTCAGAGGCGTCGCTAGGGAAATGCGTTTGGTGCGGGCGGGATTGGGTGACACGAGCCCTAGCGACGCTTCTTTATGGAGGCTGCACCAAGGCAAGTGTTCGTCTCAAGTGGGGGCAGACGATTACTTGCAGGTATGTTTGATAGATGTTGACCCACTTCCTAGATGTTTGATGCCGTGCAAGGTGTGCAAAAGAATAAATGACCATAATCCATAAGTGCATGTCCATCTAATGTCCGAGTTTTTAGACCTCAAGGCCCGGACGACCCCGTCGGGCACTGCTGAAAGTTAGCGGCTTGAGAGTAAACGTCGTGGCGCTGTTGGGGTGCGCATGCTCCGTGGAGAGCTTCCGGCGACGGGTGCTGATGTTGAGGTGTGGAGTAGAGTAACTGGGGGTCATTCCATGTAGGGTACATGGGAGGTACAGCAGCTGGCCATTTGGTTCCAAGTGATTGGGCGGCGTCTGTACAGAAAACAAAATCACCGGAAATTAAATACTTTTTCATGGCATCAAAACATTTTTAAAGAAATATGTTTTAAACGAATGCATGTTTGTTAGTTTTTATTGTACAAATATTACAACACGTAAATATCTTTTTATACGTACACTGCTAAAAAATAATTTCAATATTATTTTATCTATATCGATATACAAAAGCTATGATATAATCGGTTAGTTCTAAATGTCCAAATGTCAATTTGTCTTTGGTTTACTATTTACTATAAGGCCATTTAATCAAGAAACGCCAAGCATAGATGATGTAATTAGTTCAAAATGAATTCTATAAAGATCTAATTCGAAACACCGAAACACCTAGAATTGTACATTTACGATAACAAGAAAACATCCCAAAAAAACTAAAGCTAAAGAGAATTCTAGAAAGTTGCTGAAAGCTGTATTGAAATTTGTTTAGATATGTGGTGTTGCTGTTGTGTTTGCATTGCATAAGTCTGGTTGATTTGCTAGGTTAATGTTGTTCTTTTCAAGACAGGAGGAAAGAGATGGCGTCAAGTAGAAACAGCCAGACTCATTGGAATACAGTTTAAACATTTTCCTTTTAAAATGATTCCATTAGTTTACTTGTATTGTCCATTTAACCCATTCCCTCTCTCTCTCCAACATGGTTCCGTCTCTCTTTCCAGCTCTCTCTCTCTCTCTCTCTCTCCCATTCCTTTTTCTCTCTCTTTCTGTTTCCATCTCTTTTTATCTGTCCCTATCTCTCTTCCCATCCTTTGATCTCTTTTTCTCTCTCTCTCTCTCCCTCTTTTTGTCTTTCTTTCTCTCTCTTTCTTTCTCTCTTTCTCCCTTTTTTTTTTCTTTCTTTTTTTCTTTCTTTCTCTCTCTTTCTTTCTCTCTCTCTTTCTCTCTCTCTTTAACCTCCCCATTTCTCTCCTTCTTCCCATTCTCTCTCGTTCTGTATTTCTTCTTTCTATTACACTCACCCTGTTGCCTTGTCACGGTCATTCTCTTGCGAGTGCTCACTCTTCCCTTTCAATGAAACCCAAATTAAATTTTCCAATCTCCCTTTTTCAATCTCTCTCTCTCTCTCTCACTCTTTCTTACTCTATCTCTCAAATTCATTCGCCTCTCTCTCTCGATATCTATCATCTCGCTATTTCTCGTTTCCCAAATCTCGAGCTTACCGTGGTAAGACGAGACCGAGCAGCTAATTGGAAAATAATCGTGGCCGCATTAACGCGTGTTCCCAATTGACGACGACCGCGGCGGGAAGAAATGCGCAACCCCCGAAAGGTCAAAGGTGATTAAGTCTGTCAGACCCTCGGGCCGTGGACAGGGAACAGCACTCAGGGAACTTACCCATAGACAGTTGATAACCCTTAATGGCTGACATCGGATTCCACATGTTGTTTCCATAGTGATTGTACATCTCCATCCACATCATGGAGGAGTCAGGGTTCTGCAGAGGAGTAGACAAAAGGATTAGACATATGTATATATATAACAGAGTTTTTAGTACGATGCTCAGGTCAGGGGCGGATAAAGCATGCGCGGGGGTCCCTTGGGGAGAATTTCCAGAGTAAAAAGACTTTTTACTTTATAGTATGAAGCATTCAGGTGAGAATCGGGGACTGGTGTTTTGTGAGCCCTTCTTTGTGACCCCCCCCCCCCCCAGCCTCTCGTTTTAACTATTCTTTACCATCTTCTACATAAAGCGCGGTAAAGCGCTTGGCTTCCAAATCTGGGGTTATGGGTTCGAATCATGGTGAAGACTGAGATTTTTTTGTCTTAATGTTCTATTTTTAATTTCATTTGAGGCCACAAAATTCACTTGACCTAAGGCCGGCCCTAGTTTTCTTTATGAAATTTGTTTCGCTTTTTAGAAATCTCGACCTTGAAGTAGTAACACGTTTTAGATTATAATAATAATATTATTATTATAGAATAACATCTCTCTCACATTTAGGTGGGGGGCGCATTGGCTGTGTGGTTAAGAACTTGGCTTCCGAATCTGGGGTCCTGGGTTCGAATCTCGGTGAATTTCGGGATTTTTAGGGCGACCCAGCTGTACTGGGCACCTGACTATACTTGGGGAAAGTAAATGTGATTGGTCCTGTGTTGGCCACATGACACCCCGCTCGTTAATCGTTGGCCAAAGAAACTGATGACCTAAACATCATCTGCCCTATAGATTGCAAGGTCTGAAAAGGGAACTTAACTAATTTATTATTAGTAGTACTAGAGCTTTCGTTATTCTGTGTCACACTTTAAAAAAAAAATCATTATCTATGTTTTGGTCTTACCTGCATCTGTGAGTAGGAGTCGTGTCTTGGGGCCAGTGGCATGTCGTAGCCCTGATTGGCCGCCGTGGCCATGGCCCTCATTGTGTGCAGTTGGCCAAACCTTTCCCGCTTCCTCCATTTCGCCCGGCGATTTTGAAACCAAACCTAAATGGACAAAAGGAAACAGAAAATAGTTGTGTCAAGAAAGCATGAACACTTTTGTGACGTCATATGTAAAGAGAACTTTCAAGCTATGACTTGGGGGTGTATCTTGTTCAATAATACGAGAATAGGAGAAGTGAGTGATTTTTGAAGTTAGTTGTTCTCGATCTATCCCTTGATTACATGCTAATATAATTCTCTAATTCTCCTCTACAAGAAATATATTGCTAGTTCTTAGAGTCCATTTTCTCCTTCGGGGGTCAAAGTTGAGCACCATCTCATTCCTTAGAGCTCGAAGATGGCGAGCCCTGTCTTAGCTTAGCCGGCTGAATTCAAGATATAAGAAAGTTGGGTATTTTTCAGGAATTGCCAGCTTTGATTTTCAGCTTTTGTGTGTGAGTGTGATCTGCGGTCTTTGCTGGTGGCTGATCTCCCTTGTCTAGTAACTCAAAATGCTGACGACTTCAATTCAAGAGGAGCAAGCAAGAGCTAGTGTTTCTTAGATAATTAAACATTATGGTAATGAATTGGGGCGCGATTTGGTGGTAGGTTGGTATTATATTTTACATTATTTGTTGAAAGTTGGTTTTTCTTTGATTTTCTTTATCTATATATATATATACGTCTTATAGCGAGTTTTAATTATTTTTTTTTTTGGAACATCAAGGACAACGAGCTGAAAGAACTGGCGCAAAAATCTCTCTGGACAACTTAATACTTTGGCGGAAGAAAAACGTCTGGTCGTGTGATATGTGCTCTGGGATGTCGTCTCGGTGGTTCGGGTTCAAGCCACGCCAACCGTCGTTGTTTGGTTTAGGCTAGAGCGTAATAATGGATTTCTCTGGAGCAGGGGCTCTCAACCTGTGGGTCGCGACCCTTTTGGGGGTCGATTGACTATTTGCCAGGGGTCGCTTAAGACCATCGAAAAGATGGATTGTTATTGTCTACTCTTCTATTATTGTATGCGTGTGTCGGGGGGGGGGGGTCGCGGCAGAGTGGGGGATTGTAAAAATTGGTCGCCGAGCTTAAAAGGTTGAGAACTGCTGAGTCTGGAGGAACGTTCTAAGCTTACAGCTACAGAAATACAACTACAAAATCATGTCCAGTTTGGAGCGGACATTTCAGACTCAAGGCCACAAGCAAAATGATGGATGCATAGAAATACCATGCCCACAACCCTGTGTATGATGTGAGAAGTGATCTACAGTGCCAATGGATGATCTACAATACACAAATACTCAGGTAACAAATCAACTCAGGACAAGTTGCGCTTGTCTGAATTTTCCCTTCAAAGTTGGCTGAGTATCTTAAGGTAAAACATGAAATGAATTGATGGCTGCTAACGAGAAGATCTATTTACTTCCTAGACACAGACATGTCAACAGTGACTGACAGACCGCCCTGCAACTGAAAAAGGGCGGCGCGCGCACCAGTTTTCCGAAACAGTCGCGGCGTCATCACCCATTCCAATCTCATCACTTAATCTTTCGAGGCGCTGTTGCGGCTTTCATGTGGGGGGCGCCACAACGGCAGTAGGATGGCGTACATGGGAGAGAAACTGAAGAGCGACAACGTGAGAAATTCAATCTCTGACTTAGTAATGGCTGCGGGATCCTCAACGTCGTGGCTGTCTTTAAGGACATCTGATTGGACGTCACGTGACAGTCACTTCCGACATTTGATTGGATAAACATTTGTGTGGCTTTAATATGTATTCTTTCTCGTCTATCTGTTTCTAAATAAAATATGCTTTGATATTTTGTTTGTTTCTCTCTCTCTCTCTCTCTCTCTCTCTCTTTCATTCCACGAATAAATATATATTTTTTGTATGCCAATGACACCTGTCTCGACAATGAAAGACATTGGGTGCGACAAAAGGAATCATTAGCGTAGGCAACCTTTACTTTCGTTAGAAAGCGTCTGCTGTGACCTAAAGCCAATTCGGGGGCGGCACATTTTTACGCAGATCGTGCCTGACAAACGAGGTATCAACGCTGTGGAACGCAGTATTATTGGACTTAATTTGACTATCTTTATCAAATAATGTATGAGCAGCGAATCACTCGGACAATACCCAAATATTGTTAAAGCATTTTATGATAACAACCAACCGGTATTGGACACCTTACTTGTCAAACTCTCTAGTGTCATTACAATGGAGGAAAACGGAAACGAATTATTATCGTTAACGGAAATAAACAAATTTTGATAATGAAAAAGGGGACGGACACTCCCCTCACTCTATCGCCCTCCAGGTTCACATATTGATAGCATTGAAGTAGGCGTCTTCTTATACACATGGCGTCATACGTTGCCGTCTCTCTGCAAGTTTAGCTAAACAAATTTTAGGAAAATTACTGTGCCGTTTGAGAAACTCATAATAAGCACTTCCGTGAACCGCTCACGACCCTCTCCCCCGATACACACTATTTCGCTACTAGTGCTACTGCAACTACTGTTGCTGCCCCCTCCTTCTCAACCGCCCCCCCCCCCCCGCGTACTCTCCTCCACCCCAGAACTACAATCTTTCAACGTATTTTTTTATTTCTTGGCGGACTCCCACGCTGAAGAGAAATGCCCTTTATCAAAGGGAGGGAAGCCTATAGACTAGTCGGAGAAACAGAATGGGATACAATGCCTGGCAGAGTAATCTGATCTTTGATTTAATTATGATGCCGGGGCAAGCCACTTAAGTTTAAAGCGAAGCTGTGCACGCACAGACACGCATGCGCACTCAGGCTCAGTGTGCACGCACCATAACGACTCCCACAAAACTTTAGGCTAGTCTTAATTCAAACTTTCACTTTGGGACGGTTTCATTTCTTCTCCCCCCCCCCCCAGTTCATTAGTCTGGCGCTCTGTCTCTAACACATGTCTCATTATATCTCTTTAATTTGAAAGAAGAATAATAAGGGGGGGGGATGTTTTTACCTTACAAAAAAAAAAATGTAACATAAAAATATTGCCATGTTTGAAAGTACATAGACATCTTTTGATACGTTTTCCTCACAGGGTATCAATTAGGGTAAGTACTTTAAAGTGGTGTCCAGAAGTTATTCCAATGTCACGTAAAAAATCGAGGTGACCAGGAAAGTTCTATTTCTAATCTCAAAATTTTTAATCAAGTTTCCGATTTTAAAAAGTTCTATAGCAATTGTCTGCCTTCAGACACTGCCCGCTGCCATCCCCAGTCATCCTGCGGGTGTTTGGACTAGGAAATAAACTATCTTCAACTCTACCCTGAAGGAACATCCGAAATGATCTCAGCTTTTCGTTCTGTTAAGACTGTCACCAAACTTCCTTGAGTTCTGCAACTCCGTGTTTGGAGAATAAAATCTATATTTTGCTTATTTCTTAAAATTCGGCGCCGCCTCTGTCTCTGTAATTAAGACCACGCTTTAAAAAAATGAGCTCGATGCGCGTTACCAAATGTGAGAATCCTATTGTAAAAAAAAAACAACGTTTATTGAGACACCACCTTGCGGGTTCCAAGTCTCTATACTTTAAGTGGCTAGTCCATAAGGGAAACAACAGCGATACATCAAAACCTGTAGCCAAACTTGAAGACGTGTTCTAGACATTTGCCATCATTCAAACAACACCCAAAAATTTTTTCCTGTAGAACATAATCTCGGATAATGTAAGGTGAAATGATCCATGCATGGCAGGGGTGCTATACAGCAGATGTTACACGGACGGAATGGGCGAGAGCAGAGTAGATAGTAAATTCATTTCAAGGTTTTGAAGAGCCATATGTAAAAAAAATAATCAACATTAAAAAAAATCGGTGTATTTTGTTTTAGACTTATCGACTTATTTTCATTGGAAATGAGCTTTAAGCATGCAAAGTAAGAAGATAAAGAGTCATCATTGGTACCCCAAGGAATCTTCAATGCAGGGCCGGCCTTAGGCCACTGCAACATATGCGGTCGCAGTGGGCCCCGCACTTTCATAGGCCCCGCGCTAATTGTAGGTGTAAATTATAAAATTAAACAATTATCACTTATATATAATAACAGGGTTTCAGCGGCCTCCTGATTTTCCAGGACCTCCTGGGAATCTCCTAAAATTATTAAAATCTCCTGAAAACTCATAAAAATCTCCTGAGAATCTCCCGCAATAGTTAGGACCGGCCCTGTTTCTATGGAATGACTTACAGAAAAAGCAGCAAATGACAGTATTTAGAAATATCATTAATAGCATCACACTTGTATGATAATTAGTTAGTGTCATGTGGTCTTTATTTTGACATGGGGACTAATACGATGAAAGCGCAAACAGAGAAGTCCTCGTATAATTTGGCGCCACACTTTCATAGAGGACCTCAGACCAGTGGACACAAGGTGGGAAGAGGCTTCAGACATTGACAGGGACATATCTTTATGGAGACAGCTTGCCGCCCAATGCACCGAACGGTGCGGGAGGACCTAAGTCTAAGTAAGTCTAAGTAAGATCTTTATTTATGATTCTTGCATACAACTGTGATCAGTGGCGTAGCTAGGATGGGGGTAGGGGTCAAAATTCAAAAGTCCCTCCGGGCCCCCATTTGTTAAAAATTAAATATTAAATATTACGCCACTGCCACGTAATCTTGCTTTTGACGAGGAGTCTAAAGTTCTAGACAGCATTGATCTAGATTATTCTAAATGATGTTAAGGAAGCCTTTGCTGCACAGAAAGCACGACGTGAAGCGATATGAATTGAGATTTGTCACTTGTGCATTATCAACGGTATTATTCATTAAAAGAGCCTTAACGATTTTATATATTGTACAAATCGGAATTCAGACGTAAATATTTATTAAGTAAATTATCTCATGTCGTGATGTCGAATGTCAAAATACAGGGTCCTCCAAAAGGGTCAAGCCTCTTAGGCCTCCAAATTTTTAGCTACGTCACTGGTTGAAATAAGTATAAAAAATCAAATCAATGAAACCAACTTTTTAAAAACTGGTTTATTCATTTATGCAACGACCAATATTGTTTTTACTTTGAAACAGATATCTAATTACTTGAATAAAATGCATAAAGTACCCCATACTATCGATCCCATTCTGTGGGGCTTGATCAGGTCAGGATATTTTTTGCAAAAGTAACCGCTTAGATATGTGGACATGTAGACAACTAGTTCTAACGTATTTATTTGAAATATTTATTTCTGTTACTCAAAGAATGGTCAGTATTCTGGGACATTTACAAATGAAATAAAACACTGGACCTTACTGGATTTTTGTTTCTCTCTCACACCCCCCCCCCCCCCCCAGGCTCACATAAAAGCTCTGTTTATAATAATAAAAATCCTTTAAAGAGAATCCTGTTAATGCTATAATATGCATATATTAACCATGGATAATGAAAAGTTATCTAAAGAATTCTTTTTATAAATAAGGTCTTCAAAAACTAATTTAACATGAAGTCTCCTTCTATATAAATAATCTCCCCTTATACTTTCTGGTGTCAAAAATAGATTACACCATTGTCAAGGTCAATTAACTCCGTGCATCGAGCGATAAAAATTTATTACCCAGTAGAACAGGTCATTCACAATAACGATGCATCAACCCGTCAGACAGTTCACACGCACACACACACACACTCACACACAGTCTGTTGCGAAGTAGACCTCTCACTCACTTTTTTCATTAAGAGTCTCCATCTTGTAACCACGTGACCAAGGGCTCAGTTTATACCCCATCACCTAGGCAACCCGTCAACGTGTTTCACACCACATTTAATCACTATAGCTTCAGGTAGCCCGAGTCTAGCCCTACGGTAATCTCCCCTGCAATATGTCCAATCCTAAATACACTTAACTCCCCCCCTCCACCCTCTTTAACCCCCCCCCCCCAGTTCAGCGCACCAAATCTTATTCCCCATGAAGCCTATTTCGTATTCTACTGCCCTAAGAACGCAAACTTGTTTTTTTTTTCTTTTCGGAAAGGGAACAGTAAAAAAAAAAAAAAAAGGGAGGGGAAGGAGGGGAGCAGACTTAAAATGCAAACATGTTAATCATCTATCTGGTTCCTCTTAGCTGTGACAGTAATTTGCACGGCTTATCGCGATCTGATTGGCTGAACGAGATTCTGCTTCCGGTATGGTGGCCATATTGGACAGGAGCAGCTACTCCAACTGCACATGTTTGAATGCAGGCTAATGTTTAAAAAGCAAAATGGTAGGTCTAGTGCATTTCAATGGGTTTCAATGGGGTCTTTAAAAAAAAAAATAGTGAAGTGGTGAACGTTTATTGGCTATCAAGTGGTGCCGCTAATTGACGGAGCCGCACTTTAGTCAGCCATTTACGCTATGACGGTTACATGATGCCTATAAATTTCAAAACAAATTAGCAATAGAAAAAGTAATTTAAAAAAAAAGATTCCCTTTCAGGCCTTGCCATCTCTGGGGCACATGATGTAAAGGTCATCTGTTTCTACGGCCGATGCTAAGCGAGAATGTCACGTGGCCAGCACCATGACCAGCGGCCTTCACTTTACTTAACTAATGTTAGATCCCCATTTAATTAAGTTCGGTGGACTCGGAGACGTCCTAAAAATCACAAATTAAAAAAAAATTCGACATTCGAACTCGAAACCGTAGGGTAGGAAGCAAAACGCTTTACAACTCAGCCTCCTCTTACTATTTAGAGAATATAATAGTAATAGCAAAACAAGCAAAATATTTTTTAAATCCTTTAAAAAAAAAACAACAATTCTTTTTTTAGGGGAAGAACTCAGCCCTTACAACTATATCTCTCAATAATATTGACGTTATTTCCCTTAATCGATATCAAAATAATTTATTACCAAAAATTAATTGACTAATTGATTTTTTTTATTGACTCATGACTAATTTTTTAAACTTTCAACTTCATTCGAGAATGGGTGTGTGAGAAATAATTAGGGCGACACTTATCCTAAATGTTTGTACTAAAACAGGTGTGTGACCAATATAAAAGAAAACAAGATACATGTTAGCATAACAAAGTTTAGACTCGACATCAGTATTATGTAAAATATATATACCCGAGGCGTAGCATACGCCCCAGCCCATTTTTTTAAATTTTTTTTTTTTGAGTCTCGCTCTGTGTCAACCCGAAAGTTACGTGGGGTAACTCTAGTCCGACATAAAGAAATAAAAGGGTTATCTTTACATAACTTTTTCATCGTGGTGTCCCGCATGGTTGGGCCACGAAGAGAATTATATATATATAGATTTATTATGAGGATCAAGACCGAAAAGAATAGAGACAGACTGTACGTGCTGGTACAAACTTTGCCGAGTGCAAAAGAAAGCTGCGTCGGTCAAGAGAAAAGAAAAAGAAATCTGCCCTGTCAGCTAGCCCTGGGACAGATACATATACATGCACGAACTGCGGCAAACTCTGCAGCTCCAGAATTGGCTTGATTAGTGACTCCAGTTTCTGCCCCGTCTCAAGACGAAACCAAAACCATCCGGCCGCATCCATTGTCTTCCGAGGCAGAAGGAGCCATATTATATTGTTATAAACCTGGTGGTGGCACAGATGGGGGTAGTGGTGTGTGTGTAGTCAGCCGACGCAAATCGCCCCAGGCCAGCGCTAGACGAGCGGTCAACCGTGACGAGTTACGACGATCGGCCGAGACGAGTGTCAACAAGAGAGTTCGGGAAGGATCGCCGACGTGAACAGAGCTCAGGGGCGTCACGAGAGTTGTAGTCATCTGACCACCTAGAAACGTCGAGCGGCGTTCTGTCCGGTTCGAGAAGGCCAGTAGGGACCCTATATAAGAGCGGAGGTGACGAAGTCAAGACGGTTCAGAAAGCGGGTTCACGACAGGAGTTCAGAACACGGTCGACTACAGCACAGTTCAACGGTGTGGTTCTGTACGGAGCATTACGACGGTTCAGTGCGGAGTACTGTCAAGTACAGTTGAGACGAACGGCGTCTTGATCTTGGTCTGTGATCGAGTCCGACACAACGAGCCCAAGTGTGTGAAGTCAGTCCCGAACTGTTGAACCCAGTGCAAGCCCGGAACGAGACGGAGAGGCCAGTGCAAGACTTGATACGGCGGAACGGTGCTATCGGAGAGATATTTGTTATCGCAGAGCTATTTGTACTGTTCTACGTGCTGCCAATTGTACAGTATTGGCTGTTATTTATGGACATTAAACCTTTACGTTATTTTGGAGCCCTGACTTGTCAAGTTCTTTAAGTTGGTGGTGTATGGTGCAGTTTGCAGAGAGCCTGGATAGTGAGATTCGTAACACTGGTGTCAGAAGTGGGATCGGATCGGAATCGGATTGGATCGGATCTACTATGGCTCGTCTGAAACTGCTGTACGAACTTGAATTTAGAGAACTGAAAGAAGAACTCCGTGGACGAAGGCTGAAGACATATGGAAACAAGGAAACTTTGCAAGCACGCCTCCGAGAAGACATGTTGGAAGAAAAAGAAGATCCGGACACATATCTTTTTGAAGTCGAACCTAACTTGCTGGAACAGCTCACCAGTAGCATGCAGCAACAGATCACCAGTACCCGTATCATGCTAGACGAGATGAGTGCGACATTGAAGAAGAACACCGAGGAGTTCTGTAGAGAGATTAAAAAGATGTGTACCTCAGTGAAGGAAGTGACGAGCCCCGTGGTGAAAACGATGGACGTGGTGGAAGAAACCTTGTACGACCAAGGAGACTTGAAAGATGAAGGAGATTCACAATCGTTGGACATTGAACAATTACCCACCCAATGCTGTGAATCAATAAGCAGTAACAATGGCAATGCTGATGAAGGTGGTGCTGCCTGCGAATCCGAAAACAAGGAGTACAGACTTGTGGAGCCGAAAGAGACAGATCAAGAGAACGCTGAGTTTGCCTACAAGCCTGTTGCTGAGGGACGTTTACATGATGAAAGCTACCAGCGAGGCTTGGACTCTACAAACGTTCGTCCAGATGCTAAGATCAGCGAGAGAAGCCCTGGTGGTGATCATGAGAACCCATTGATACCTGATGAAGTCGTTGAGAGACAATTGCAAGTCGGAAGATACCAGCCAGATAGGCACCTAACAGACGTTGGTCAGGCTGCCAAGACTGGAGAGGAAAGTCCTGATGGTGGTAAAGAGAATCCAAGGCAGTCTGACGTTGAAGTTGATGGACATTTGCACGATGAAAGTCATCGACCAGGTCTGAAACCAACAAGTGATTGGCCCGATACTGAGACGAGAGAGAGAGGTCCTGATGGTGGTGAAGAAAGCCGAATGGAGCCTGAAGCCGAAGACGAGGGACCTTTGCACGAGGAGTGTTGCCAACATGCCCCACGAGCATGCACTCCAGACAAGGCTGAAGATGATGACCTGTTCCACAATTCCCTGTCCTGTGGGTTTGAAGCCCATCCCAGTCCTTCTTCGCAAAGCCCTATGAAGCCACCTCTTTTGCCAACGATCTTGGTATCCCCAGCCCTTATATCCTATACCTCTCCATGTGCCAAACGGCTGCCTTCAATACCGAACGACAAGAGAGCGACGCGACCACGACATCACTGCAGCCACATGAAGACCAACTGGCGGAGAAGAAGAAGGCTACTTTTGTTGAATGCAAGATGGATGACGATGCAACCTCGATATCACTGCAACCACATGAAGACCAACTGGCGGAGAAGAAGAAGAAGGCGACTTTTGCTGAGTGCAATATGGATGACCATGCGATCACGAGGTCGATACAACCAGATGAAGGCTAACTGGAGGAGAAGAAAACGTCTTCTGAATTCCACGTGGATGGCAATGAAAGCACGACGGCGGGGCAACCAGGTCGAGGCAAACTGGCGAAGAAGAAGGAAGCGACCATTGCTGACTGTAACATGGATGACTCCGTCAAGCTCAAGAGGCAAGCCAACTGCCACCGATCGACCCCCACCTAAAGCGATGAAACTTCACAGCCAATGCCATGATGTTGATTCTGTCCGAGACGGACAGATCTAAGGAGGGGGCAGTGTTATAAACCTGGTGGTGGCACAGATGGGGGTAGTGGTGTGTGTGTAGTCAGCCGACGCAAATCGCCCCAGGCCAGCGCTAGACGAGCGGTCAACCGTGACGAGTTACGACGATCGGCCGAGACGAGTGTCAACAAGAGAGTTCGGGAAGGATCGCCGACGTGAACAGAGCTCAGGGGCGTCACGAGAGTTGTAGTCATCTGACCACCTAGAAACGTCGAGCGGCGTTCTGTCCGGTTCGAGAAGGCCAGTAGGGACCCTATATAAGAGCGGAGGTGACGAAGTCAAGACGGTTCAGAAAGCGGGTTCACGACAGGAGTTCAGAACACGGTCGACTACAGCACAGTTCAACGGTGTGGTTCTGTACGGAGCATTACGACGGTTCAGTGCGGAGTACTGTCAAGTACAGTTGAGACGAACGGCGTCTTGATCTTGGTCTGTGATCGAGTCCGACACAACGAGCCCAAGTGTGTGAAGTCAGTCCCGAACTGTTGAACCCAGTGCAAGCCCGGAACGAGACGGAGAGGCCAGTGCAAGACTTGATACGGCGGAACGGTGCTATCGGAGAGATATTTGTTATCGCAGAGCTATTTGTACTGTTCTACGTGCTGCCAATTGTACAGTATTGGCTGTTATTTATGGACATTAAACCTTTACGTTATTTTGGAGCCCTGACTTGTCAAGTTCTTTAAGTTGGTGGTGTATGGTGCAGTTTGCAGAGAGCCTGGATAGTGAGATTCGTAACAATATTATTACGCTATAATTATTTTTTTTTGAATTTGTTTAAATGTTGTTGTTTGTTTCTAACAACATACAAGAAATCTGGCAACTCATTTAAAATTTAAAAACACAAAATTATAGCTTACTAGAATTTCATTCATTTTGTTGCTTTTATTTGACTAGATGCATGATGCATAGGACTTAATCTTCTTTTTTGAAGTAGCGCCTGTATTATATAAGATTAGTGCGAGCGATTTCCGTAACTTTTATTATTATTTTTTTTTTTAAGTTTCGGTAGCTGATAATGTCTTGGTCTTTAGCAGAGAGTAATTTGAAGGCTTCAGTGGTTAGGGATAGCTCGGGTGTTAAACTACTTTAGAATAGCTTTGAATAGCTTTGTTTTTTACAAGTCAAGGATATTTCCATATCGAGGCTCAAATACTCGTGTGTTTTGTAAGAAACATCACTACTGGCTCATTTCAAATGTCATTGACTTGAACATAGTTTATGATCAGTAGTAACAGTCAATGACACTGAGCTTCGGCCTTCTCCATAACTGCAGGATCGCATTATCATCCAGGAGGACTTCTGCTTTTAGTTTTTTTTTTAGGAGGAATACATCGCCGGAGGAAGACGGGCGTTTGTGCAAGATCACAAGTGCTGGATGATTGGACGTGACACCTAATAGCGAGGCCCGGGGCGAGATCCCCGAGACTCCCTGATGTTTGAGAAGGAGTCGTTTTCGTGTTTTGTTTTGTTTTTCAAAATGGATTTCAGAGTGGTTAGGAACAAGGACAGGGGAGGAAAGGTATGTGGGGGAGTGGGGGGAGATGGGGTGACTGCAACCATGCTATTGTTAAATTACAAAGCTTATATTAACTGATTTTGTCTGTCTGTAACCTACTTCGTCCACCCTATTTCTCGCACTTCCCATTCTCAGATCAAGTTGAAACTTTACACAAATGTTCATTGTCAAAGACAATGGATAAATCAATTTAAAAAAAAAAAAAAAACAATTAGCTAATTAATAAGTGGTAATCAATTAAATTAATTTTGTATAGAAAAAGGTAGATAAATTCTGTATATTGAGATATATGGAAGTAATTGTATGATTATTTCCATTATAAAGGCTTTGATTTTTCAAAAAAAATTTTTTCCTTTTGCTGTTTTTTTTTCACTTTTGCTTACGTGCATAGAGCCAACTATTAACAAATGATATAGACTGGAATGATAAAAAGAACTGGGGTGCAGGAGCAATGGTTGTCTTGGCCCTGTTAAACAACCCGTTAGATCTTTTGGTGAACTATATACAAATTCTTATTTTCTCCTCTTGTGCCCCATTCATGCCCCCGAGACTTTATACTACAATTTTTACCTCTAATGTTTTATTTCACGCCCCCCCCCCCCACCCGGGTTTTTTTTCTTCTGTTGTTCTTATTGTTGTCGCTCATTCTGTACATCGTTTCATTCTTACCAATAGTGACGTCATAGCTGGGAGTCAGGCTCTATTTAATATCTCCTCATATGAACCTGACTCAACTTAAGAAGACATGAGGCAAAAAAAAAAAAAAGGATTTAGGGGGGTGGTGGGGGGCATGGAGATTATCTCTCCTCAAAACCTGTTCCTCGCCACTTTTCCCCCCGGTTATTTCTCAATAAATCATCAACCCGCAGGAACACGTGAAAGTCTCGTCAAGTGACGCAGAGACGAGAACACGTTTTAATGGTGCTCCCACGCAGGCACGCACAATCTCAAAATGTAGCTCTATCGTTCTTTTTTTTTTTTTTTTGTGTGTACTCATGTATTCATGATTCTCTCATCCCTCTCTGTCTCTCTCAATCTCTGTCTCTCTCTCTCTCTCTCTCTCTCTCTCTATCCTTCTCTCTCTCTCTCTCTCTCTAGGACTCGGAACCTGAGATCTCTCCGAACGGGAAGACATTTTTGTGCAAATTTCGCAGATGTGACCTTCGGAAAGTCTGAAGTGTTTCAGATCTGATCAGCGAGAAAGTGAAATCTTGCAGGTGTGGCGGGCAGGTACTTTGAGCAGTCTCATGGAAAAAAAAAGTCAAGAAAACTAAACTAGCTGTTGTGTCTCTAGGGAAATACAAGCAACAAAAAAAAAAAGGCGATTTCGATGCCGGCCAGTTAGATAATTGCACATATTTGCTTACAATTGTGGATTTACTTTTTTGTTTTCTACCTTGTGTCTTTGTTCATTTTAGGGTACTTTGGGATGGGGGGGGAGGGAAGAATTATAGTTCGTTAAAGTTTAGGAAACTGTAAAATTACATTAGGCTGTGAGCATTCCTGTATTTCTAACTTAGACTAGGATACTGCCACACAAACACACGCGTATACATACGTTCAAGAGAAGAAAAAAAAAAAGGGTTTTCCCGCAGCTATAAATAGACATGGCTAGAAACAAGTGGACGTTTGAAGTACTGATTACGAGAACTTAACCTTATCAAAAGACGAAGGGGAAAAAATGAGAAAAGATGAGAGAATGTGTTTCCGTAGAGTGACGTCTGAGTTTGTCTACTTCAAAAATAAAAAGTTTACAATTTTCTTATTCAAAGAAAAAAAAAATCAAGTGCGAATCTGGTTACAAAATGTTGGTAGGACGCAGAAAGAAAAGTTAAGACATTGTGACCTAAAAGAAGAAATGGTCACTCAAAGGTCAAAGTTTTCTCTGCTTAAGCAAGAGGGCGGAGTATTTCAGATGTTGAACAAGCCATAAAAAAACAGAGAATTGTCAACTGCGGGATTATTTATCCAACTCGAAACTGTAATAAAAGTTTTGTTTTAATTAAACGGCACGTGTGAGCAGTGGGGCAAAGCCTAGCAGATCTAATTTAACAGAAATTTTAATGAGATCGTTCAGGTTTGTGAAAGTTTGTATATGTTCATGTAAGTTCGTGTAAGCTCGTTAAATTCTTAAATGTCTACTAGTTTAAAAACTATTCAAGAATAATGAAAGTGTGTGTGTGAACTCAAGATTTATTTGTGCGGTGACCTTACATTTACAAGTTTTCCAAATATGTATTTTTAATGTTGAAGAATAAATTTCTAGAATATCGATATTTTTTTAGAGGATGCCCTTGTCCAGTTTTACAGTTTTAAAAAGGTAAAAAAAAAAAAGAGAAAGTAAAGTCACTCCCAAGCCTTGCAGTCAACTGTCAGATGATGATAAGTTTATCCGTTTCCATGCCAACAGTCAACGAGGGTGTAATGTAGCCTGTATGACGCCCCCAAGCCGTGGGCGGCAGGATGCCCATTTAGAGTTTCAATTAAAGACCGAACCCCACATAACGAATCTAAGTAGCGTTTACCTAGATCCGAAATTGAGATCAACCCAAATGCTCACATGAGCCCCCTCCCCCTTTTTTTTTCTACATCCTCAGCGCTCCCCGTTCCCTCAAACAAACAAACAAACAAAAAAAAAAGGCATAAATGTAGATAAAGGAATGTTTTTCTTTGTCTTCCTCTTCCTCGTTCTCGTTTAATGTATTTGAATACTTTTCAACTGGATTCCCCGAACATGCTAAAAACGTTAGCTAAACTTTAAAATATGTAACTAGGTCAGGAGCAAGATTAGAGACAAATCACGGAATATACAGGATGCAAATAAATAACTTAGTTTCACCACTCACTCGGGATTATCTTATAGGTGAAGAAATTACGTCTTGTCCAAACAGGACGGCAAGCGCCCTTTCAGAAAACAGGCTTAAGCAGCTACCACACTGCCAGGTAGCCATCCACCCATCACAATAATGGACCCTTCCGTGCTATAGACGACATAAATCATAAGGCAGTTCTGTGGAAATTATTTTTCTCTTTATATGTTAAATACTTCTATCAATTTTTTTTTTATTATAAGTGAATTTTTTTTATTTTTTTTTTGCAACTTTTTTTTTTTTCAGATTTCTAATTCAATCTCGCGCTCTGTTCGTTAAGACTCGGAACGGAAATCCAACTGGGGATCATCTGTACGGCGTAAGAGATGCGTAACACCGCGGGACAGTAAGTCAGAACTTGTAGGCGTATTTATCACCGCACGACATGTGGAAGACATAAAAGCTGTCAGTTACTGTATCGGGGAGCTTTTTCAATGGTGAACATGTGCCTGAAACGTAACGGGCTGATATAGGGTCTAGGTGCGTGCGTGTTTTATGTGTGTTTCAGTGTATGCTGTGTGTGTGTGGTGTTTGCATGTGTATGTGTGGTATCAGATTATACTAAATACATGATGAGAGAGATGTTAAGGTGGAACTTCTTTTTACAAAGCTTATATTAACTCACTCAGTCTGGTAAAAGGTTTCCCCGTTTTATTTGTTTACATACTCAATCAAGTTCAAACTTTGCTCACTTATTCATTGACACAGGGAAGACATGAATCAATAAAAAAAAAATTTAACGCATTAGTCAATCAATTATTAGTAATTACTTATTTTGTTTGATACCAACAATGGAAATTAATCTTTCAATATTCATAGATAAGGTAATATAATTGAAAAAATATTCCTTCCACGGATCAAGTTGAAACTTTAAACAATTATTTAATGTACCTAACAAACAATGAATCAATTTAATAAATAACAAATTAGTCAATTAATTATTGGTAATTATTTAATTAGTTTGAGATAAAATAAGGGAAATAACGTCTACAATATTGAGAGATGTAGTTGTAAGTGCGGAGTTCTTTCCCTAAGATAAGCGTTGTTGTTTTTTAAATATTTAAAAAAATAGTTAAGTTTGTTAATCTTTGCCTCTAGTGCTTCAGTAATGTTTAATTAACTTTACTATTTACTTTTTTTTTTTTTTGAATCCACCTCTCTGTCTCTCTCTCTTTCTCTCTCTCTCTATCTCTCTTGTTTGTTTGTAAAATGTTTTACATGTTTGGGTTGTTCCTTCAGAGTTGAAGGCCTGTCCTGCACTGTGCTATAATAGCTTGCTCAGGCCTGGACAGCCTCCACCACGGGGAAGTGCGGTCAGAGCGCCTCATACGCTCCCAGACTCCACGGGCTTTTTTGGGACTTTTCCATTTCTGTTTTTTTTTTAATTATAGCCAGGGCATGATGAAAACTTACAGCCTGTTCAGTTAATGAAATTTGCCTTCCCTGGTGGGCCAAGGAGTCTGCAATAGTGTTGCCAGTCACACCTATGTGACTCGGTACCCACTGCATTATTACAGGGGTGCCATAGCGCTGCATTATGTTGTGTGAGGCCATGATTACAGTGCCTCACTCGACTTTCGTGGATTAAACCCACATTTCACTATTAAACAAATACGCAATAGTTGCAACCAAAAGCAAACAAAATGAATATAAAGATCCGTTAATATATGACGTAATGTTCAATAGGAATTCGTTCCCTTGGGGGTTTCATGAACTTTGTTGATTGTTATTCAAGATGATTGATTAACAACAAGTGTTTTGTAAATAGGTCTTTTCACCTGCTGATCCTCTCCAATATTTAAGAGTTTATTAACAAGATCTATGCAATTATTTACTTCCTGGTTTAGATTTACATTGTTTAAATAAAAAAAACAATTATTCACAAGTTTATCAATTGTAATTAAATATCAAAATCATCCAACTTATTAAAAAATCATTTGCGAAGCGAATGTAAGATCAAATTCATTATTTTCTATTTGTTTTCAAACTTTTCAATTCCATCTTTTTATGCTAACAATTCAAATATTTTATTGCAAATGCAACTAAAAGACAACATTTAGTTCAGTTATTCTAATACTTGCAATCCTATTTCTTGAAATAAAATAGATTCTGTAAAAATATCTTTTTATTCATCACCTGTCTTTCTTCTTTTTCTCTCTATCTTGCTGTCTCTCTCACTCATTCCCACTCACTGTGCGTATGCTAATTTCGTTTAAAAAGACATTCCCAAATTTTCAAAACCCTTTTTTCTCTATCTACCGCCCACAAAGCAGTTCCTTTGACATCAGAAGTGGCCCGCAGTGTTCTATTCGCGCCAAAAAAATACACATCACGCGCGGAGAGCGTTCCTTGGATTCCCTTATCAAAACCGTGTGTTGTGTTCGCGTTTTTTGTTCGTTTGTTTTTCTGTTAGTTTCATTTATAAATTATATATACCCCCTCTATTTCTTTTAGACGAAACTTATGCAAAAGAAAAAAAAAAAAGAAGGTTGTAATATTTGTTGCTTAATGTTCGCGTCGTTTAAATGGAGAGAACTCGCCGAGCCGTTAATTAAGTTTGCATAGTCGCCATTTTCTTGCACACCTTTAGGAGAAAGTCTTTTAAGAGCGCTTCTTAAGAAAGTTCTTGGATCTTGGATCTTTGGTGGAGGAAATTGTCATTCCCTACATTTCAACAGGCATTTCTGTTGCGTTATTTTACTTGATTTTTTTTTTTTTAATAAATGAAAGCATTAAGCAAGAAAAGAAATTCACTGTAAGAATCTCTTTCTTTTAAAAATTGTTACAGATGGACAGAAAGAAAAAAAAAGGAAGAGTCAGAAAGACAAAAGACAAACAGAAAGAGAGATAGAGAGAAAAAAGATCAAGAGAGACAAGGAGATACAAAGGGAAAGAGAGATACACATAGAGAGACACATGAGAAAGTAAGAGAAACAAAGAAAGAGAAAGAGAGAGAGAGAGTCAAGAAAGAGAGAGAGAGAGTCAAGAAAGAGAGAGAGAGAGAGAGTCAAGAAAGAGAGAGAGAGTTAAGAAAGAGAGAGAGAGTCAAGAAAGAGAGAGAGAGAGTCAAGAAAGAGAGAGAGAGTCAAGAAAGAGAGAGTCTAGAAAGAGAGAGAGAGAGTCAAGAAAGAGAGAGAGAGAGTCAAGAAAGAGAGAGAGAGAGAGTCAAGAAAGAGAGAGAGAGAGAGAGTCAAGAAAGAGAGAGAGAGAGAGTCAAGAAAGAGAGAGAGAGAGAGAGTCAAGAAAGAGAGAGAGAGAGAGAGAGTCAAGAAAAAGAGAGAGAGAGAGTCGAGAAAGAGAGAGAGAGAGAGAGTCAAGAAAGAGAGAGAGAGAGAGAGTCAAGAAAGAGAGAGAGAGAGAGAGAGTCAAGAAAGAGAGAGAGAGAGAGAGAGTCAAGAAAGAGAGAGAGAGAGAGAGTCGAGAAAGAAGGAGAGAAAGAGAGTCCGATATATTAACATTGATATTCATTGTTTATCAATTTTATTCAACCGACAGGAAATGAAGCAATTCCTGTCAACTAAAGGGACATTTAGAGAGCTCTTACCAAAGACCTCTATTCGCACATTTGACAAAGACAGACGCAGACGATTACAGAAAAAGACCAGAGTAGTCTTCCATAACAAAATATTCACATCGCATTTATGTCTTTGTAACTAGGCAAGCAGTCTGTATCAATGTACGGACTCTGGAAACAACGCATTCTGTGGAAAAGTAAATTTTCCAACTTTTGTTTGATAGTAGATGAAGTAGTTTTGCAGTCGTTTTGTAGTAGTAGTTTCGGAGTGTGTGTGCCCTTGTCTAATGTAACCATGTTTAAAAAATACTGGGTATAATTGAGTTGTGTAGGCTGAGTAGATTATGATGTATCTCCAAATAAGCATATTGATGTTGAGATTATAAATAAGGTAACAGTTGAATTAGGGGAGACAATCGATAAAAAGATGTGTAATCAAAGTGAGCTGCCTTTTCTTACATTTTCTTTACATTTTTGAACCTATCACTATTTCCCTTATGCTAGGGCATACAACTACACTGTTATTGAAATCTGATGTTGATAAAAGTTTATTTTTGTTTTAAAAGTTCAAGTTTTATTCATGTTCTGACTTAAGAAATTAAAACGCTTGCCATGGTTTAGTTGGACTAGTGAATTGATATTTGGGTGTAATAACCGTACATCAGAACAATGTAATAACACCTAAAATATATCGTTCCTCCTTCGTGGTTTTTATATCTCATAATCATCAATCTAATCAGTCGGGGGGGGGGCGCTGAGAGCGTTTTCACTGCGGTTTGTAATAAACCCGCTAAAACAACAAGAGTCTCTATTAATACATTGATTTTTATTAGTCTTCTTTATTCCAGCCTCTTGTTATGAACGTGACCTCCCTTTACACACAGTCCTGACTTACACACTTTCTTTGCTGTTCAATCAACCATGTACACTCCAGGTCCACTGGTCATTTCATACACACACACACTGCACTACCAGACACTCAAAACACATACACTTACTATCACACGGTTTTTGTGCCCCCTCGTATGACTGGTAAGACCCAAATCCAATGGCTGCACACTGCTTATCTATTTCTGGGATAACTGCCTGGTCATGTGGACTGCGCTGCGGACTGTCGTCCCGTTGGACCAGAGCTTAAACCTTTCCCGTGACCCTCACCCTGCCTTGTTTCAGGAGATTTTGGCTTAGATGTAATATTTTTCATTTCTGGAGGAACATCCGAAACTAAGGCAACCCCAACAAATTCCCCAACATTTCCCTTCCGTTTTCGGCGCCCGACTCCACCTCTCCAACCACCCTGTCCTACGTAATCAAAGTTTTATCGTAGATTATTGGAAACGGAGAAAGAGGGAAGGGGCAATAACCGTGTCTAGCATTATGTTTTTGTCCTTGTATGAATGCAATTCACTCCCTCTAAATATTTATGTTTTTCGTAACAAAACAAAGTCACGGCTAACCGTGGCCCAAACTAAAATCATTTCTTTTAATGTAAACAAGCAGCACGGAGTTTGTTGTTTTTTTTATTTCAGTAAATTAAATTGAGATATTGAGATAGAGAGAGAAGTGGTTCTAGCTCCCCCCTCCTTCCCTCCTCCTGCCCTCTCCCCCCCCCCCCCCACCTCCAACAGAACTGTACCTTCCATAGTCCCTAGAGCTTCATTAATATTTTTTAAAATGCTGGAATATGTAAACGAAAAAGGAAATATTCTGAAGTTGGCTTGAAACTATGTCTTGCAAAAAATATTTCACTTTCTCTTTTCTCTTTTTTTTACATTAATTTTTGCAATACGTTTGTTTTAAACACTGTGACGTAATCTATTCTTTACTTCTGCCACGTCATCTTAGCTTAATTAAAAGGACACACACATATATATTTACCAAATACCACTCACTAATGTATGAATGTATCAAGTTATCAAGAGATCTCTTTAACTGCTATATTAGGTTTGAGATGTGTAATGGTTAATTCTCTAACTTTTACGTAATTGCAATTCTTTAATATTTCGATTGTACGTTTTTAGGTGTATTTTTAAAATAGACCCTACAGAGTTGTCCTCGGTTTGAAGGTGGCCTGCTATTGGAGGATTTTAAAATGTAGCCTATTAATCTTTATTCTATTTATAAATATACTAGGAGATAAGGGCATGTATAATGTCAGGAATGTCCTTTAAAAAGTTTTTGTTTCTAAAGATAAAATACTTCATATTTCTGGACTTTGTCAGACTACGTGGACATGTGAGAGACCCTGGGCATAAAACTAAGTACGTGGACACGAAAGAGCCTCTGGACATTGAGCTAACTACGTGTACATGTCATGTCATGTCATGACAGAGCCATTGGACAATGAGCTAATTATGTGGACATGATAGAGACCCTGGACATTGAGCTAACTACGTGGACATGATAGAGACCCTGGACATTGAGCTAACTACGTGGACATGAAAGAGACCCTGGACATTGAGCTAACTACGTAGACATGAAAGAGACCCTGGACATTGAGCTAACTACGTGGACATGAAAGAGCCACTAGACATTGAACTAAATCGTCTTGCAACGTTTAAATCCATGTGCAGCTTGACCTGGATGTGAAGTGTGACTGTGTAAATATAGATATATGAGATTTTTTTCAGTGTTTGTGTATGTGTATTCGTGAATGCAAGTGTATGTGTGTAGTACTAAGCGCCCTGGAGCAAAGGATCTCCTCCTTTAGCCCCGACATCCTGACCGCTATCTAGTGTGACGGACTGCTGTGCTTAGCTGACAGTGCGATTTATTTTCTTTCTGGTCCGTACACAACTCTAAAGCATGATGCCCACAGCACGTGCAATCATGCTGCCCGACACGTGGTCCCTCCCCTCTCCATCGCCCATGACCTTTTCCTCTTTGTGTACTCTCTAAACTCACCGCGAGTTCCGCCTCTGAACAGCATACTTCTGCAGTTTCGCGATCCTCTGAAAATTATATTTCGTATCTCCCCTTTCCCCCGTCTCCGATTTCCATATCATATTCCAATATTTCACCTTTTGTTTCTCCACAGCTTGTCCGCCCCTGACTGAAATCTTCAAATATGTTGCTCAGACCCGTAGCGCCCCCGGTGTCATGCGTCGCCGTGTGTTGCTCCCCCATACCCTTTCCCCTCCCTTGGATCACAGCGGTGACATTTCGCCCAGCACATGGACAAATATTTGGACAAACAAAAAAATGTCTTGCAGCAGAAGATTGAGGCTTGAATACAACATGGAGTCGTGTTCGCCTATCGCCTTTCGCTCAGACAAATCTGTTTTACAATAAACAAAGTGACTACGTCTGAGGCTCAACTACGCTCTAAACAATTATACAAGTCAACAATTATAATAGTCAGCCTCTATCTTTTTTGATAAGTGATGGGAGAACTTGGTTTTATTTGGTTTTTTGTTTGAATTCTACCTTGATTGAAATTGAATTCGATCAAAATAGAGTAAAATCTATAGCTTATTTATGTATCTAGCAATAATTATTCTGATTAGAATTTAGCTATAGGCAATCTTGGACAAATTCTTAAAAAGTTTTCCTTGTTACCGGTTATCATTTGAGCACGGAAGGGGTTGCCTGAATCAGACAGGAAAAGTCATGATTTAGCAGAGTTTTAAGTCTCTAATTAGCGTGTACGACTAGATCAAAAGGAGACGCGGTGGCTGAGTGGTAAAACGCTTGGCTTCCGAACCAGGGGTCCCGGGTTGAAATCATGCTGGACTGGGATTTTTAGTTTAATGATTTCTAGGGCGCCTCTGAGTTTACCCAGCTCTAATGAGTTGAGGAAAAGTAAAGATGGTTGGCCCTAGTGCTGGCCACATGACACCCTCGTTAACGTGAGTCACAGAAACAGATGACCTTGACCTTCACCTGCCCTATAACATAAGCATTAAAGTTGTGCGCTAAACAATTTCCATCCAAAATAAAGATCAAATAAAATTGCCGATAAGATGACAATAAACAGACACCGACTTGACGAATTCTGTTTGTGCTCTCGAATTGAACTCAGTCCAGTGTGGTCCAGCGATAAACACAGGGCCGGTCTTAGGCCACTGCAACCTATGCGGTCGCAGTGGGCCCAGCGCTTACATAGGCCCCGCGCTAATTCTATGTGTAATTATTAATGGCAAAATATATACGAAAAAATTTGGAAATGTCCTGCACTAATTAAAATCTCCTGAAAACTCATAAAAATCTCATGAAAAATAGACAAAATTATCATTTGTGTGTGTCATTCATTATGGAAAACGCCATTCCTACGCACGATAAAAAAAAGGCAATGTCAGCTTTCATGTAATAAAATGTAATGATCGGACAAATTTTCCCCATAACCGGAAGTTCCAATACGTATTTACTTTTATAGTCACTGGCATAAAAATATGTCATAGGTTGCAAGATTCTTAAAGTAAAGTTAACTTGATCGCAATTTTGTACTTGAAAAGAATGAATAAAATGCAAAGCCGAATTTATTTTCGAATACAAAATCCTAATTTTCACTTACTATCCTTATTCTCACCTAGACTAGGCCCCGCGCAATTAGTTTCGCATAGGGCCCCGCAATTGCTAGGACCGGCCCTGGATAAACACTACCGTTTATCCTTTTTTATTTTGAACAACAAGCGTAGATTGGTATTTCATGTATTTCATTAAATCCTAACTTATTATAGTGTAATTACATGATTGAATCAAAATAATTGATTTCACTTTCTATAGAAAGTCTATAACGAAAAGAATTTCCTAGATTATTATTTTAGACTAGTTACTTTAATTCTGAAGCGGCTTCAGACATTGCTAGTGACTTCTATGTACTAAGCGACGCTCGAGGATCTAAGTCTAAATAAGTAAGCCATTACACTTAAATCCGCTTTATTGCACACTGCATAATCGCAACATTTGCTTTAATCACAAAACGTAAAAGAATTTTAAAATGTATTCTATGTTTCTTAAAAACAAGTATTTAGCTTGCACACGTTGCTTGGTTATTAGCATTAGCAAAAGTGTGCATGGCAGACGTGTAATGGAGTGGGTTCCTATGTACCGAATTAAGAGACGTGAATTTTTTTAACTCTTCAGAACAATAAGTGAATTAGTGTTCTCACAGCTATTGATATGAACTGCAGGTACGACTCAATAGCTCCATTAAAAAAAACAAACAAAAAAACCTGCGACTGTGTTCTACAAGTCGGTGATAGACCTGCAAGACATGATCCATCGTGGTCACGTCTTTGAACGGTATTCCAAAAGGGGATTCAACTCCTCTTACATTATGATTAGCAGAAGTAAAAATTGTACTTTCACTTAAGTGCTAAGGACTTTACGCCCTGTGGTGCCCCCCCCCCCCTCGCAACCGCCTTCCTTACCCACCCCAAACGTGACGTCACTGTTGGTGAGTGCAGAAAAGTTGATCAACCTTTTCCATTCAAAGTTATAGCAGGTGAAAAAGAAAAAAAAAGGATTCCTTTGAAAAACGTGTAAATGTAAATTATATTAGGGAAACGTCTTCAGAATAATTTCGTTTAATTTGTATTGATCAAAGAAGGTACATAGATATTTTAAACTTTAATCAAAGAAGGTGGGAAGTGTTGAACAGAAGCATGCATTTATTGTTTGCGCAGGACCGGAATGGCGTATCACGTGGTATCATAGTGCAGCAAAGCGTCCGACATTTTAGAGAAATGGAATTGTTTAGGTCGAATTGATCTCATCTATTATTAATATTGAATCATATTGTAAAGTTTCCCTTTCAGAACTTGCGATCCATTGGGGCAGGGGGATGAAGATATGTTTCTATGACTAACTTCTAACGAGCAGGGTGTCATGTGGCAAGCACAACGTCCAACCGCCTTTACTTTCCCCAACTAAAGTCAGGTACCCATTAGAGTTGGGTGGATATAGGGGCACCTTGAAAATCCTGAAAATGTAAAAGTCGACGAGATTCGAACCCCGAACCCCAGATTCGGAAGCCAAGCGCTTAATCGCTCAGCCTCAACGCCCCCTATAATGAATCATATACAATTAAAGCAAAAGAAATGAAAAAATATGTAACAGACAGTGTCAACGTAACACAGCAATATGCTATTTTAGTGGGAGGAAGTGACGTCGAATCCACGGGCCACGCACTAGTGGAAAAAATCCAAATTAGAAGTTTACTGGATAGGTATAAACAACATATCGATTTACAAGACCCAACTAAACCCCGCCCACATTGTCGACCCACAGTTTTTTCAAAACCGACTTAAAGCACTTAAAGTCTAGATATAAATGAAACAACGAGGGTGTCGTTGTATAAGATAAATGCCATGCCAAATTATCTCTAGCAATCGGATAGGAAAACAAAATAAATACATTTATACATAGATACCCCAGGGAGTTGTAGTGTCTGCCAGAACAGGTAGCTTTTTAACAACAGATGTAGCCACTGAAACTGTTATATATAACAATACCCGTAGCAATACTAACCCATTAAGACGAATTCGCTATAATGATTTTTATGGGTCTCAAGCTGCTATTACCTCTATGATGGCTGCCTGGCCGCGCGGTATGCGCTCTGAACTGTCATTCGGACTTATCGATGGTCCTGGGTTCATACCCTGCCCGCTGCCATCCCCCGTCATTCTGCGGGAGGTTTGGCTATGAAGACAATTATGTACACCTCTGAAGGAACATCCGAAATATGTAAAAAAAAATTACAAGCCTATGACAGATAATATTATATTGATAGAATAGTAAAGAGAAAAAAAAAGGTACCCCTTGCAGAGCTTGATATCTAAGGAGACAAATGATGTAGAGCTAATCTGTTTCTTTGACCAACGGTCTGTACAACGACCAACCGGCTTTACCTCCCCCAATGTGTGTTAGGTGCCATTTGGAGTGGGGTAGAATGAAAAGTGCCCAAAAATTCCCTTAAGTTCTAAGTCCAGTCTTCACCGGAATTTAAACTCGATGCACCTTGGTTCGGAAGCTAAGCGATTTACCACTCGGCAACTACGACCCACGATTGCAATAATTGCAATTAAACCCCCAACACACACCCACACACACACTATCTATTTCTTCATTAACCCTAATCCCGTTCCATAAAAAAAATGATCCCAATTACATATGACGCACCCCACACAAACACACACACAACACACACACACACACACAAACACACACACACAAACGCACACACACACACACACCGATCAGCACCATTTCGGCTCCCACAACGTGTTTGACAGATGATGATGTCAGAATGACAGTGAGTTCCAATTGCCAGAAAATGGCAACCCTTTTTAACACATTTATTATTCGCGGCATACCTGTTAGCGGCCCGAGCTAGGAGCTGTACCGGGGTGACAATACGGGCCTCCTCTGCCCATGCTCGCCAGTTTATTTACCCGCCATCAGGGAGTAAATGGGAGGGCGAAACGATGCGCCCACATGCAATGCCCAGCTCACCCTCTCCCCCCAACCTTTAAAGAATCTTTTCCCTCCAAGACATCTGCTCACTTTTGGTAACATTAAATGTGCGAGAGAAAAATGTTGTATAATTATTTCATTGTTTCGTTAAATTCTACAGTGCATGTGGCGATCAACTACAGTGTGTGTGTGTGTATGTGTGCTTTATGTGTGGGTTTACACGTGCCGAGATAGAGGTAGATTTAAGTTGCTCAAGTTTCTTGTAAATAGATGACACGTGATTTGTATTAGCTGGCAAGATTGCGCAAAAATGTCTGCCGGAAGTAGATCTTTAGTTTCTGGTGTCTATAAATAGAAATGAACGAATTGTGTCTTTAGTTATACTAATTACCGAACAGAGACATCACAGCTATAAATAATGCTTTAGTAAGTTTAGTAGCTCTAACAAACACACACATCAAGACACACAGTTAAATGAACATTTCTTTTTCCAAGTCCTTTACTGCATAATGTTTAACCATTAAAATACAGCTTCCAATTGCTTCTAATTGCTTCTGTTGATTTCGGAGAGATTCAGTGCTGACAGGCAGAGTCGTAGTGAAGGGGGGAGGGGGGGACAAGGGCATGATGTCCCAGGCGCCTCCATCAGGAGTGTACCTCACGCAGATAGGCGCAAAAAAAAAATTATTGTAGATATTTTAGTTTGATAATACAAACTACTGTTATTTGTGTTACATTATGTTATAGTAATTTTTATTTGACAAAACATTTCTGAATTGAAGAAAAAAAGTTCATGCGATATCATCGTCAAATTTCTTTTTTACTGATATAAGCTAATTCCTTAAAATTTATGGCACAATACATTGGAACAATTTAGTTTAACCCTTTTGCTGTTGTTTTAGTTTTGTCTATTATTTCCCCCCATGCCTCAGTGGTACAATAAAAAAAAAACGCAAGAAAAAGAAGATACAGATACACACTCAGCTATTTCTAGCAGCGAATCTACTCACGACGGGTCGTTTCCCGAGCAGCACTGGTGCCGCTCATCTAGATGGGAAATTCAATTAAGCCCCCGACTTCAACAAAATTATGGAGAGTTACCCACCGCCGCTCCTCTCCCCACACCCATCTCCAGACTACCCCCACCCCCACCTCAACATCACACTTCTGGAAACTCTCTGAATTAAATTAAGTTCCAGTTTGTTTTAAAACACTAAGTTTTTTTTTTAGGCTTATTTTCTAGGTTTCTTTTATTTTCTCGTCCGGACAATGTTGTCAAAAGTCTGAGCTGATACACGGAACAAAATAAAAAGACAAAAGGAAAACAAAATAAAATATAAGGCTCGAGTTTGATAATATATAAAAACAATTGTCCTCGCCGATTCATATTACTAGTATCACAGCCCGTCATATACGTGGTAAACAAAATATTACTTAACTATCAGTTCATGTGTACCGTCACCCCATTATTTTGTTAGCGTAATTTTGTTTACTAGATTTTATTATTTTTGATTTTTGATTCGTGGCAGAAAGGGTTTTCCCGTTGTTTTAATAGTTTTTGTGATCTTGGCTGTTCTTTTTCAATTCCTTTAAAAATCCTAAAACAAACAAACTAGAAATGAATATCAATAAAAAAAAAAGCGAATAGAATGGGAGATTTTCAGGATAAGTTAAACAAAATAAGGGACGCTAAATTAAAATTAAATGATTAGCTAGTTGTGCCTTTCTTTTTAATTACCATATATCTAATTCTTCTTCAATATCTTTAGTCATTGCAAGGCTTCGGCTTATCTTCCATTTGTTTAGTACAATCTAGGTCTTTATTTTAAAATTAATTACGACTAAATGATTAACTAATTGGTAATTTTTTATTATTATTATTGCTTTATCTGTTGCCATCACGATGTGTACTAGATGAAGCCGAGAGGACAAGAATTGGTTGGACGTCATTTAAATACTAGCAAGAGACCGTGGACAGTGGCGTGTTTTTACTCGGGAACTATTTTCCACCAGGAACACAAATGAAAGTTCATGATGGTGTGTTGTCGTCGACAATTAATAAAATTGTGCAAAATTTCAAATTGATCCGAGAATGCGAAGTGGTAGAAATAACGTGTAAATTATTTTGACCAGACAGACAGGCGGACAGACCGACAGAGTTGATATAAATTTGGTAAATGAAATAATCTATCTATTAAACCTTTTTTTTTTTTTGTAAAACTTAAAGTTACATTTCTATTTCTTCTCTTGAAAACAAGACAGACTATCTAGAAACATAATATTGGAAGACAAGAGAGACTATCTAGAGACACAAGAATGGAAGACAAGAGAGACTATCTAGAGACACAATAATGGAGGAGAAGACAGACTATCTAGAGACACAATAATGGAGGACAAGACAGACTATCTAGAGACACAATTATGGAAGACTATCTAGAGACTATCTAGAGACAGAAAGATAGAAAACAAGACAGAGACTATCCATAGACACAAAGATGGAAGACAAGACAGGGACTATCTAGAGACACAAAGAGGGACAGAAAGACATGTACAGCCAATGGTGCATTGTGGGCTATTCCAGGATCGCCAAAGAAAATATCCCCTTCAATTCTTCGCCTCTTCTCAAAACATCGTTGGGGGGAGACGAGCCCGGGCCTAGTTCTTTGATAAAAGTCTTCCACGGCATTCTCGAAGTTCATCAGTTCCTAGTCGCTTAGCCGGGGCTGGGAGGGTGGGATATCTAGATCTGGATGAATGCGGAAATGGGGTGAAAAAAAACGGGGGATGGGGGGGGGCGGTAGGGCGCGAAAGATTTAAAGTCAGTTCTTGAAGATGGCTTTAAAATGATTTCATGAGACAATTCTACAATACGTTCAACGTATGCTTCTTACAAATTATAAATTAAAATATTCACAAAGCTACTACTTTATAACTATATAAAAATACTTTTCGCCCGCGTAATGATATATCCCTTACCTCTCCCCCCCCCCTTTTTATTCCAAAGATAGAGCCAAATACACTGACTTTGGCTCCTTATTGATCTATCTAATCTAGACGTAGATCGAACCCGTTATAACATTCCCTCTAGGACTTTAAAATGTTGGTATACATAAGAACCAAGAGATTAGAGACAGGGTTACTGCAGCGATGGGACCCCATGGTGACCTGCTTACCATTGTAAAAAAATGCAATCTTAAAATATATGGCCATAGTATAAGATCCACGGGGCTCGCGAAGGCCTTCCTTCAGGGAACAGTACCAGGAAAAAGAAGAAGAGGCAGACAGAGAAAGCGATGGGAGGACAACATAAAAGAATGGACGGGCCTACCATTGGATAGAGGTTTTAAACAAGGCAAAAGACAGGGTAGAATGGAGAAAGACGGCTACACGTCTTGCTTGGTGCCCCAACGGTCCAACAGACTAAGGGATAGGTAAAGGTAAAAGGTAAAAAAATACATACGAGCGTTCTCTTACAGCTGTCTTGCGTTTTGAATAGAAAAAAAAAAGGAAATAGCAATTTGTTTTAATAAGGTCTCTACGGTCGTGATTCACTCAACTATGACTGCAGTTCCATGTTGTCGTGTTGCTACGTAAGTTTCTTTTTGTTCAATCAAACATTTGTTTTAAGCCTTTACTTAAAGCCTAATGGGATTGATTTTAATGAGTAAAATGTCGATGTGATGAAATTCCCAATTTGTCGTTTCGAACATGAAAAATGCTTAGCGGTTGTAAGTACATGAGAATAATAACTAGTTAACATTTCGTAACTGTAATCGCCCATCTCCCACCCACTCCAAAAAAAAAAATAAAAAAATATGAGACTTAGTAATGTGTGAATCATTCAGTTAGGGTTAGGGCTTAGGCTTATTTATTCATCTGCACATGAATTGTATTTTTCAACAGAATTTCAAGCCCTAAACATGGTTGTTACTAGTTTATTATGTTGTATCTCCACTTACAATATTAATTTAATATAGTGTAATAGGCTATGTGTATACGTTTTCATTACAAAGTCCATGAAGCACGTTCAAACTAGTGTTCACCCGTTTCGTTTCTGGTTGCCAGCGGTTCTCAAAAGTGCTAATCTTCTTGGCCTGTGCATCGACATCTTCCCAGTATCGTGGAGTTCTTCCTTCTTGCCAGCCAGAGTGTTGGCTAGTACAAGTTCAAACTAATTATAAGTTATAAAGTCGTGCCGTGGTTTGCATCACCTCCAAACAATCTTCTAGTCCAAAGGAAACCAAATCTCGTGTGCTGGGCCGGTCTTAGATAATTGGAGGCCCTAGGCAAAGTGAATTTGGTGGCCCCAAATGAAATATAAAAATAAAATTTAAAAAAAACAGCGAAAATAATAAAATTACGCAATTTATTTAAACCTAATGGCTCCTACAATAACAATAGGGACATGTCCCGCTATTTCTTATCACTCTCTCTCTATATATATTTGCTTAAATTAAAACCACAAAAAAAAAAAAAAACATGGTCAACTGAGATATTTTTCCACGGATGTAGCTTCTTGAAATAACCTTTTCCAAGATGGCACCTTGTATCGTCTGCTTACAAACGCTTTTGAAGCAATGTAGTAAAAAAAAAAAAAGAGTGTTGAGACTGAATATGCTCTTTCCACTATCGGAAACAGCAATAAATATTGGAATAAAAAGCACACAACGTTTGTAGCCCCCTGAGTTTGTTGGTCTGTTTGTGGCCCCCGCTTTGTTTGCCCGTGCTCACTCTTTTATTAGCACTCACGAAATGCGAGCAAGTCGCGACGCTCAGGGGAGACAAACTTTAACCGAGCGGCGGACAATTTGAGTAAAGTCTTAGTTGTCGTTCTTGTGTTTATTATTCAAGAATATGAAACAGGGGCATTAATAAGACAAAACTAAGTATAAAAAAAGGAAAATAGTTTTCAACGTGGATCGCTTCCCCACATAAAAACCGTAGACCTAGTAAAATGAATGGTATATAAGGGAATTTCTAAGACAACACTTTGTTCGACAAGTGGACAGTTAAATATTGGAAAGGCTTTATTTATAAAAAAAAAAAATACAAACACATGAGCTCTCCTTTTAATACTTTAAAGAACACTTTCGTGGGTGACAAAGCTGCACTGCGCACCGGAGAGTAGTCGTGTGGAAAAATACAGAGTAACGGTTTGGCAGTTTTATTCTTAAAATTATTGAATATCAATTCTAGGATTTTGTTTTGAAAAAAATTAGGTTTATGAGAACCTGAATGTCCTGATGCATTTTTCAAAGTTTTAAGAGGTTATCGATTTCTATCATCATAGTGTTGTTCTTGAGTCATTCCGTCATTTTTCTATCTAAATGGTTTATTTTTAAACATAAAAATGTCTCTTAACCCCTCATCACTTAAATAGTTTTCAAGTACATTTTCTAAATAAAAAAAAATTAATAGACTACTCTATAAGTTACATTTTGATATAATATTTTAAAATAAATAAAACATTTTCCTCTAGTATTTATAATCGTAAATTAAGTAAATTATATTTTTTTTACATTATTCATTCTTTTTCATCTTTATGTATCGGCCTTCTATTTGAACTGAAAATATGTTCATGAAATATTATTTGTGGGATAATTCCGATGCTGAATGGTGTTGGCCTTGTAGCTATGCCTTTTTTTTTTTTTTGTAAGTATTTAATTTATCTTTAACACTGGAGGACCCGAATAAATGGAAGGTAAGGCCGTAAAAAAAAAGGCCGTAAAAAAGGCCGTAAAAAAAAGGCCGTTAAAAAAAAGGCGGTAATATACAAAAAAAGAAAGAAATGAAAACCTAAACAAAACGAAGGAAATAAAACAAAGAGAATGTAAAAGAAGAGACATTATTATGAAAGATCTTCACAAGTCCAAAAATACTTTGACAAATGTTTTACATTGTTCTATATGCCTCAATTTCTTAATAATAATTTCTTTCTCTCTCTAACAAAATGTGTCTGTCTCTCATTATCAGTGGCGTAGCTAGGGTGGGGGGGGGGATAATTTGAAAATCCCACAGCCCCCTAACTGAGGGGGGGGGTCTCAAATGAGTGGGCTATTTTTTACTTTAAAAATTAAATATAACGCCAAATGCAGGGGCCTCCAAAGAGGTCAAGACCCCGGGCCCCCCAAAACGATGGAAAATTCCATGACTGTATCGGTGCACCAAATGAAGACCTTCTCAGTTGATAAAGTGCTCAAGTAATCGAGATTTAAACTGGCACCATCCTTCATAGTAGGCCTGAACGCTGACCTGTGACGTGGTCACGTGACCACCAGCTTTTTGTCTCCACTGACAACAGGTGGCCACGTCACAGGTCAGTGCTCATGCCTACTACGACAGTTGGTCTCGCTTCACCTTACATGTTCCAAAAAAGTATATTATTTTAATTCTCTATCATACAGCATGTACATACGTCAAATACACGTCATTATCGTCATTAACCGTCCTTACTACGAGTTCCTTTTTATGGGGAAGTTCAATGAATAAGTCAAAAACTCCTCCCTTTGTGCCAAGTGGCTAACTCTTGGATAAAATGTCTTCGTGGCGTCTGAGGGCCACTAACTGCCTTTGACTGCAGTGCTTTCCCCTACCTCCACAGTTCAAAGCACGAAGGTTAAAGAAACATAACTCTGTTGTGGGAAGAGCTGACTGGGACATGCAAGAACCAACTTTTTTCACAAGCAACAGGAGAAACTTTAAAGTTGTAAAAAAAAAAAATCAAAAGTTAATATTTGACGCAAAAGTTCATCATTTATTTTTACTCTGTATCTGCTTTTGATATTTTTATCTTTGAGAAAGTAGAAAGAAAACAAAATGTTGTGAAGCGATTTTAAAATACGTATTTCAGAATGTTCAGCTTTTAGAGGACGTATGGTATACACTACCACACGCACAATGGAATGTGCATTGATGAACTAGGCAAGTGTATATGCCGTTCGATTAATTAGGATTAATGTTTTAGATGTGAGATATGAGTCTGAACGGCATAAACCGTTTGTCTACCTAACAAGGGAGCTCGAGTTCAAATCTCGATTAAGACCAGCAATATTGAATTGAGATTTGACTCGAGCTGAGCTGATGGCCTAAAAATATTATATAATGAGCCGTTGCTAGGTTTTGCTATCTGAGCTTAAACGCTTTTTTACAAAGTTGAAATTCAGACTAAAAGAGCTTTTAAAAAGATTTTGAAACGTCAGCACCGAAACCTTCTCTCGGATACCCCTTCCCCCCCCCCCCTCCAACTGGACCACTAGAGTGATTGCACCGTAACGCACTGTACATGCTATAAGAATAAAAGTTGCGCTAAACAAAACAAAACAATGAATAATGTATTACATATAAAAAATACTATTGTTAGCCTATATCTATAAAAAAAAATTAATTACATGATTTATTCAAAATAGTTGATGCACATTAGGAAATAAGACTGGACATTGGTTAATACGACTGGACATTGGGTCATACGACTTGACATTGGTTAATACGACTGGACATTGGGTCATACGACTTGACATTGGGCCATAAGACTGTACATCAAGTCATACAACTGGACATTGGGTCATACGACTGTACATTGGATCATACGACTGGACATTGGATCATACGACTGTGTCACAGTCTTAGTTGACATTGCATGATCTTAAGTTCACGTCATGTTAATAGTTTAAAAGACACGTGGAATTCCTGATGTAGAAAACAGGAAATAGAATGAAAAGTTGACTTTGAGTTCAGTCAAGTCAAGTAAGTAAGGTCTTGCTCCCGGTACAGGAAGGTTGGACGTTTCTTCCTGGACACTTGTATATGTATGCATATAGCATGAGAGTCGAAAGACTAGTCATTGTTGATTAATAATATTTGAGAGCTGATTTCGTAATGTGCTTATTGGATATTAAGGTATTACTCGTATTTCAATGGATATCTATAGTTGAAGCTCCAGCGTCACTAGTAGTAATTGTTCTTATTGTTACCCGCTGAGATGCGGACGTGATTTGTTGTTAACGTATTGGATACTTTTGATACCGCTGTTATGCGGATATAATTATTATTCCTTGACTTGTAGCACTAACAAGGAGTGCAGTATATTATTATTATGTTGTAAATAAAATCTTCATGTTGTCTGCTGAACGGACTTGAGTCAGTCGTATAGTGTTTGTCTCGTCACGTGTCTAGAGCACTTCAGGAAGTAAGAACCCAGTATTACACCATTCAATCAGTCTCTAGTATTCAACGTTCATTTACATTTTTGGTAGCCAGTATGTTGTGTGCTAGACACGCACGGACTCAAAACTCAACACCACTCAAGCGAAACCAGTCACAAGTATTCAAGTAGATCATCATTGAACTAACCTGAGCCTGCACGTTTTCACCAGTTGACCTGACCCGTATTTACCAGAGTCCACTTTATCATTGACCAATTCGAACTTAACATCAATAGCTTGTATATTTTAAACCTGGTCAATGCCTATTTCTCCACTATTGTCGACATCTTGAGATTTAGCACGGCGTGACATCACCATCGGCAGAAACCGAAGACAGTTGATACATTTGTGTGGGTGAAAAACTGAAGGCGTCGCTCGAAGACAGCTGATACATTTGTGTGGGTGAAAAACTCAAGGCGTCGCTCGAAGACAGCTGATACATTTGTGTGGGTGAAAAACTCAAGGCGTCGCTCGAAGACAGCTGATACATTTGTGTGGGTGGAAAATTCAAGGCGTCGCCTGAAGACAGATGATACATCGTTTCCACGTGAGCGCTCGTCACCAACTTTTGACACGCTCTTGCATTGTCGAGGTCTCACCTTACATTGCTATACAGAAGGTCCTCCATTTAGACCTCTGTTCACTTATGGTCATTCTAATTTTTCAGAGACTTTACATATTTGGATTATCTAAGCTGAAGTCTTCCACTTAAGTACTGTTGGATTTATTGGATTATTTATACGAATGTTCAAGTACTTTTGGATTATTGATCTTTGACGTTGAAGTTGGACTAACTTGTACCTATTGGCGCTCTCCTAGTCATCGTTGTACGCCGAAGAAACACGTGCCTGCATTACTACACTTAACTCTTGGATTATCTTATTGGATTATTTGGACTTGTGTTAATTGTAAAGGTCAAGCGGAAATATTTTTTGACATTACTTGAGCATTTGAGCCATCTTATGGCATATGACTGGATTATTTTACTACTACTTTGATGCTCACATTGATGTGTATTCTCAATCGGATTACTTAGTTACCTTACCCATGGCTTATTATGGAACTACTCAAGCTGTATTTGTATTTGACAAGCTACAAAAGAAAGAATCTGTAAGTAATAATTAAGAATTGGATATATGATTAATAAAGTACATTGATTTTGCTGTGGTATAGCAGTAATTGAAGTTGATTATATAGAGAGTTAGTGATAGATAACTCTTGGAACCATATTAATCTGATTTTCATATTTTATATTTGTTACCTTGAAGGGCGGTCGGCGTGGGTCTGTCTTATGTTTTGAGACTGAAGCGGCACAATTTATTTGTTCCGTTCCATTTCACTTCATCTGATAGGGATCTTTAGGGATTTTCTTTTGTTCTCCTAGTCCTAATAAGGTCCGAGTAGACCAGCCTTGTTCGGTAGGGACTTCTAGATCATTCAGAAATTTTTTGTTTAGTCGTATTTAGTTTTGTTTGTACAATCGTAGTGTAATTTCTCTTCGTATTCATATTGTTTGTTTGTATAAGTCTTGTATTTACATATCTGTGATTCTCCTGTCAAAGTCTTCTATTTATTGATTTCTTTTAAAGCAGACTGTATTGTTATCTATATTGTTTTTGTGTTTGTCACTTATCCTTTAATTTATCTCTTTATTCTCTTACTAATTTATTTTTTTTCATTTCATTTTTTCACTGCACATATAACATGTTACAAAGATATATTTGAAGTAATAATATTGTGTACATATATGCTACTATTTGAATTAGAGCTTCATTTTTTCAGCTCTTGTACTTATTTTGTGTTGATATATTTTGACACAACACTTATTATCCATGGAATCTATGGATGCCATATTCTTCGTAAATGTTGATTGTATTAGTACAGATGACACTTTAAAAAGTCATATGTGTCCAAATTTTTGAAAATATGTAAATTATTTTTTCATGAGTCCATTTGAACAGAACTCAGTCATATTGGAACCTGAGTATGTGACACTATTTATTGAAATGTATTTTTCATTTTTTCAAATGTACATAATCTTTGTAAATTGCATAGATATGATTGACATTGATCTTCACTGATGAATTTATTTTTCACATATCAGTTTTGAAGACTATTTGAGCTTAATCTATGGCTTGAAAAGATATACTTGATGACATGTAATACAAACAATGATTTTTTGAAAAGAATATTGTATTTAATTAGTAAGATCTATTTGAGCATTACTGATGGCTTGAAATATAATTGATACTGTGTAATGCAAACTGAATCTTTGAAAGAGAAGATTGTATTTAATATGAGAAGTATTGGAGCATTATTGATGGCTCGTGAAGTAGTATATTTGATAGTGTGTGATGTAGACACTGAATTTTTGAGGAGAAGATTGTATTTAATATGAGAAAATTATTGGAGCATTATTGATGGCTCATGAAGTAATATATATAAGGTGTGATGTAATCACTGATTTTTTGAGAAGATTGTATTTAATGAGAAAACTATTGGAGCATTATGGATGGCTCAAGCAGTATATTTGATTTGAGATGATTGTATTTAATATGAGAAAATTATTGGAGCATTATTGATGGCTCGTGAAGTAATATATTTGATGATGTGTGATGTAGACACAGATTTTTTGAGGAGAAGATTGTATTTAATGAGAAAACTATTGGAGCATTATTGATGGCTCAAGCAGTATATTTGATATTATGTGATGATAACACTAATTTTGAGAAGAATATTGAATGGATATGAGAAAACTAATGGAGCATTATTAATGGCTCAAAGTAATATATTTGATTTTTGAAAGAACATTGTATTTGATTGATGAAGACTATTGGAGCACTATTAATGGCTCGAAGTAATATATTTGATGTTACATAATGTGAAAAGCTGATTCATTTTTTTGAGAGAAGATTGTAACTTATACATTTGTTAAACCAACTTGAGCTCACAGTAAGACATATGAGCCAAATGAATATCATGATAACGACCTCCACGCTTTAATATGCTTATGACTTTGATGATTTAGACGTTCCCCATAAATCATCATTGAAGAATATATTTTCTTGACTTTCATGATTTAGGTGCATTGTCAAAACATTGTCATTATTTTCGTACACAAACCATTGAGACAACATACATATTTATTATAGAGATATTTCACTTGCATTGATTTATTTTAAAGAACATTGTCAATATTTTTTCATTTGACCATGTAACCATTGTCAATATTTTTCATTTGATTATGTAACCTGATTGGATAAACTAAGTATATTAGTATACGAGCATTTTTCACGGCTGCTCTCACTCTGTTGTAAAATTAATATTGAAAGCATTCTATTGATGAATTGAGAATTTACTTTGAAATTTTGTGTAAAAAAAAACAAAAACAAGACAACTTGCTTTTTTCAAATAATGTTGACAACTATAGTATAGCCTACACAGACAAATATTTTTTTCAAATATTGTAAAGCCAAATGAGACCACAAATAGTCTCATCAAAATTTTTGATAGCATGATAAGACATGTGCAAGAGATTATAGCACATATTGTACATTTGTATATATTATTTTTTCTCTCAAAAGATGTGACTATACATTTAATAGTATTATTACTTAAATTTTTTAAAAGATTTTTACAAAATCTTTTTTTTGAGGGAAAGGGCGTAATGTCACAGTCTTAGTTGACATTGCATGATCTTAAGTTCACGTCATGTTAATAGTTTAAAAGACACGTGGAATTCCTGATGTAGAAAACAGGAAGTAGAATGAATAAAGTTGACTTTGAGTTCAGTCAAGTCAAGTAAGTAAGGTCTTGCTCCCGGTACAGGAAGGTTGGACGTTTCTTCCTGGACACTTGTATATGTATGCATATAGCATGAGAGTCGAAGGACTAGTCATTGTTGATTAATAATATTTGAGAGCTGATTTCGTAATGTGCTTATTGGATATTAAGGTATTACTCGTATTTCAATGGATATCTATAGTTGAAGCTCCAGTGTCACTAGTAGTAATTGTTCTTATTGTTACCCGCTGAGATGCGGACGTGATTTGTTGTTAACGTATTGGATACTTTTGATACCGCTGTTATGCGGATATGATTATTATTCCTTGACTTGTAGCACTAACAAGGAGTGCAGTATATTATTATTATGTTGTAAATAAAATCTTCATGTTGTCTGCTGAACGGACTTGAGTCAGTCGTATAGTGTTTGTCTCGTCACGTGTCTAGAGCACTTCAGGAAGTAAGAACCCAGTATTACACCATTCAATCAGTCTCTGGTATTCGTCTTGTCAACCATTTACAGACTGTACATTGGGTCATACGACTGTACATTGGGTCATACGACTGTACATTGGATCATACGACTGGACATTGGGTCATACGACTGTACATTGGATCATACGACTGGACATTGGGACATACGACTGTACATTGGATCATACGACTGGACATTGGGTCATACGACTGTACATTGGATCATACGACTGGACATTGGGTCATACGACTGTACATTGGGTCATACGACTGGACATTGGGTCATACGACTGTACATTGGATCATACGACTGGACATTGGGTCATACGACTGTACATTGGGTCATACGACTGGACATTGGGTCATACGACTGTACATTGGGTCATACGACTGGACATTGGGTCATACGACTGTACATTGGGTCATACAACTGGACATTGGGTCATACGACTGTACATTGGATCATACGACTGGACATTGGGACATACGACTGTACATTGGATCATACGACTGGACATTGGGTCATACGACTGTACATTGGATCATACGACTGGACATTGGGTCATACGACTGTACATTGGGTCATACGACTGTACATTGGGTCATACGACTGGACATTGGGACATATGAGTGTACATCAAGTCATACGACTGGACATTGGGTCATACGACTGGACATTACAACTGATGTAACTTCTAAAGATACAAAGATGTATTAGCCACACGACGCCATTGTAGCACTTTCATTTCGGTTTTAAATTTCCTTTAACACATTAAAAAAAAACGTTTCCAAATGAAACTAATTCAATTATGCACGCACTACATTTTTCCGCGCAATGGAGCGTCGTTAATGTTAGTGCGCAATGGTTTGAGCACTCGTCCAAGTTTCGTTGCCCATGTGTTGTGACACCTTCATGGCGACGTGCTAAAACTACGAAACTTCAGACACGTCATAAAACTGCGTGGCTTTTTTTTTTTTGTCTTTGTGTCTTCCATACAAGAGAGTAGGGGCTGAGAACTTCCGGTTGAATGATCATTGATTAACGAAATGGCGCGACATAAAAAGACACATGGGAATGGTTTTCATTTAGAGTATTGCCTAATGGGCTAATCTCTCCGAGATAAAAGAACGAGAAAAGGGGGAGAAGACGCAAAGAATGTGCAGGTAGATTTTTAGGTAAAGCAAACACACTTACACAAGTATTTTAGACTCACATACTACAATTATAAACACACACATTATAACTATTATAGACACAGACAAGAATTCGAGGTTTTGTTCATTTGTTTATGAATGTAGCCAACTGAAAAAAAACAACATCTGAGTTTATTTTAAAGGGAAAAAAATTCTAAAACGATCGAAACATCCAAACTTTGAATGGGAGGCGGTTGTGTGTTTGTTGTTTTTATCTGCGTATTTTCCCATTTTTTTAATAATTACTCCTGATGCTAGGTCAATATCTATGATCTGGCATTATTGGTTTGAACTAGCTCCTCTCACTGTGCTGTACTCATTTAGTTTAGCGACGCACTAATGTTGACTAACTTTCAATATGACATTTAGTGACGCCTGGGATGGTGGGGTTTAGTTTGTTGATACATTATTTTATTCAGTTGGTTCTTAGGACTTCAAGACGACAACATCAATCATCAACAGAGACTCCCGACTGCATCCCCTTTATGTATTAAACGCGACATCCTACATGATGTGCTTACATCTCACACGGAACGAAATGCTTGAGCTTAGGATTCGGGAAGGTCACTGTCTTTAGTAAATATTTAAATTCGCAGTGCACAAACATTTTACCAGACAGCGTGAGTTGCTATAAGTATAAGCTTTGTAAAAAGAAGAAGATTATTAGCGTACTGGACGGATCCATAGTTGATGGTCGTGCTGGCACTGGAAAAATTCCATAATGGTACAAAACATAAGCCTCAACCACAGGTTGATAATGACTGAGTAATGACAAAATATCTTAGAAAAAAAAAATTTTGCATTGTTTCTGGTTAATTATATTTTAAAACTGCAGACACCTTTGAACAAGTTCAATGCCATTACACATTCCCGAGAAGTCCACACAGATTGGTAATTATCCATCTCTGCACCCGAAATCGAGGTCCTTAGACTATGAATTACTGAAGAAACAAAGTCTGTGGCCAGCCAGCATACTTCGCAAAGCATTGTCTTACACTAGACGTACTGGTCTTAAGTTTTCTGTTAAATAATGTATACAGGTTGAAAGGTCCTAGGAACTCTGTTATCAAGACTGTTTATTATACGTCATAAGCAAGGACACATTTACAAGTGGATAGAACGGGCTCCTTTTTCTAGATGTCCAGGACTGTCCTCTTGCCAAACTAAGATTGAGACTAAAAGTAACATTGCTGTGAGCTCATGCGGAATTTAGTGGCCAATATATCACGAATTGGTGGACTAGATAAAAGTAGAGTATGAGCATGTTTGGTCGGAATAAAGGATAACCAACTGAAATTAAAAGCAACAACACTTACACACTAACACGTGCATGACCGCAACCACGTACCAAGGCGCTACTGAAACCATCAGATGTGTTGGATTATTCAGAGCCACAAATATGATATAACAATAGCATATCAAAAACTTATAAATAGCTAACCGGGAATAAAAGTAAATACACAAATCTATCATTTACATTTTTTTTTCTATTTCCTTGTCCAATTTTTGTTTTTTAAGGAAACCTCAGCATTTGTGCTATTCATTTTTAACTTTTTCATCATAGAAATCCTTGGGCCCTAGGCCTCTTTTTTCTTGCCTCTTTTTTTGGGTATTTCTTTCACCTCTTTTTTTGGGCCCTTTTTTTTTAAAATAAAATTTTTATTTTTACAGAGAACACATAACAAGTTTTTTTTTATATTAATAATAATACAAAGAATATTTTATAAAAACAAATTTTGTGAAGGAAATAGTTTCAAAAACACACTCCAGGATTTCCAGTATGATCGTGGAGTAGACTGAAGCAAAGGTCCAGTGGATATCAATAAGATAATTATAAATGAGCGAGCGCAGACGAATTAGACCTTCTTTTTTTTTTATGTAATAATAACTTTCCCTTCCGTTCATTTGACAATTTTTGATTGCCTCCCTTGAGACTTGGAACAAAAACTTCTTCATCGTCAAGATGGCAATCATGTCTGGAAGAGTCAGAATTTGAGCGGTCTCTGCTTCCGACAATTTCTCTGTGACTGACTTTTAGTCACAGGGGTCTATTGAGACGTACTAATAATACTTTTTAATACATCTATATATATATATTAAATCTTTATATTGTTATGACTTTGCCATGCGCACCGCCATCCAAGATAGTGCAGAAAGAAGGTGCGCACTATCAGTGACCAGACAAGTCGGATGTTGACATAAGAGACTAACGATTTTCGCCCAAGTAGAGAGCCAATATGGAGATGCTGTACTCAAGGCAGATGCCCCTTTGTGTTTGTCATGTCTCCGTGTAAATAAACGTCTATGTCCTCGTTGAGTTGCCTCACTTAAGTTATTACAATATATTTTTTTCCATTTAAATTCCAACTGAAGCTTATTAATTTGACATATGACATGCAAGGTGGCAATATGTTAATTGCGTTAACTATAAGGCTGAGTGACAACATGAAGCTAGGAACAAGGTGTAAGAGCATTTTTCTTACAAAACATAATTACAGATTCGATAAAAATTTTGACATAATACTGGAATGATTGTCAATAAGTGAACAATATTGGTAGTACAGGGCAGGTAACACTGCACTCAGTTCTAACTACTCAGGGGTGGCAGAGATGAAGATCTCCTTAAGTAGATTTTGGGCCATCTTTTGAGCTTTAAAGTTTAAAATATCATTGGAGTTCATTGTTTATTTACATGCTTAAATTTTAATAGTTTTTTAACAGGAAACCTCAGAATTACCGCTTTACAATATTAGCTTTGTCTTAATAGGAATCCTTGGGCCTCTTTTCTTTACAACTATTTTTTTTTTATAACTTAATAAACTTTATTTTGACCTGGATCAATTAATAACAATTGATGATTTAATACAATATAACTTTCTTTATTGTGTTTTAGAAAAGGTGTAGACTAACTTTCTAAACAAAAACAAATACTACAAAATGCAATGTAATGTTTGAAAAGGTGACTTTACTTTTTTTGTTTTGTTTACTTTAACCCTGCTCTGGTACAATGGGCCATGGGATCAATATGACCCCAGCCCTCTTTAGACCAATTTTTTTTTTAAACTATCACGTTCCCCCCCCCCCCTTAAGGCTTCCTAAGTATGTTACACAAGTGAAAATGTAATTAAATTATCAATAATCGGTAATGCTTTGAAATTGTCACACTTGTTTTGTATATATAGTACAGTCAATGTGATAAAGGTATTTATTTTATACCGACACCAACAGCAAGCTACACATCATGTGACCAGAAAACCACATCATGTGACCAGAAAACCAAACTAGTCTGTAATGAGTGTTCTATATTTACATCCAATGTACGTGCGCTACTAAGCGAGTTGTGCAATCAATGCCAGCAATATCATTTTGTCTACGGCCGGTTGAAATAACCAAACATTCGCCCATGAAATATGCTGCAATATTTATTTGGAGGTTGTAACAAATTGTCATGTCGTATTATGGCAAAGAAAGTGCTGCTTATGTAGCCAAATTTTCACCATGGGGTCAAACTGACCCACTGGTACCGATCACGTAATTTTTTTTCATGGTGCCAGACCAGGGTTAAATGTGACAGGCAGACAGCATGAAATCAATCGGGGCTTTCTTCACAGGAGCTACTAAAAATGTCTGACATCTCCTTGGCTTAAAAGGTTGTATTCCTCTGGAATTATAATAGTTTGCTCTTGTTCTACTGACTTTCAGTGTTTCTTTTTTATACTTGCTTCTCCCTCTCTCTCTCTCTCTCTCTCTCTCTCTCTCTCTCATCTGACATTTCTCTCTCTCTTTTTTTTCTCACAGATATAAGTACGAGAAGTATGATTTAATCAAGTGACAATGTTGGCGGGGAGGGTGGTACCTAATCAATTAGTCTACCCTTCCCTCCCCACCCCCGCCCGAATATACGCCATCTTTACGCCCCCCCCCCTCAAACACACACACACTCTCTCTCTTCCTCTGTCCTCTATCGTCAAAACTTCACCATCTCGCTAACCGCTTCCGACACGTGAAGTAGCCCCACATCTCGCCACGAGAGGGCATTCTTAAAAGCTATAGGCACTTCAATTTCTTCAAGTGACGATCTCCACCATACGTAGATAGCTTAGCAGTCTAGTCTCACCCAGCACTCCCCTTCCCCTATCTCCCAACCCGCCTGCATTACTCCTTTTTTACTTTTCCTACCAACAAATACGCTTAAACGACAAAGATTCTTGCATTCATCTTTTTACCCTCTTACGCTCTCCCCCCCCCCCCCACCCATCCCCGTTCCCTCCAGGCCTTAAACCGCAGGTAACTTTATAATATTTTGGAAGAGTCGTCTTCCCCCCCCCCCCCCCCCACCTCTTCTTTAATTAAAATAACGATAACGGAAACTTCTGTTGGTAAGTTTTTTTTTTCCCTCGACGTGCGCAAACAGCAGAAGTACTTTGCTTTAATCCTGTTTCCTTCGGTAATTCCCTCAAGATTGCCAAGTTGAAGATATTCACATTTTTCGCGCTGTACAGAAAAGAAAGCCAGCGTGGAGAAGGCTTTAGCCAATGGGAATGGATCATTATGACTATTGAGCCAATGGAAATGAATCATTAGGACTAGTGAATATCCTCAAAAAAAAAATGTTATGTGGAGTTGACGCCAAAGTCTGTCAAATAAACTCAAAGAGATGAAAGGGGAGGGGGGGGGACGCTGCTTTTATGAAAGGTAAGTTCTAATAAAGAATAGCTGTTGTTTTTCTCTTCTGGAAGCATCGACCCCCGTCGTCCCTCCCGTTTCAATCCCCATTTTCTCTGAGATCCTTATCGAGAAAGTAAGCGGTCCCTGAGGTGTAGTCCCCGCAGACGAATTATGACGACCAACCAATGTTTTCCCTGCTCTAAGAGCATGTGACGTTAGTAGTGAGGTGTGGCGTTGCCAGGGTAATGGTCAGGAAGACAATTCTCCAGCATCCTTACAAGTAACAGCTGAACTTTCCACCACCGATAGAAATAAAAGGTGGAGAGAGAGAGAGAGGGGGGGGGGAAGGATAATTAGATTAACTTAGTGAAAGAAACACAACTTAAAGCTGTCAACAGCTCACTAAAGCAGACAAACGGACAGACAAACCGGCCTTGTCTGTCCTGGGCGGTCTTCTAAAAAAAATAGAATAGAAACAGTAAGGAACGAGAAAGTACAATACTTCACAGCGATACTTCACAGCGATACCATTGTATTTTTTTTAATAGTCATTGTCATAAAATGAAGTTACCAGATCTACAAGTTCAGATTTATACATTTCGGTATAGTCACTAAGAAGCTTTCAGTCACACACTGAAACAGTGGGTGACAGTAAGATGGCATTCATGGAAACATTCTCATATTTCCTGGAATCGACTTTGAACAACGGTCAACTGGCTTGCAATACATTACATACACTTTAAATAATTGCGATCCCGCCAACTTGCATATGTTCCACTATTTGCGCCGATGAATTCAGACTTCGGAAAGTGAACGTTTTGAATTTAAATCCTGGTGAAAAATTAAGAATTTAGTACGTGAAATTAGCGTGTTCGGTATTCCTTTCAATCGGTACCTAAAAATTATAGGGTCCTTCGCGTGGCAATGGAACATACCTTATAGCTTATAAAGTGTCAAGGGAAAAAAATCCACACTTGAATATCGTTTGTTTAAGTTGACTTTTTTAACGAACATATAAAACAGAAACAACAAAGATGATATTTATAGATAGATACATTCAAAGAGCGCATCACAGACGAAAAGATTAGAGACAGTCTTACTGTAGCGATTAGACCCCATGGTGACCTGCTAACTATCGCAAAAAAACCTAAGCTAAAATCTATAGCCATATTACAAGATCTTCGGGGCTCGCAAACATCTTCCTTCAGGGAACAATACCAGTACCAGGAAAGAAAAAAAAGAAGAGGCAGACAAAAGAAAGCGATGGGAGGACAGCAAAAAAGAATGGACGGGCCTGCCATTAAAAGAGGCTCTAACTAAGGCAAAAGACAGGAATGGAATGGAGAAAGACGGTCAACGAATCTAGCATGGTGCCCCAACGGTCTAACAGACTAAGGGATAGGTAAAGGTAATATATATATATATATACAGAGAAGAGAGAGAGAGAGAGAGAGAGAGAGAGAGAGAGAGAGATCAACAACCACTAACAAAACCTTAAGCTTTGTCATTGATTGTTGGAATGGCTGCCTGGAACCAGGCGTAAGGGCACTGATCAGCCACAGCGGCGCGTGTTTTTCAAAAAGGCGACATTCTTGCTTTGTTCTGCTTACGTTTTCTTTAGCTGGGTGCCCCAACGCTGTGGCGGCACAAAGGGGGAGCTCTTTTTCTTTCTCGACACCCCACTTAGAGCCCGGCCTATGCGAATTCCTGTCTCGGGGGAAGGAAGGGTCTCCAGCCACTGGAACGCCTTAGATACACCGCCTTTGTAAACAAACGGGAAAGTGTTCTGGAATTCCGTCTGTTTTAATGGAAATCTGATAGAGGGATGCAGGCAAGAGCTTATCGACCAAATGTGAAACTCAAAATGGAAGCTATAATAAGTGTGAAAACTGATATTATTTCGTAACTAGAGGAGTACAACAATTCCGGAACACATACACACACAGAAGTTTTTATGGATGGTGTGTTGTCAGTACTCAGTCATTCTCAAACTGTGAGGGAGACCTGTGTATACAGGTTCTGTTATCTTGTAGTCGCAGATATAGGAGCATTAGCGAGTAGTCAAAAAATATCAGCTTTTCATGTTCATTACAAGCTCGAAGATCCAAAATTATTCCTAGTTAATGATTTTGTTGGATCGTTTACCAGCTGACAGCCTGAAGTCCAATTGGTCTGATGTTTTTATGTCCAACACCCAAAGCTGGGCTAGTCAACAATGTTCCTGGATGTCTCGTTGCGGAACTCCACAAGTGGACAGACCGGTACGATTTCCAGATGTTAACTTATCGTCAACTCAGGACTGAGGCCAAACTGCATTACAGTGAGCTCATTTAGAGGACTATATATAATCTAAGAGTGATTATTCTTTACAAACTGTCTGGTCTGGCATTTCATGTGGGCTGTATGCGGACTTCACGTGTCTAGGGCGGGGAAAAAAGGACAAGCAAATGAACGCAAGAACTATGAACAATTTCTGAACAAAGTTTTTACATTTGTTGTTGTGATACCATAAAATTCGTTATTGTTTTGCAATGTATCTTTTGGAAAGTGAATAAAAAAAATTATTTCGCCACTAATGGGCGCAGTGGATGTAACACGCTGCTCTATATAAACCGATCTTTTATATTTAGTCAGAAGTACATCCCCGTATCGTTTTACTAGTGAAAAGTGTCCCCTTTTAAACCTGTTCTCACGTCTAGAGGCATATACTTTCTTCGGTCTAACATCATAATCTAACAATGCATTTTTTTTTTTTGTAGGCCTATATAATGCGAATATTTTTATCGAATATTTTAGTCCACATTATAAGATTAGAAAGAACGACAACTCTAAAAATTGCAGACCTGAAATTAAGTTTTTTTTTTGGTAACTTGAGTGTGCAACGGTTCACTAAGATGTTACAAAGTCATCACGTGATCAACGTTTCGTACTTAACCAGCAAAAAGCTTAAAACGTATAGTGATGGTGTCCTGAGTAAGGATCAGGATTTGAACCCGACTGCCTCGGTTTAGAAGATCTAAGGCCTAGATTTTTTTAGAACTATCAACAAAGCTGAAAGATTCACCACAATAAACAGAGCTTTATGCCATACAGAAGTTCAGGTAGTAGGTAGGTACGCATTGCAATATGTTTTTTTGAGTGGCCTTCCCTAAAGGGGAAAAGTCGTCATTATGTTTATGCGATCTGTCTGTCTGTCTGTCTGTTTCATTAGATCTAAAAATATAAAAGAGTTATGGAGATTCGATTTCATCAAATTTTGTAGCGTGCTACTTTTGAGCTTCTAAAAGTGATCCCATTTGTTTTGAAGATTAAATATGCAAACCGTTTTATTAACAAATACATCATTTATAAAACAATTCTTTAAAGGCCTTTTATATTTGGTATTAACATTTTGCATCTAGATTTGCTGGATCATTACCTTGGAGACACGGTAGCGAACCAGCCATGCAGTGAGGGAAGGAATCTTGATTAGTCTTTTACTGGCCAAGAAACATTCTCGTACGCTTTGGGCCACAGACACAGGTAGCCCTCCCTTCACCTGCTGGTAGAGACCGTTAGCCTATGTAGAAAATCTTAACTACACACTAGAGACATGTCCCAGATACCAGCCAGTTAGAGAGGGGACCAGATATTCCACCAGTATATGTCTTCCGTAAAAGCACATATTGAGACAAGGTGTCGCTAAGTAGCGCCTTAGGGCACCGGTCGCACGCAAAGTAGTGACGATCCGCACAAAAGCTTCCACCATTGTCTGGTTTAGAACATGCTCTCGTAAGATGGTGACGATGAAAATTGATGGCAGCGCGCCCCACTCACCTGGCGCTCTTTTTTCCCCGCCCCCAGCATTAATGTGTTCTCCTATGTGTGGGATATGTTGTGTACAGGGGCGCCTGTTTTTGATAGGCAAGTTTTGTGACACTAATGGCAGTCATGTACACAGGTGCATGTCTCTGCCACCTGTGGGCCCCTAAAGAACTAATAATCGGCTCCTTAGGCTTTTTCCAAGTGACTCAAAAACTGAACAAATGCCAGAGCAGCTTCTTACTCTTTCTGTTTGTCTCTCTCTCTCTCTCTCTCTCTCTCTCTCTCTCTCTCTCTCTCTCTCTCTCTCTCTCTATATATATATATATATATATATATATATATATATATATATATATATATATATATATATATAAGCTGCTCTTAAGGGGCCCACTGGAAAGAAGGAGGGGGCGGTTAAACAATAATCCCCTCTTGGTTACGCTCATAGAATCTGGTGACTGATGTATAGATAGTCTTATATTGCAGTGGGGGTTTTATCGTAAATTTTTTAACTAATTTTTTTTTTTGATACCGACAAGGGAAACTAATTCTTCCGCATTCACAGATATGGCTACATTCGTTGGGTTTATTCCCCTTAGATAATTGTTAACGCTATTTCTCACACACGCATTCTCATATCAAGTTGATACGTTTAACAACTCTCTGTTTTACCTAACAATGGTAGATATAGTTTTAAATGCGGAGTTCTTCCCCTTTAGATAAGCTTTGTTTGTTTGTTTGTTTTTTGTAAAACAAAAAGTTGGATTTTTAATATTTTGCTTGTTTCAAAAAATATTTTTATTGTTTTTCTTGTTTGCCTTCCCTTCCTTCTATGTCTCTCTCTCTTTCTCTCTCTTTCTCTTTCTCCCTCTTTCTCTCTCTCCCTCTTTCTCTCTCTCTCCCTCTTTCCCTCTCTCTCTTTATCTATCGGGATATGTCTTCTATCTTTCTATCTGTCGTTAGATCTGTAACAAGGGTCGAAGCTTTTACGTAAAAAAAAAGCTAGGGTCTAGAGTGGGTCCGAAATATCCCTATCGCGGGACGTCGAGGCCTTGCTCAGCTAGGAGCGAAAACCCCCAGTCGAGGCTCTAATGAAACCTTAATTCTCAACCTCGATCAGAAATAATCTCGTAACCAGAAGCGAAACATTATTTCAAAGTGCATAACTTTAAGAGACACTGCGAGACAGAAAGATGGAGATGCATAAAATAAAGTATGTAATTCACTAAACAATTACTGACAAGTAGAAAAAGTCATCATTAACTCTTTCTCTCCGTAATTGTTTACCACATTCTGGTGGAATCAACGCTGTTATCGTCAGTTAGGATAGAAAGAGTCAAAATGCCCTAAAACATAAAATAATTTTAAAAAAAATTAATTCCTACTTTATGTTCCAATAATATAGTAAACTAAACATTGACCTTTCATTGGTCATTAAAGACAAGGCCGGCATGGGGATCGAAAGGAGACCAATAGTTATAGAAGGCCTCGACACTGACCTGTGACTTCACAACCTGTGGGCAGTGGAGACCAATAGCTCGTTGCCTCGTTGTACAGAACTTTGATATGGCAACGAGCTATTGGTCTCCACTTCCCACAGGTTGTGACGTTTGCAGGTCAGTGTTCAGGCCTTCTATGAAGATTGATCTCGATCGAACCCAAGACGATATTCGTATTATTAGCGCGACACTCTATCGACTTCGCTACCTAGTCAAATAAATAAATAAATTCTAAAGTCTTTCAGAACGAAAAAAAGTTTGATAGCGTCTGCATAGTTCTTATGAAATTTCTTGTTGGCTTAGCTTTAACTCTAGACCACCCTCGTCTCCAGCCTCAACTGCAACCAATTCTTTTAGTCAAGAAAACTAACTCTTACGCAAGTCACATTTATACGACCTCAGTCTTTGAGATATACGAAAGATTCTGCATGTTTGTTTGGGGGGTGACATCTAAAGCGAACATTGAAACACTCTTCTGTGCACTCAATCCCCTCTCACAGATTTGCACAATGCTCAAAAAACAAAACAAAAGAGCTGTACATCCATGTTCTATGGAGACCCGACTTCCTAGCATCGGAAGCTCTCCCAGAGACAAACCGGGAAAGATGAAACAAGAGAACAATACTCCCCGTAGTACAAAGAAGACCTTCTTCGGCAAGGCGCCCCTTCCTACGCCCCCTACTCCCCCCCCCTTCTCTCCCTAGTCATCTACCTTCTCATGGTCCATCTGATTCGCGATATAACTTCGGTGCATAACCCTAACCGATCGACTATAAAAAACAACAACCAAAAAGGCGCGAGAGAGAGAGAGAGAGAAAAAAAACACAGAAAAACACAGTTCCGCAGAGTAAACCCACGACAACAAAAATTCTGCCGGGTCTGCGCAGACATTCAGAAGCCGCATACCTAAAGCCTGCTCCGCGGACGAGGACTTGCGGAGGGGGGGGGAGACGCGGACGAGGCAGCGACGTTGAAACATCTCTTAGGGCCTATTTGCCTTATTAAAAACACATTTTCTACTCTCTGAGCAAACAACGACCCCTAATAAGCCCCAGGCCTACCGGGACGCCGGCTTCCAGCTCCCGCGTGCAGAAGAACAACATTTCGATCGTTCGTCCCGAGGACACATGCGTGTGGGGCGGAAGACAGAAGTGGGGCTTAGTGTTGTCAGCATGTGGCCGCCAGGCGGGGTTGTTGGGTTCACCCCGGGGTACATTGAATATCGATTTTTTTGTGTTGTTCTTATCTTTTGGTCTAGCTATGACTTTGTTCCGGACAAAAAAATAACTTCAGTGCGCAGTGGTTGGAATTTTCTTAATATAGCAACAGGAACTGATGTTCTTCAATAGACCCCAAAATTTAAGGATGTCAAAATCGTCATTTTTACAATACCTCTATTTAACTTGTATCTTGATGGGTGGAACCTGGAACACGGATGTGGATCTCGAAAAAGGTTCGAACGATTTTCCTAGAAATTTATTACTTGATTTACATCGCTGAGAAAAGAATTACTAGGTCGTTGGCCACTCTAGGAGAACTCTAGTTTGGCCGTCATAATTTTTCAAAGTAAAAAAAAAAGAAATAAATTTAAATCTGGCTAGAGAACTAGAAAACATTTATCTTGAACGGACGTCTTTGGGTATTTCTGCATGTAGGCATGATATTATTCAAGAGTTTGAAAAAATTAATGTGCAGGAACATTGTGCGCATCGTCTAATAAGTCAATATGTTAAAGGCCTATCATTGGAATATTATAAAATGTTCCCTCAGCCCCCCCCCCCTTTTGGATGACAAAAGTGGTCATCATCGGACCACAATGGATGAACTATATAAAATATAGTAGATTTAGACTTTCGCTTAATCAGGATTTTTCTAGGGAGGTGAGGGAATGGAGCGGAGTAAAAAAGTTTTTTTTTTTTTTTTGTAAATCTAACTTTCGTTAGTTATCAAGAGAGAAATAATGTCTCTATAAGTTGTATAAAAGGAGGCGTTGTCTTTTTTTTTTTAAAGATTTTAAAAATGTTATTCTTGTTATAGAAAAGAACTCCATGTACAGCTTCCCGTATTCTAGTGCAGACAGGGTTTTAGTGGGGATTTCATTTTACATTTTAAACACAATAATCCCCTTCGTTTTATGTTCGATTGTTAACGTCCGGTTTACCTTTATTTAAGCAATAACATAAGTAACATCAATAAAGAAGAGAAAGCAATATGGAGGCATTTAGAGGTGATGTCAGGTATCCTAAAGAAAAACGTAATAAAATATTTTTTTTAAATAAAAGATTGACAGAGATTTTGAAATAATTAGTTCAACTTAACAAGCAAAATATTTTTTTTTAAAACTCATAAAAAAAAAAATTTAAAAAAAATAAAATAAAGCTTATCTAAGGAATGAACTCCACACTTACAACTATATCTCTCAATAATGTAGAAGCTATTTCCGTTATTCGATATTAACCAAAATAATTAGTTACCAATAATTAATTGATTAATGTTTTTCTTGTACTCATATTTGTTAGGTACAATAAATGATTTTTCATAAACTTGATCCGAAAATGGGTGTGTGTGAAATAATGACTTTAATTATTTAAGGGGACTAAATACTTCATATTTAGTCGTTTCTGTGAATAATGAAGGATTAATTTCCCTTGTTATATCAAATAAATAATTAATTACCAATAATTAATTGACTATTTTGGTTATCATTTTGTTATTGATTGATGTCTTGTCTATACCAATGCTACAAAGACACTCTCAAGAGCTCCTCAAGGAGTGATATATCGACATTCAAGGCTGGGAAGAACTAACTCTCGATCGCTTCTTATGGCGTGAGGCTGTGAGTCTCGGAGTCTCGAGATTTGAAGCAAGAAGAGTGGCCAGGGTGAAAGAGCGCCGAATCAACAGAAAGCTGAGAGAAGAAGCAGGCCTATCTGCAACTGAACAAACTTTCCCATGCCACGAATGCGGCCGGCTTTTTAAAGCGAGGATTGGACTTTATAGTCATCTTCGAGTCCATAGGATATGAGAAATGTGCTCATCTTCGACCACGAAGGAGGAGCCATATTATTATACCAATGTTATATCTTAGAACAACATTGTTAGAGCTATCCGAGGATATAAACTCTTAAGATTATTTTTTTTAAGAATGCTCGGTAATTGAAATTATTAGTTAATATTTTAGTTAATTAAAGCAATTATATATTTTTTAATGTACAATATTTTGACAAATGTCACAATTGTTATCCCCATGTTAACTTTTCAAATGGCTAACCTCTTATATTATATTGTTACAAATTATACTTTTCAAAATTATTAGCGATTACTATTTCAGTTCACGACAGTAATTAGGTTATTTTTAATCAACATATTCAGTCAAATTTAATCATTGTTATTCCCCTTGTCCAATGGTGTCTGATTGTGCAGTTATATGACATGAGGTCAATTTGTGTGCAAAAATTAACATAGATTCTTACATTTTTAATATCAACATAATAACTTGCCCCCCCCCCTCTCTCTCTCTCTCTCTCTCTGTATATATATATCTAGTCTTTTTTTTTTTTCTTTCTGTTTTTCCTTTGGCCGCATCACTTAGTGGGTGGGTAATTGAATGTCTCCTTGGTGCTAATATCTCGCCCTATCACGCGCCGGGGTTTCCATTTGGACGTTCTCTTTGATGTAGCTCTCCCCCCCCCCGGTCTCTCAGGGGCTTTAATCAGAGAAGAGCACCATACAGACTAATAGCAGACTCACAGAGATACTGGAGGAGTGAGGGGGGTGGGGTGGCGGCACCATCCCCCTTCTTTCAAACTGACAATATATCTGCATATAGGCCGCTTGGAGCGAGCAGTTAAAACTGGGGTAACGGCTTGCATTTTGGCCAGAAGACCAAGACGCAATATATTTTAAAAGGGAGGGGGGGGGGGGAGAATGATAAAAAAAAATATATGCACTGTAACTGAATTATAATTCCAACACAAACAAACACACACACACACACGCGCGCACAAGCACAGACAGAGGAAAATAGAAAAAGTAAAGAGATGATTTCAAGAAAGCAAATGGAAAGAGGGAGTGAGTGAGAGCGAAAGACAGAAAGAGATGAAAAGAAAGTGTAGAAATGATACGGAGAGAAGGAAAGAATAAACGCGAGATAGAAAGAGAGAAAGTAAGAGATGGGGGGGGAGATAGAAAGAAAGAATCTGTGTCATCAAAGAACGAGCGAAGGATAGAGAGAGAAATAGAGAAAAAAAAAGAGAAAGAGAGAGAGAGAGAAGAGAGAGAAGAGAGAGAAGAGAGATAGAAGGAGACAGAAATAGGGAAGGACAAATAGAAACACAAAGTTACTACTCAGCAATACAGCATTGGATACAATTCAGCTACCATGGCTTAGATAACATCAATATAAGGTAGGTACATTTTTGGTGGATGAGTGGTTAAGCGCATGGCTTCTGAACCTGGAGTCCTGGGTTTGAATCTCCGTGAAAACTGGAATTTTTTAACTTTATGATTCTTAGGGCGCTCCTGACTCCACCCAACTCTAATGGGTACCTGACTTTAGTTGTGGAAAAGTAAAGACGTTTGGTCGTTGTGCTGGCCACATGACACCCTTTTAACAGTTGGCTAAAGAAACAGAGGATTTTAACTTCATCTGCCCTACAGACCGCATGGTGTGAAAGCTAAACTTTACTGTAAATTTTCAGTTACTTATGAAACACAAGAAGTAGTTGTGAATTTCTAATTAGTGTTTTCAGTAATTAATTTCAAATAACCATTTTACAGTCATGTGTCACGTGACTTAGTGTTTACTCATATAAACTACTCAAGAAATGGAAAAGATTTTCAATTTGCTATTCTCACCCCACCGCGTTGTATTTAACTTATCCCCCAACTTCAGCTCACAATAGGCACAAGAAATTGAACATTATATTTCTTATCAATTTTCATACATGGAGGCTAATCCATAAACAGCAAGCTTTCTGGTGTATCCGATGTTCAGAATATAGAAGAACAGATAAACGAAGTATTGCATACAATTATTTATAATTATTTTTTTTTTTAGCCGAAGAATCAAATTTCTAAGCTCACCTGCTTTTTTATATCAGGTAGTTGGCAATATTGACCTCAATATGTCGTCGTTGACATTGAATAATTCTGTCTATTTATTTCAAATCAGCTGCCAATCTTCCTCTTTTCATTTTCTCACGTTATTTTTGAGGTTCATTGTTGACAATGTATTTTTTTATATCGCTTTCTTTTCTTTGTCTCACTTCATGTTTATCTTATTCTTCAAGGGACGTAAACGGAATTTCAAGAAGTGTAAACAAGGAGAAGATTACTGTGATCAACTTTTAGTGCGAAAAATCCTAAATTGAATATTGAATAATAGGGAAGAAGAATAAGAGGCAGACAGAGAAAGAGATGGGGAGACGACATAAAAGAATGGACGGGCCTGTCGCTGAAAATGAAAGAGATTCTATTCCAGGCGTATGGAGAAAGACGTCAACAGATCTTGTGTGGTACCCCAAGGGTTTAACAGAATAAGGCAGTGATGCCCAAAGTACGGCCCGCGGGCCAGAACCGGCTCGCGACGTGGTTGCATCTAGCCCGCCGAAAAGTCGGCACAAAAAGTAATAAATTCTCCCCTCTTCAAAAAAAGTTGAAAATGTAATTTTACCTTTATTAGGGCCCTCACTTTTTCTCTGATGGATTGGTACCATGACCTTTAACGAGTTTGAGTTTCTGAAATGGAACTCTGAATGTAGAATCTACCCGGAGAAGTGAATGGATCTTTTTTTTTTGGTGGAACATGATAATAAGCCAACATATTTGTTTTGTAAAGAAAGTCTGGATGTTTAAAACAACAACATATACAGTGGCATTATAAAACAAATATGAAGGCCCTCTTGGTTTGAGCCGCGTATAAAAGATTGGTTAATCTACGCCTAGAGATTTGACCAAAAAGAGACAAGAAAATAGTTGGTGGTAAAAGTAGCTACAATGCTGCTCTCATTTTAAGTAGAAATGAAGCAAAATTTTTTAGACGCTTAAAAAATGATAGACTTTAACTATCCCATTAATTAATGTAAGAACTAGATCCAATAGTTTCAAATGGTTTCAGGTGAATTTTGATTTCATATTTTACCATTTTGTTGATGTGGCCCGCAACACGCGTGTCGAAAGTTAAAATGGCCCGCAGGTCAAATTAGGTTGAGCATCACTGGAATAAGGGATAGATGAAGGATAAGGCTTGTCTTCCAGTCCAAGAGGGGATAATAGCTTTTCACGTGGCTACGCATTCCGAGCTGTGACCTACATATTTTGCCAAATTCAACGTATTGTATATTACACAAGTATAACCAAGGAAAAGTTTACAATCAATTCTGCTAAAGAGACCAATATTCATAGTTGTATGTTATTCCATTCTCTTCTGCATGTGATGGCACACTCCAGGGGTGACGAGAGTAGAGGAGAAACACCACATTCTCTTCTGTCTACGGAATGGAAAGGGCGCCTCATACACTCAGGGGCGCGCAGTGGTGGCCTAATTCTAAAATTTGGTACTCGTGGGGGCGCAGCTTAATGCCATTGTGACTTTCCTCCCTGGCGTTAGGCGTTCCAATAATTTTCCCAAAACTTATATTTTTGGATTGTCTGTGGTAGCTTTAACCTAGTCACTTTCAGGGCATACTGAAATCGGCGTGATAAATGGGGGAGAACAAAAAATAGTCCCCACCCACACCCCAAATGTCTTAAGCTATTTTTGTTTTGTTTTATTTAGGCTTCTTATACCCCACAGACACGTCCCTGTACAAACCCCCTCCTCTATTTCTCTGCATGGCTTTGGTTGTAAGATCGACGAAGAATGATAGACTAATTAATAGAATGGAAACAAAGAAACTCCGAGGAATGATTGAGGGGTGTATATATCTGTGGGTAAATCTATGATCAGTGTGCCAACTGTGAGTATGTAAGTTGACTTCGTGAATGCAGAGTGTGCTATGCTACACACTGTGTTGACACAGAGGGGTGGCAAATACATTCCAATTTTTTTTCTGTATTGAGATATTCTAGATCTGAGAGTATGGCGAAGTTGAGGGAAAGGGTTAGGGGTAAATAGACACAGAAGAGAGAGAGAGCGAGAGAGAGAGAGAGAGAATGAGAGAGAGAGAGAAATAGAGAAAAAGGAGACAGAGATTTAGAGAGATTGAGAGAGAATGAGAGAGAGAGAAACATAAAGAGAGGAGACAGAGAGACAGAATGTGAGAGAGAGAGAAAAAAAAACAGAGAAAGGGGAGTCAGAGAGAGAGAGAGACAGAGAGAGAGAGAGAAAGAGAGAGAGAGACCAACTGGTAGAGAGAGGATAGAGACAGATGATGAAAAAGACAGGTTTTATTCTTAGTCTAATATATATAATTGAAAGTAAGGAATTTGCATGTATGTATGTAATTATGTATCGTATAGACATCAAAACCGTTTGACCAATCGTAATAAACATTAACATAGATGAACCTTAGATCATGGATGAGAACGTAGTGTATGTTTAATGTCTCTCCCACAACCGCCCCCTCTCCCCCATCCCCCAATAAAAAGCTAAATTTAATACTATTAAAGAATGAAACTTTTCAACAAATCGGGTAAACCCGTTTTTACAGTTTCTTTATATTAGATATAAATATGTTGACCGTTTAAACCCAATTTCACAATCTACTTTTAATTTTGTGGCAAAAGAAAAAAAAATGGAAAAGAACATTCTCCAAGTTTGACATAGATCTAAATTCAATCCACTAGATTGGTAATACCCAAGCTAAGCCCCGCAGGCCGCGAGTAATATCCGGCTAGTACCAAATAAACGGGGGGGGGGGGGGGGGGATTTATTTTTTTTAGTTGCTCTGTTTGATAATTTAAGATAAGCTTAAAAATAACAACATGTGTACACTATGAGTGTTTATCAGTGAATTTTTATTTGCAGGGACAATAGCCTGTGTCAAGGTGGACGAACTAGTACTGATAAAAGAAAAAAATGATGCAATTAAAATGAGTAAGGAGGGGTTAGAATATAATTCTCATGAGACGATTGTCTTCAAAATGGATGAGATGGGGACCTTTTTGAAATTAATGACGCTCCAGCCAAAGAAAAACTAAACTCCAGAAGTGGAGAGTTCTTTTTGTGTTTGTGATTGCCTTCCGGAAGAACTGACACACCCACTTATCCGAAATATTAGACAATTGCCTCCCTTCTCATTATTCACCTGTAGCCCCCTAGACAGACGGCTATTGAGTCCTGTCACCAGGAAGCCTAAGTTCCTGCTAGAACTGCCCCATCTCCCTCTTCTGCGGGTCCACCAGGCTTCCAGCCAGAGGACCCCGTCACGGTTTTGCGCCAAGGCACTTAGCTGACTTCCGGCTCCGGCTTAGCGCCTCCTGGTGGGCTTTTAGCTCTTTTATTTTTCTGTTTCCCAGGCAATTCGACGAAGCCTCGCGTAGTCACCTCCTGTGGCTCTCGGATGGTCCATTAATTCAGAGGGTTTTAAGCCCTGGACAGTTTAAAGAGAGAGAAGTGGAAGGGGGTAGACGGCGGATGAGTGTCTCTATATTTGAAGTGTCGGTTCACAGAGATGTTTACTTAGAAACTCTTTAGTGGTGTCTCACAATATCAAGGAACGGTATATAGATGTTGAATAATGTTTTTTTTTTCAATATTTGTATCTCTCCCTTCTTGTCTTTCAATATCTACCTCTTTGTTCGCTTCATTCTCTCTCTTGCTTCATACAACTCTCTCTTATGTCTCTCTCTCTCTCTCTCTCTCTCTTCACCTATCCTTATATCTCATTTATCATCCTCTTTCTCCTCGCGTCTCTCTTTTATCTCCCTCCTTATACGCTACCTTTTTTCTCATATCTCTCTCTCTCTCTTTCTCTCTCTCTCTCGTCACCTCTCCTTATATCTCATTTATCATCCTCTTTCTCCTCGCGTCTCTCTTTTATCTCCCTCCTTATACGCTACCTTTTTTCTCATCTCTCTCACTCTCTCTCTCTCTCGTCATCATCAATCTCTTTCTCTAGCATCTTTTTGTCTCTCTCCACTTCTATCTTCCATCTCTATCTCTCTCTCTCTTTTTATCTGTCTCTGTCTCTCTCTCTCTCTCTGGTAATCGTATGGCGGCCCTATCGCCTCAGCCTACTAAATGTACCAAACAAAAAATCTTCCCTTGTAAATCTTCCTTAATAAATTGACATTATAGGCGTGCCACATAATTCTACCATAATATGTCAACCATATTAAGTCTACTATAAAGAAATATTTTCATGGTAAGTGTATTTTAAGAAGTCTACTAAAAGTTCGTCCTTGCCATAGACTGAAGGCACCATTCCCTGCAATCAATAGGACTACAGTTATAAAAAAACAATTCTTTAAAGTTGCTATATTTCCTGATTTTTGGGTTTGTAAATCTGAAACGAGAATATCACAGGCCTACTGCAGAACTAGAGAGGAGGATCATAGACAAGGAAATGAGATCCTAAAGAAGTGACCTACTAAATCACCTACAAAGACCTCATCACAAATGAGGAGGTTCGGAATAGTATCGCAATGGCTATGGACCTGCTAACCATGGTCCAATAAAAAACTGAAACTAAAACTTTATGGCCAGGTCTTCAGGGCTCTCTTAACACCCAGTAAAAAGAAGAGAGGCAGACAGAGAAAGGGATGAGATGACAACATCGAAGAGCGGACAGGTCTGTCTCTTAAAAATATTATAATAAAGGCAAAAGACAGAGATGAATGGAGTATGACGGTCGACAGATCATGCGTGGTGCCCCAAAACGGATCAACAGACTAAAGGATAGATGAAGATGAAGGCGTGCAAATTAATGTCTGCTAGTTTTTGTTTCAGTTTCTACGTGAGAATCAAGACTGCTAGTTTAATATACCTGTCTACACTGGGGGATTTAGATTTGAGAGAATCACGTGTTTAACTAAGTACTGCCGATTATAGTATACTATAAGAATTAACTTTTTTTAAAGTTTAAATAACATACATTAAAATTGTATAAAGTGGTTAGGGGGTGTATGAATATGCATGAAACAATTATAATTGTGTCCCCTACGCCTATGAGCACTCCCAAGAAAAGAATATACAATTCATGAACAATTATATTGAGAAAAAGAGCAGAGTCGATCTAACAGATGTTATCAAAAGATAAGAATAGGAAGTAATTAATAATAATTATAGAGTCTACGTTTGAACCTAGATATTCGGAAGTGATACATCCTGTTGGTATCTTCATTTAAAAGAATTACACCTGTTGATCTCAGTTACAATGTATGTTTAAATAAAATAAAGTACCTCTTTCAGACCTTATGATCTCTACAAGACGAATGCTGTAAAGGTCGTCCGTTTTTTTGGGGGCGACGGTTATCACTGCTGTCATGTGGCAAGCACAACGACCCTCCGCTTCACTTTGCCCCAACAGGTACCCATTCAGAGCTAGCTGAACTTATGGGCGACTTGAATCTAATAATAGCTCAGTCCTGAAGTCCACATTTTAACACGCTGTATTTTACTGGACATTGTCCATCCCCCTATAGGTGATTCATTGAACATCACACTATCGTTCACAGCCTAGATTTATTAGTACCCTAATTCAGACCTAGCGATCTATAGGGGCAGGGGGATGTAAAACTCACCTGTTTCTATGTTACTTTCCCAACTTATGTATGGTTCTCTTAGAGTCGGACGAACTCAGAGGTGCCTTCAACGGGATTCGAACTCTTCCCCTAGGATCGAAACTAAGAGCTCTACCACTTATCCACCACGCCTTCTATCAGGATCAAGTATTGGCATTCTTCAAATACAAAAACACAATTTAATAAAATACTCTGAAAGATACAAAGACAAAGGCACATACCTCATCCCATATGCTAGGACAAATTTGTACAAATACTCCTTCTTCCCTAGTGCTATTAGAGCATGGAATGGGTTGCCTGAGCTAGCCAGGAAAACCAGTGACTTGGCAGAATTTAAGTCATTGGTTAATATGCATGACTGAATGCATGACGCGTAGGACGTAATCATCTTCTTTTTGAAGTAACGTCTGTATTATATAAGATAAGATAAGATGGTGGGGAAATTATTCAACATTTCAAAAGCCTTACTTTATATACAAATAGTAAACGTATCCAATAAGAGAAGACACAGAAATGTTAACAAACAGACACACATACTCTGATAGCTCGGGGGTTTGAACTAATCACGTGATCATACTCGCATAGCACGGAGTCTGTCAGCATAACGCCGAGAGATTCTGATTTTCTTTGTAAATTTCCTTTTGGTTTTACGTAGATAGCTGTGTACAAAGTCCATGTGTTTGGTTTGTCGGATAGAATTTAGACATGGCAACAAGTAGTGAGACACGAATAGAGGACAAATACCGGTGAGTTCCAATGTAACTGGGTCTTTTTTTAATGTAGGTATTAGTTGTTTATTAGTTCTATATGTTGGTATTTGTTCTCTAATATTCTTTATGTAAATACATGTATCAGTTTGCTATTAGTTCTATTTGTAGGTAGTGGTTTTCTTTTAGTTCTAATGCAGGCATTAGTTCTTTATTAGTTTTATATGTTGGTATTTTTTTCTCTATGGGATCTTTATGTAGGTATTTCTTTTTGTAAGTATTAGTTCTCTATTAGTTTTATGTGTAGGCATTAATTCTCCATTAGTTGTATAGATAGGTATTAGTTCTTATTAGTCCTATGTGTAGGTATTAGTTCTTTTAGTTCAATATTTGTTTTAGTCCTTTATTTGTTTTGTGGAGGCATTGGTTTTCCATTACTTCCATGTGCAGGTATTGGTTCTCTAACAGGTGTATTAGTTCTCCATTATTTCTATGTATAAGAATTAGTTCTCAATTAGTTCTCTGAGGAGACATCAGTTCTCTATTAGTTCTCTGTATATGTTTTATTTATCTGTTTTCTATTAGCTCTGTCTATAGGTATTATTTCTCTACTAGTTTTATCTTTAGGTATTAGTCCCAGTGCTTTTTTTTGTAAAAAAAAAATAAATACTAATAGGTGCCGGTACTCAGTAATGGATTGCCTAACTTTTAACAATTAATAAATTAATAATAAACATTAAAATACAAGAAAAGTAATATTTGTTTCCCACATTGAAAAATAGCGCCGGTACGCACCACAAAAAAAAGCACTGATTAGTCCTGTATTAGTTCTCTATGTAGATATTAGTTCTTTATTAAAACTGTACTGACACTCTTAGCTTGTTACTTGCGGCAGTGTAAAGCTGAATAGACGCAGATCGAAAATGCGAAAAAATGCATGCCTATCTGTAACTTATTTATAATTTGCTTGATAAGACAAATACAATTTTTAATTGAAACATGAAATTTATAAATAGATACCCTAATGTAGCGTACAATATATAGACACTATGATATGCATTACCGTTTTATTTCGTAAAATGTAATATATAAAGTAGAATGTAAGGTGTATGTATGTCTTTTATAGAAATCAAATCCGTTTGACCAATCTTGATGAGACTTGACATAAACGTTTCTTGAGAATAGAGGTGATCTGACACTTAGGATTTGTAAAGTTGCCCTTCAACAAGAGAGTTTACTATATTTAGGTCAATCTTGACATCTTAACTATTAAAACTGCATAGATGGGATTTTATAATATAGGCCTAATAAAACATGAGCAGAACGAAAAAAACAACAAACCCGAGCAAAGCCGGGTTACAAAAGATATAGCTAGTTGTTCATAAAAGAAATCTACGTTGGAGAAAATAATAGATCCTAAGAGTAACCAACAACTGAGATAAAAGGTTACATACTCTAATACAATCATGTAAAACATGTTTCGACCTTTGGGCCTTAGACATTTGCAACTGTGTCATGGGATCGCATTATTAAAAAATTATCGTTAAGTCCAGTGGAAACTTAATCTGCTGATTCAATTTGTAATGTGGGAAGAACTTTCGAAGGGCTGGATTTGATTCGCGGCTGTAGTTTTGGCCTCTGAGGCTCTATGCTGTGTTACAATTAGGGTAATTCTTGTAGTATACAGGTATCAGTTTCTGTTGTTAATTTACATAGTGTATCACGTGCCATATCTGAATAGCGAAACCAATTTTATATTTCCATTAAAATAGACCAGTGTTTTCAAGTTTTTCGTGGAACCATAGTGTTCCGAGAGGCCTGAATAGGTGTTCTAAGAACTACTGGAATAATTAACTAGTAGGCCATCATGTGTATTAATCCCTCTAACAAAAAAGTGTTCTGTTAAATACTCAGAAATTCTCAGTCAGAATGTGCTAAGTGATTTTTAAGGAAAAAGTTTGGAAAAAACTGATCTAGGTCATTTTACAACAAATGCATGTATATAAAAAAAACGCATGCTAGGTGCAGGGACAGCGCTATTAAATTTGTATTAATTTATAACAAAGAGTCACTAAGCCTTTTTTTTAATTGTGAGTTCTTCCAAACAGCTTTTAGTAAAATATTAAAGGCACGCAGTCCTGTCTTACTCCTGACATATGCTTGGCTTAATCTGTCTTATTCATGCTTTTAACGTAGTGGGTTTCTCTGCGTAGTTCATTGCCAAGAACGAGTTAACTGCTTGACAGTATCGATCTTCAACGAAGTGATGCAGCCTTTAGACTGCGTGTCGATCGAATCTATTCTCTTTGCCTATAGGCAACACACGCTGTAACTTGGAACCTCCAAAAAATGGTTCAAGAGATTTACCGAAAGTTCATTTCGTATCTCAGAATTAGATTTTTAGGATTATGTCACGTCTAAATCCAGGCCCTTCCCATCTAGAAGTCTACAAATAGAAAATCATGTATTGTGGACTTTCACTCAAGTTAATTAAATTATTTTTTGTCTTTTATTTTTTAGCCACATATCTGTGTCACGTGACTTGGCAGAGGCCAAGGTCGAAGGAATTGCAAAGCAGATGGAGACGTGCCCCTACCATGACGTCACCGTTGTCATTGACAACGTCGAGTTTCCGTGTCATCGGTTTATGTTGAGCGCTTGCTCCGACTTCTTCCACGCCATGTTCCAGTCAGGCATGAAAGAAGCTCTGAGCAGGAAAGTGGACTTGAAGGGCATCGAGCCGGAAACCTTCAGGCTCCTTCTTGACTCTATGTATTTGTCTCGGTACATACTGTCCGTCAAGAACGTCTCGCGTGTCTGGCACGCTGCCCACCAGCTTCAGATGAGATGCCTTTTACAAAGTATAGAAGATTTTCAACACAGTAGGCTGGAGTATACAGACAGAACCTTTGTTGACATCTATTGTGACGCCAAGCTGCTCAATTCTGAGATACTAATGATGGAAGCCATGTCTAACATGGCGATAAGATTCGATAAGTTGAGACTGAGGGATGACCTCCTACGTCTCGATGCTGAAGACATGAAAATCTTATTGTCCCATAAAAAGTTGAACGTCTTTACAGAAGACGACGTCATTGATGCAATATTTTTTTGGGTCAGTGATAAGCCTCGTCATTCAAACGGAGACATGCCTCTGAAGTGTACAGGAGATTCCAGCAATGAAACTTCGACCAATCGACTAGGCACAGAAGTGTCTTCTGCTAAGGATCGAAGTGAGTTTCTTTTTGAACTGTTGGCAAAAAGTAAAATACTGCTGGTCAGCGCAACCTGTTCTCAGAATCTTCTGGACAATAAGCTGGTTCAACGTGATCCCAGGGCGTTGGCGCTTGCTCGAGAGAGCGCCCGCTACCATCTTCAGCCCGCTAGGCGCCACGACTATTGCCCATGTTATGGAATGGTACGGCAAACAACGGTGTTTACCAATGTCGTATTTATGATTTCAGACAGATTTGTAATTTGTCGAACCAGTGACGGAAAGTGGCACAACATGAAACCACAGCACAGAACAGTTTTAGACTCAGTCTTCGACGATTTAGGAAGATTGAAAGAAAGCGTCGAAGAGGATACCGACGAGGGTGAATTGAGTGAAGAGGAACCGGAAGTATACGAAGAGGAAGAATATTTGACATTTGAAAAAACTGTGGAAGACGAAGAAAAAGAGGATGATGATGTAGAGGAGAATGAAGAAGAGGAAGAAGAGATGAAGGAACAGTATTTGGAACCAGCTAACGCGGCCGAAAAGGTGACAGCAACACAGCAGAACTGTAAAGCTGTCTCTTACGAGAACGACGTTTATTGGACTGGTAAAGCTGGTGGCGTCTTCTTTGCAAGAAAGTACAAAGCCGCTTCCAATTCATGGAATACGATAGTCGCTCCAAATATTGCCAGACAAGACCCTGCATTGGTATGTCTCGACCAATATCTTTATCTTATAGGAGGTGTCAACTGTGTGTGGATCGAAAGGCTTCACGTCGAAGCCGAACAAAAGTCCCAGGGTTCTGAGCAATGGAAAAAATATGGGAAACTGGTAGTGCCGATGACCAACTTGACCGCTACCGCATGTGATGATGTGATTGTCATCTTTGGAAGTCAGACGGACGAGAGATGGGAGACGGTCGTTCAGATCTTCGACCCGCGAGTCCCGTCGAGATGCACGTTCACTAAGACCTTGATGGGGTCAGCGAAGAACCTGGTCAGTTTTAAACACGGCCAGGACACCTTTGTTCTACAAGGCAGCGGTGCGCTCTGGAAACTGAGCTTCAAGAGAAATCGCCTGAACATAAGTCACCACGTTAAGCTCTGGGATGACCAGGCGTTGAATCTGGCTGGAGCGACAGTGACCAACAATGAGCTCTTAGTATTTGTCTACGGCTCACTACTAATACCAAAAGTGAAGAACGTGTCGAATTTTGAGCACTTCCGGAAACTGAGATTCATCGAAAGCCGAGGTGGCTATTGCTTTCTCAACACCATCATACGTACCAATTTATTGAAGGCTTAACTGTATGAACTTTCCTGAGTTTCAGCTTGCTATTGACATCATGCACAATTACTCTGAATATACACAGGAAGTTGAAATCAAAACATAAACCCTTTTCCAGGATTAAGTAATAAATGTACCAGTAGAAACGTACAAGAGAGTTAAATATAAACATACATGTAATTATTTCTACAAATTTACAATATAAAAGTGTATGTTAGAATTTGTATTTTTTAAATACAAAGCATTTAAACAAATATTTGATGCTGCTCAGATTTGTATCCATAAGTCTTCTACTAAACTTAAGTCACATAGATTGTACAGGACTTTGTAAAGAGTACTTCACATATGTTTCTTTTGAATATAGATATTTTCATAATTATTTTCATCCGCCCTGTGACGTCAAACTGACCGCCTTGAAAAACTTTTGACTATTCAGTGATAACTGTTTTCATTTCTTCAATTCACTTTGTGGGTTTAATTGAAATGTTCATGAAATTAAAACGTTTACAAAGTCATGACCTACTTATTCTGTTTACAAATAGTTGTTTTTTTATTTTGTTTCTTGTTTACAAAAGATGTTCTATCCGTAATTAAAAGTGAATTAGTCATTTTAAAAGTTTTAATCAATGCCACTTTATAAAATCAAATAATATAGTACTAAGCGCAAAGCCGAATGGGTTATTGAAAATGGGGGGGGGGGAGGTCTATATAGGCTAGTACAGGGGGTCGAACAACAGTATTTGTGTTATAAGTACAACACTCTTAGCAGCCATACAACAAACGGCGAAACATAAATATGTGTAGATCTAAATAAAATTAAAATAAACAAAAATGGCCGCCAGCATTTTGTCATAAAACGTACGAGTTCTTTTAAAACAAACTCAGATGCGGCCCCCGAAAGCCCCACCCATGGGTCACTTTGGTAAATAATGCAGATAAAAAGGCAGATTTCAATATATCTCACACCGTTATCAGAAACTATGAGCTGCCAACTAGTAGAACTACAATACTCCGTTCTTATAAAATAGACCAGTGAGTGGCTAAAGTGTCGCCGATGTATTTGTATTGTTTGGCAGACAGACTTTCTTACATTATTATTACATTGTATATCTACAATTGACCAAACTCACCGATGCCACGTATGCGGTCGGGTCTTAAATCTCATAGGAAATGATAATTGTGCTCATCTTCGATCACGAAGGAGGAGCCATGTACTTTCTTTATATTTACAACCATTGAATGTTAAGAAGCTTTGTTTCAACGTGAGCCTAACAGACCAACACCACAAGTCATTCGGTGATGAGCAACTCAACTTTCCAACAACTGTCCTGTCTCACGCAAAGTAACATTTATAGCTAAGACATCTGTTTCAAACAGAACAACTCCTCCTTAACCAGAAGAGCACACCATTAACAGAAAACTAAATATACATATACGCTGTAGTAAAAACAAAGTCCTATTACTTTAAAAGGTTTGCAGAGGCGTACCCAGCTGTGTACGGGTGGTGTGAACCGCACGGGGCATCATTTTTTTTTTACTCTAAGATGTTTAGGATTGTCATATGTACAAATTTGAGAAGCACTGAAGTCTGATATAGATGTTTTTAAAAAAATAATTTCAGATTTTAATGTCATTGTTTGGAGCGCGTCAGAGAGTTTCTCTGCCAGGCATCAAATACCCCAAGTACACTACTGTATACAATTATCATAACGAATGCTAAATACTGAAGTATACTATTTAAACAAATAATTTTAAATATTAATTTTCCAAGACATTTTTTTTTTTTTGGGGGGGGGGGCGACACTCAAACTCTCCTTAGTCTGAATCACCTTTTCTCAACCTGTAGGGCGCATTTCGTCGACGGGGGTTGAAAATAACCTCTTTGTTGTTATTGTTTTATTTGCAAGGATAAGACCTATAAACGCAGCTTTGAATAGTTATAGTATCACGTGAATATTACATTGAAAACCTTTATTGGACTGAAGAAGTTATAATTGAACTAGATGCATTTCAGGGGATAGGCTACATTGATAGTGATATGACCAAATAGAAATAACAAACAAGAAAAAAATCTTTTTAAAAAAAAAACAATGCTTATCCAAGAAGAAGAACCGCAAAATCAATACCATATCTTTCAATACTGAGTTAAGCTCCCTTTTTTTCTATATAAAACAAAATTACCACAATTGTTTAAATATGTAGCTTTTTGATTGATTCGTCTATTTTTATCGTCTATGAATAATTGTTTAAAATTTCAAATTGATCCAAGAATGGTGAGATAACAAATTTAAAAAAACAAAGAAACTCTCAGACAGACGGACGGACAGATGTGGTGAGTTAACAAAAGCTTTGTTAAAAAATATAAGTAATTAAAAAGCTTGAAAAGCCATAGCTGACATTAAATCTGCATAAAAAACCTCTCTACTAACTGATGGAGCTCAGAATCAAATCTCATCGCTGACTATATTTTTTAAATTTGAAATTTAAGTGAACCTGATTTGTATTTGCTGAACGCGTCTGTGCAGATCCCCATATGTCTATGAAATCCTTTGGACCAGAAAGAGTGCTGTAAATGCATGGAGACGAGCTATACGAGCGGTTCTCAACCTTTTAAGCTCGGCGACCCCTTTTTACTATCCCCCACTCTGCCGCGAACCACCCCCCCCCCCTAATAACATACACAACAATAGAAGAATACACTAAATACAATCCATATTTTCGATGGTCTTAGGCGACCCCTGACAAATCGTCAATCGACCCCTCAAGGGGTCGCGACCCACAGGTTGAGAGCCCCTGAGCCATACAGAAACAATACTTTAGAGAAAGCAAGGTTAGTTTGCTTTATTGTTGATACAATTATTTTGGGTCATAGTCTGCATGCGCCGAGATTTGGATGCAAACGCCAAGCAGACAAGAAAGACGCGGGATCATTTGAAAGAGACTCGGCCAGAACCAAGACACCTGGTGGAAGTTGATTGGTAACCTATGACCCACAAGCAGAGATAAGATGATGTTTGTAACGTACTCAAATATATATGTTTTCTAAGTATAATTTGATATGGATTGGGGGATTTGAAGACTCATTCATCGTGAACTGGAAAATTCTAGAAGATGAGGACAACTTACCTGCACTCTTGCTTCTGTTAGGCTGCATCTCAAAGCCAATTGTTCTCTGGCGTACACATCCGGGTAATGAGTCTTTTGGAAGACCCGCTCCATCTCCTCCAGCTGAAAACTGGTGAAGGTGGTCCTGTTCCGCCTCTTCTTCCTCTTGGGCTCCTCTCCGTCCTCCCCGTCGTCATCGGCGTCGTCGTCCAAATCGTTGTCGGGTTTTTCCTTCTCTGAGAGTTTGTTGTTTCCGATACTGTTAGCTTGGACTTTGTTGCTCTCGCCTTTGATGCTGCCTTCGTGTTCCTTCTTCAAGGACATGTTGAGCATAGGCTGAAGATGATGGTGCTGGTGGTGGCCCGAGATGTCCCCGTTGCTGGAGGGTGGGCTCAGCCCATGCCTGTCGGACTTGAGTCCGGGGTTGTTGTGTCCGGGGTTGTTGTGTCCGGGCATGCCGCCGTTGCCCAACATGACCCCGTTGGGGGTGTTCGGGCTGGCGGTCGGGGTGGAAGGCTGGTACGGGTGGTTGGCGCCCCCGCCGTGGATGTCGCCACTGTGTCGGAGTTTGTTGAGGTGGTTGGGGCTGGCGATGACCGGACTGATAGCCGCTGTAGGATGTCGGTGGTGGGCCATCTGGTTGTGGTGACTATTGTGAATGTAGCCGCCAGGACTCATGGTGCCACCATGAAGATTTGGGCTGATGGAGTTTCCGTACACGTTCTCAAGATCTTAGTAAGAAAAAAAAAGACAAAAAATAAGTTTATAATTTACTATTAAATATTAGATCACTCCCTCCCCCCCCCCTCTCTCATTTTCTTTATTCTCTCGTTCCAATTCTTTAGCATAGTTTTTATGGCAATTATTTTACAGAAAAGTTCTTTTTTCACATTTGTACATTCTACCCTGTTATGATTAAACTTCAATAACATTTTTGTTTGTAATCAGAAAACGTTACTTTTGGTATAGAATTATAGGAGAGTTTATGCTCTTTTTATGTAACACAAAATTAAAAGTTATAAAAATAAAAAAACTAATTGAATTTAATGGGGGACAAATCAACGATGATATCGTGAAGTGGGACAGAAGGAGTTCATATTACTGACGGCCCCGATACTGCAAGCAAATCAAATCGTGATAATTCTTCTTCCAACGAAGATCAGAAAAAAAACGCATGTTCTTGAAAAATATAGTTTTAAAAAAAGGGAGACAATGTCACGAGACAAAACGGTAATGTTGGCCACATCTTACTACAGCATTTTGTATCCACAGACCATTTCGAGACACTGACCGCTAGATACTGGCCCCAAGATACCCCTTTGCTATTAACGGACGTTGGTCTTTTTATGGTGTTATCGGTTGAGACTGAACAACGAAGAGCCTATTACTATTATAACTTATCTTATAAAACTTGAAACAACTTGAAAAACTCCTTATGTGAACAAAACTAACTAGAACTTTTTATTACAGTAGAAACAAATTCAACTTGAGATAAAATGAAATCGGTGCAGTAGACTTTAGTAATTATATAAAATGGTATTTTAAACGGAATCTTACTCGCTACAATGCCACATTTTTTTAAGTCTCACGTTCTGGAGTCGTCTCCCCTAACTAAGACCAAGTGACGACATTGACACCTATCTTATCTTATCTTCTTATCTTATATAGTACAGACGTTACTTCTTGCATCATTCACAACCAATCGCTAACTTCTGCCCACAGTAACCATAGAAACACACGAACACACTCCATAACGCCCTTCTAAAAAAAAACAACCTCTATTAGGACCTGCGCAGCTTATCTCAATTATAAGACTAGACTAGTTATTAAATACAAAGTCAATTTATAATGATTGTGGGGAAAAATGTATTAATTGAGTCATAATATCTATAGACTATTGACTATATATAAATATAGGTATAAATATAAATCAATGTAGCCTACTTGCAATATACGCTAGATTCACTGTTTATTTCGCTATAAATTATATTCGTTATAAATAGTATTATTGTTAACTAGATTTAATGTACTTGTATTTTCTATACATGCTATTAACTACATCTTATATTCCCTACAAATTTTAATGTCTGCAACATATGTGTGCCTTGTGCTAAAAATTGAAATAAGCTATTAATACTTTAAACTTCATGATAATAAATTGGTTTGTACAGGTAACATAAAAAAAAATCATTTGGATGTTAGATGGTCACAATTTTTTTCTAGATAAGCAGGCTCGACTCCAGAAATGTTAGGGCTCCATACAACTGGGTACGTGTGGGCCACTCTGCTTCGCCCCCCACCCTTACACGCATATGCCAAAAACCTGCATTTAAAAAAAAAAAAAGTCAAACCCCCAGTCCCCTCTCGTTCTATATTTTTTTTTATAACATAACATGTCAGGTTCACTCCATGTTTTTAGTTTCCACTAGTGAACTAGAATCTTATGTGATCTTCCACGCTGTCGCCAGGGTGTACAATACCGCGTGAGAACCGCTGGATCAACAAATAGTTTAAGTCCACGTGACCCAGTCCCAGCAGCCTCGGTACCCTTTCAGTACAGACTGTAAAAATATCAGCAACCTTTCTACTTTCTCTTTGAAACCCGCATACCGGAATTACGTGGCTTCCGGTTTCTTTATTCTTGCGTTTGTCTCCCCTCCCTGTGTTTCGTTTCGTTATTTTGTGTAGCCATGTCCGAGTCCAGGGTAACTGTGTCAGCGGGCAGACTAGAGTTTGTTCCCCCTGCCTTGTCACACAAGTGTACAAAAACAATAACATTTTGATAGTACAGTTTGACATTGGCTATTGGTACACGTTACTCTTAGAACTAGATCTAGATATTTTAACCAGACCTTTACTACTGCCGTAATGGTACGGTCAAGTCAATGCTCGTATGTCGAACTCACACATAACTGATCAAATGTAATCCAAAAAGTAGTTAGATCAACAAGTTTAGTGACTAAAAAACATAATTACAAACTGTATTTTCAGTAAAACTGTTATCAACACTCCCCAAAGAGTTCCAACTTTTCTGTGTAACATTTGTAAAAAAAAAAAAAAAAGTCTGAAAATTCGGTTAAGCATGGATTAAGTGCCAGAAGATTGAATTTTGTATTTATAATTTTCAAAAAAAACTAAATACTATTAGCCATACTATGTTTTAGAAGTCTCTTATTATCTCCATTATAAGAGAGTCGAAAAAAAAAATCCCAACAGTGTAAAAGACATTAAACCGTGGGCCGCAGAAAAAGATGACCTATTGGTTTACGAGCATGGTGTCATGTAGCCAGCACAACGACCAACCGCCTTTACTTTCCCCAACTAAATTCAGGTACCCATAAGAGTTGGATGATCTCAGGTGCGCCCGAAAACACCCGAAACTCAAAATCCCACTTTTTCGCCGAAATTCGAATCCAGGAGGCCAAGTTTGGAAGCAAAGCGCTTATCTACTCAAAATCCACATAAGGAGATACTTATATATATATATATATATATATATATATATATATATATATATATATATATATATATATATATATATATATATATATATATATATATGAATATGAGTCCAGACTACGGGAGCTGGTTTAGGGTGCATTGGATAACCAGTGTGCTCTACATGTCCCACAGAGCTCCAAACGTTCCACGTCGTATACTAGGTGACGCCTGATGGCCCTGCTAGTCCGGTTTGGTGACTTGAGCGCCATGCTGACATGCTGGTGATAGACAGAGACCATAGTTTCACCAGATACTAGTTCCGGCTAACCGTCACCTGAGTGCCTATGCACTCGTTAGCCAAAGAGCTTCTGTAGAACTGAAGCTTCACATTTCCTAACATTGGAACTAGGTTGTTAGTAGGTTTAAAATTTGTTTGTTCGTTTTTTTTCTGTATGGATGTGAAACCTAGATTTAGTAGGACTACGTCAAAGCTTTCTGTAGGACAAGGCATAGGACTTTGTCTTCTGTGAGAGTTGTACTAAGTTTTCTGTATGGAGGGTGATTAGGTCTTCAGTAGGATTGGAACTAGATTGTATTGTGATCATGCATAATAATGACATGCAAATGTTATCTCCTTTCAACCACTTCTTGTTAAGATCTGCTGTCCGCTCTTCGAGACCCTAATGGTATCAACTCAGGACGATGACTGTTGCGTCACTGCCTCTGTCAATCAAGATCATGTTTTGGATTCTTCCTTTCACAAATATTAATCAGTCCTAAGTCACTTCCTAACAAACACTGTGTTAATAGGGCTATATTCCGTATTCGAAACTCAGCCCTTACACTCCTTTTTCCCGTATTGCCTCCCCTCTCTCCACAAGCCACTTACGACACTTATGCCAGGTCCTTCGTGACCAAACATTTCAAATGATATAAAAAAAAATATCTTAAAACATACTTCTGTAATTTGGAAAACTTTAAATCAACTAAAAAAAAAAATTCTTCCTACAGCCAGTTCTTTTCTCAAGCACTCTTCTAGTCAAAAGTTTCTGCGAATAGCCATCTCTAGCATTTTTTTTTTCCTATTTAATGCATCATAAGAAAAAAAAAACACAGAAATATATTTATTTATATTTTTGGCTTTTTTAAATTTTATTTTTGGTTCTTTTTTTAATGTAGGCGGGAAATGAAAAAGGGGGGGGGGGGGAGAGCGAGCTGCATGATGGGCCAGGTACTCACGTCTGATCACAGAGACCATCCATCACGCGTTTGATCCTTGTGATCTTAGCTCACTTAAGCCCTCTCCAGAGCTGAAGAGATGCCGGGGTCCTTCTTTACCCCCTTCCCTTGCCATCACTGTTTGTCCCCGTCTGTGCCTTTCCTTTGAAGTGAAAGTTATGGCAGACAGCAAGTAGATGTCTGTATTTATTGTATTGTGTCTGCTTCGCTTACCTTGCATATCGCCTTCTTTCTACTTTTTGTTTATTTATTTTTTTTTTTGCTTGTCCTATCTGAGACCAGAGCATTTGAAAGGTAATGGTCAGTTCATTCTTACGTTGGGTCAATAAAAGTAAGTAAAGTAAAGTTCCCCTTTGAGACTTTGTGGTCTATAGGGCAGATGATGTAAAGGTCATCTGTTTCTGTGGCCTACGGTTAACGAGGGTGTCATGTGGCCAGCACAACGACCAATCGCCTTTACTTTTCCCCTATTAATGTCAGGTGTCCATGAGAGCTGGGTGGACTCAGAGGCGCCCGAGGATCCCGAAATTAAAAATCCCAGTCTTCACCAGGATTTGAACCCCGGAACCCGGTTCGGAAACCAGGCGCTTAACCGCCCCCCCCCCTTTCCCGTTGTGTCAATACTACTTAGTATTCTGCAAGCTCTACTAATGCTGATTATAATATACTAGTCGACCCACAGCGTAGCATACGCCGCTATTTTGAAGGGCTATTTTGAACCTATGCGACCGCAGTGGGCCCAGCACTTTCATAGGCCCGCGCAAATTCTAGGTGTAAATTGTTAAATTAAACCATTTTATAATATAACAGATTTTTCGAGGCCTCCTGTCGATTTACCAGGAGCTCCTGGAAATCGCCTGAAATTAAAAATATACGAAAAAGTCCTGAAAATCTCCAGAAATTATTAAAATCTTTTGAAAACTCATAAAAAATGATATATATAAATCAAGGTCCGAAAAGGGGAACTTTACAGGAGTTAGTAATGCGAAAAGGTGTTACAAATATAATAGAGCTCAATTTTGAAAGATGAAATAATTATACGCCAGACTTCGAGTTGTAAAGACTGTTTGAATGTTTAGCAACAAAGGAATACAATGTTTTCATCAAGATTGGTTATATCCCTTTAACTGAAAATAAAACACATATGTGTAATACACACACTCTCACACACTCAAATGTGATAATGCATATCAATTGAATGGTGAGGTTAGTGCACCTATTTTAAAACTATTTTGTTTTAAATATATTTGTCTCAAACTCAAATTTTATTGTTATTACTACATCTACGATGTTAATAAACATTTCTATTACTATCATTATATTTTTAGGTTAATCACCTTTCAATTGTTTATGATTTAATACTTGTGAATCATTAGAACTTACAAATAAAAACCTATATATAAAAAAAAGAAAGCCCACAAAAGAGGCAAGATGGCTCATAAAAGAGGCAAAGAAAAGAGGCCTAAGGCCCAAGGATTCCTATGATGATAAGGCTAAAATTGAATAGCGCAAATTCTGAGGTTTCCGTTAAAAAAAATAATAAATAAATAAGAATCTCTTTATAGTTCTACATAAAAGTACATTGCGCCCAAGGCAGGGAAATGATTACATTGGTTATAAGAATGTCAATAGTTTAGAAATCTGTTGTAAATGTAAAATATGTAACAGTCCAGTGGAATTGGATGAGAAACATTTGTTAAAAGTCTGTTAGATGCTAATTGTGACTCAGATGTGGATGTAAATCTGGTGATCCTTTTAAACAAGGTTCCCAAATTACGTAATAAAGCTCTTGGGAATTTTAACCTCATTATTTTGGCAGAATATAGGAAACTTGTTTGGAATACAAGACTGAAAATTGTTATAGATAGTTTGTGGGATATATATGTATTTATTTTTAGCGGCCGCTATTAGTTTCGTGTGGCCTGTCTGTTAGTCTGTCCGTCCGTCCGTCCGCCCCTCGGTTCGTCCCGCTTAGATCTCAGAAACTAGAAGAGAAAATGAAAAACGCACATCATGATATTTTAGATTATTCAAAGTTCTGATGCAGCGGCTACTTTTTTCTTTTCCCAAAGTGAACCATCTAATTTTTAAAATTATCTATGCAAGCAGATTTTTCATAAAAATACACCACTTTTACAACTATTCACTATTAATAGTAACAAACACGGAAAGCTCTTTAGTAGAGCAGACAGCGGTAAACCGTATTTATAACATATTTATGCAAATAGTTTTATTAGATTTTTTGTCAAAAAAAAAATTGTTTTTACATTTGTATTGCTAAGTTAAGTAAGTTCTGTCATACTAACTACTACATTTACATAAAAAAAATTTTATCTATTTTTTTAAAGAGAAAAAATCTATTTAGTATGCATATAAGTTGGACAGAATTTCAAACAATGTTTTTTTTTAATTGAGGATTTGAATAAAAGATTGACCCGCAACACCACTGTCACAGTGTTGTGCAAGGGTTATTAATTAGTTTAATAGATGTTATCAAAGCTCACCGATAGACTTGACAGAGACCAGACAAAGGTTAGGACAATGTCAGTTAGGTGTTTGTCTTGTAGAGAGACTGATATGTGGGTCGGGACAGACATTAGCAATGTTAGTTTAGGCGTAGGCTAGATACTCAGCCTATATAGAGTAGAGTTTGGGGCAATCGGGACACAACGCCATGTAGTTTTAGCAGGGGCGTGTGTCGTATGCTAGGCGTTTTCTGGTGAACGACACATACAGACATTGGGAGCAAGTCGCCGAGGTTGGCTCGCGATCTTGGCTCCAAGATGTGTGAGTTGTTTGCCAGAGACAACATGTAGGAACTTTAATTCTTAAGGACCAGGGTAAGAAGAAATGTTTTTATTAGTTATATATCTAGTATTAGATGTTAATTGATTATGAATAAATAGAATGGCGCTTTAGCTAGTTGTTAGCGATATTTTTGATTATTTGTCTATTTAGAGTGACAGTCTTGGCGACTGTCTGAGTCTTAGTGACAGTCTGACGGTCAGAGACGGTAGATCTATATATGGTGTATCCTTGCCTGCTACCCAAGGGGATATCACTCTAGTATTGAGCGGACTGTGACGTTGGGTTCCAGGATCCGTGCAGAGACTAGAGAGAGAGAGAGAGAGAGAGAGACAAGAGAAATGGAGAGTTCATCGTGACCTACAGCCAAGTATCAATATCTATGTGATTATTAAATTTTAATTCTAGAATCACATGAGTATTATATGTAATTATAGTTGTTAATTAAATATTTATTTTTCTTATGAAAATTTGTGTCCAGAGATCATGATTTATATCATTATTGAATATTGTGGTCTTTAATCCATAGTATTTTGTGATGCGTGTGTTGTATCAGTTAAATTACATCAGTAAGAATCATCCTAGACGTATAGACATCAAGAGCTGATATCAAGATCTTGACAATTGGGGCCTCGTCTAAAGTTTTATTTTAATTTTCTACGACACTTTAATGATGTCTGGGGGCTAATGAATAACTGGGACCTGTTATTTTTCTTTAAGTGAAAATACTTTAGTTATACTTGATATAGTATTGACATTTATTTTTTTATCCATCATAGTATTGAGAAAATTGTATTTTGCTTGTAAAGGTTTGGACGAATATTCACTGCTTAGAATTAGCATTAAGTAGAGTTTCTGTTTACACTTGTAATACCATGATTGTATTTTTCAAGATTTTTTTTTTTCTACATTTTGTTTTCTGCCTAGCATTTGTTGTGGTACAGGTGAATTGGCTGTTTGGCAGTGGACGTCACACATGATCTATTTTTAGACTGTCACTCCTGATTCCTGCGCCCATTGTCTTGGGGCCTTCGTGTATCCACGGTTTGAGGGTAACGTAGTTATCTTCAGCGCGTGTTTTTTCAATGTTTAGGTAAGCTGTATGATGTAGTGAGATAGGTGTAAGTTTTCTTGTTTTTATTTTTGATAGGGAGCTTAGGGATTTCATAGAGGTGGGATAGAAAGAGGTGGACATTATTTTTAAAGCATAATTACTGCACTGGGCAGTGTTACATTTATACTGTGCTTATACTGTGTTTTTGCAGGCAGACAGGGGCGAGTTATTGTTTGGAGAAGGTAGAAGGGGGTTGGACCTGTATGTTCGCGTTGGGTAAACGTATAGTGTCGTTGTCCTCAGTTATTTTTTTTTCTTGCTTTTTAGCTTGTTAAGCTTTGTAGATGGTTAGCCAGGTGAGCAGTACTGTTGGCCAGTTGTTTTTTTTGTTGCCATTTTGGTGTTTTGATAGGCGGGATAGGGGGTTTGAGAGACAGACAATGGCGTTGGGTCATGTAGTGTCTACCCCACCCATGTATTTTAGTAATGCCTATCAAACCTTGTAGTTGTTAATGGAAGTTTTGGAATTTCGTTTCCAGTGCCATGCCAGAGGGCAGGGACATTTGTTTTTCTTCTCCCTCTTAGTTGAGGTCGAGCGTTGATTTTTTTTACCTGGTGTGTCCTTGTTGTACGGATTCATGGTAGTTAAGTCACAGGGTGACGTAATGATTTTTTGTTGTTGCGGCAAGAGTTGTTTTTTTTTACAGTGGGTCTCGAGTTTTGTTGGGCCTGGTTTCAGTTTTTGTATGCCGTCTATTTTTTTATTTTTTTTTGCTTGAACGTGTTGATGATAGTTGGCTATAGCTCTATATAGAATATCCGACATTAGGTATGTCGTGGATTTTTTTATTTCAGTGAGATGTTGCTGTGTTGACAGATCATCAGTTTATCAAGGTCATTTGATTAGTTTGTTCAACGTTTGATATTACTAAGATGTTAAAGTTTAGGCCTGACGAGCTTGAATTGGTATTGATTTTTTTTTTACATAGATTTTTTTTTGTTGGCAAATATTTGAGCTTTAGGTGAGTTATGGCGATTAATGTACACGCTATCTAGGTAGTTCAGAAAATTGACGTTTTAGGACATTTGTATCCAAGGTGGAACATGAGTTGTTTGTTGAAGAGTCAAGTGAGTCCTTCTAATGGAGGAGAGTGCATAACAGACACTGAAGTAAATGACAAAGCGTTGTTTTTTTTTTTATACGACATGTGTGATGGACACTGGCAGTGAGTACAGCCATTTTACAATTTCTATTCTATTATAGGGATGCTAATGAATTTTGTATTTTCATTTTATTATCATTATGTTTTAGTTACTTATATATTGAATTATACTGTTCTATATTTAGGTCGAAAATAAGATGCAAGTGGAGCTTGCAATCCGAAAAACTTTGTCCATGATTAGATGATATCATTTTTCTTACTTTTAGTTTTATATTAATTCGTGTTTTACTTGCACTCGAGATTTGATTGGCAGAATTGCATGTTCACTTTGATGTATATTTTTTTTGTAAATCTACTTGCAGAGATTCATGACTATATTATTTGATGTTTAAAGTTGAAGTTTGTGACAGTTGCAGTGCAGATATATGAGATGACGATGTTCACATGTTTGTTTTGATTTTTTTTTCTTCTTAATTACAACCACTTTGTTTATGATTTTATAATCTTATTCCAGTGTGCTACAGTTGCCTAAAGACTTTGGTTAGCAATGCTGCATGTGTTCTATAACATTATTTTTATGTCTCAATATAGTTCCAGAATTTGTTCTCCAAATGTGAGATGGTAGAGGCAGTTTAGTGAGTCGTATTAGTGTGACTTTGGTTGCAAATATTGCAACAAAAGTCAAAGGAGAAGGGGAAGATGTCACAGTGTTGTGCAAGGGTTATTAATTAGTTTAATAGATGTTATCAAAGCTCACCGATAGACTTGACAGAGACCAGACAAAGGTTAGGACAATGTCAGTTAGGTGTTTGTCTTGTAGAGAGACTGATATGTGGGTCGGGACAGACATTAGCAATGTTAGTTTAGGCGTAGGCTAGATACTCAGCCTATATAGAGTAGAGTTTGGGGCAATCGGGACACAACGCCATGTAGTTTTAGCAGGGGCGTGTGTCGTATGCTAGGCGTTTTCTGGTGAACGACACATACAGACATTGGGAGCAAGTCGCCGAGGTTGGCTCGCGATCTTGGCTCCAAGATGTGTGAGTTGTTTGCCAGAGACAACATGTAGGAACTTTAATTCTTAAGGACCAGGGTAAGAAGAAATGTTTTTATTAGTTATATATCTAGTATTAGATGTTAATTGATTATGAATAAATAGAATGGCGCTTTAGCTAGTTGTTAGCGATATTTTTGATTATTTGTCTATTTAGAGTGACAGTCTTGGCGACTGTCTGAGTCTTAGTGACAGTCTGACGGTCAGAGACGGTAGATCTATATATGGTGTATCCTTGCCTGCTACGCAAGGGGATATCACTCTAGTATTGAGCGGACTGTGACGTTGGGTTCCAGGATCCGTGCAGAGACTAGAGAGAGAGAGAGAGAGAGAGAGACAAGAGAAATGGAGAGTTCATCGTGACCTACAGCCAAGTATCAATATCTATGTGATTATTAAATTTTAATTCTAGAATCACATGAGTATTATATGTAATTATAGTTGTTAATTAAATATTTATTTTTCTTATGAAAATTTGTGTCCAGAGATCATGATTTATATCATTATTGAATATTGTGGTCTTTAATCCATAGTATTTTGTGATGCGTGTGTTGTATCAGTTAAATTACATCAGTAAGAATCATCCTAGACGTATAGACATCAAGAGCTGATATCAAGATCTTGACAACCACCATAAGATATAATAGATATTCATTATAAGACATCACTTAGGCCAGGTTCACCTATCCCCCGATATGCTGGACCGCTGGGGCGCCACACAAGATCTGTCAACCCTTTTCTCTACTTGTATCTGTCATTTGTCTTTGATTGAATTTTATTCTGATGTCCTTTCTGAAAATATTGAAACCTGCATTTTTACCTGCCTGGGTGGAGCACTTCTGGAGCCGATTTTGAGTTTGTGTTTCCACACAAACTGTCTTTGTAACCTTGTTTTGTATTACAGTAGTGGTATTCTAATTGCCAATGTTTTTGACTTCGTGGAATTATTTACATAAAATAAATGTTGTGCTTATATTGGGAAGTATTTGTATGTGTTCTTGGGTAGTCACTTAATGTGTTGGACTGCGCCCTCAGAAGTCTTCGACACCTTGTTTTGTAGCCCTTTTGGATCAAGTACAAGAAAATTGTGAGTATATATCTATGTTTGGTATAAGGGTGCGATCATGCATGTATTGGTGTGTAAAGATTGGTGTGTATTATCTTTTAATCTTGGTTAGTTATCTTTTAGTTGTTGATATGCTAATCCTTGTATCATTTTTCTGTCTTTGATGGTTTCAATATTTATTTAGTATATCTTTGCTTTTAAACTTAATTTTTTTATTATTATTATAATTTTGTAAAGTAAAGGTTTGATCCAATAGAGGCGTTACACGTCAAAGAATTGTTTTTCTTTAATTTTCCCTTGTCTGGGATTTATAATCACGGTTGGAGAGGCTCGTTGAGCTTTATTTGTACTGGGGACTTTACTCAGATACTATATTTTATCTTTTCAGTTTGTGGTGATTCTAGCACAACTCCAGGACCTCTCGCTGTCAACTGGTGGAGATTAGTTGTCCCGGGGCTTCATTGGTGGGGAAATTATCACCAGATCAGACATGCTGGAAAGCATAATTAATCTTAGATTACATCTAGTCCTCTAAGTTCCTCATGAGCTCACTGCAATGCTGTTTGGCCTCAATCTTGAGTTGACAACAAGTTAACACCTGGAAACCGGTACCGGTCTGTCAACTTGTGGAGGTTTCTCTACTAGTGATTTGGGAAAAGCGGTCATATTAATAAAGCTCCTTTGAACCTTTCAGCCTGTAGACAATGGCGTGGGACTTAATGCCAGAGTGAGGTTCAGTGACATTTTTTGTGTGGATTAGCACACTTTGTGGTACATAAAAACAGCTACAATAGGAATTCAAGGTTGTTGTAGACAAACGCACCAACAAAAGCATTTATATTTCTTGGAACTTTTTGGTCTTCTATAGGAAATAAGGACAGATCCTTCCGAAAGAATCCCAATATCAAGGACTTCGTTTGTCTACAACAGAGGACAATGGACAACCTAGTGACCGTGAAGTTTGGACAGTTTCTGAACAATGTTAACCTTAATTGTTGTGTGGGAACTAATGTTTTTGTCTTATGTGTTGTTGGTAATCTCTTCTATGGAATACAAAAAATATAATGAATAAAACAACAACATTCAGTTAGAACGTCAAAAAGAAAAAAAAATAATGTAACTAAATTATACTGGAAATAACAAACAAACAATAAAAAAAGATGTGAAATTAAAGTACTTTTTAACATTCCCATAGTCATCTACACAATTCTTATCAATATGTCGTATGCTTGTGCTTATGGGCTACCGTCGTATTGAAACTCCAAATCCAATATTCACCAGTGTGTCCAGTGCAGACCCCACTTTAGACATGTAAGGTTCTTGATAATTTTACAATACATATTGAAGATCCCCTCGGTCGATATTTCAACTACTTCTTTTCGTCCGACATTTTGAGATCCTTTAACACTTTTCAGCCGACTTGTGATATTACCGTGTCCAAGTCCCCACAACCAGCCACGACTTCACTTCAAAATAGAAAATCACCATTTAAAATACAGAGACCTTGCGATCTCTAAGGCAGATGATGTAAAGGTAGGCTAATCTGTTTCCGTGGCTCACAATTGACGAGGGTGTCATGCGGCCAGCACAACGACCAACCGCATTTACAACAATTGCCAGGGACCCATTATAGCTCAAAGATTAAAAAATAACAAATCTCAGTCTTCACCAGGATTCGAGCTCGGTACCCAATTAGGGTGACAAGCGCTTTACCCACTCATCCACCGCGCCTCCTTAGATTATCAGTACTAACATATAAAAATGCAGTTCTTCTTTTACTTTGCAGATTTACGGTAGAAACTATCCAGCCGCCCAGAGCTTTGGGAAGAGGGGGGGGGGGAGCAGCTCCTAGAGACTCAGTAATGTAAAATAAAAATATTATAATTGACAAAAAATAGAAGGAAAATGAAAACAAATTTAAATTTTAAAAGTACCCTGTTTCTTCAAGAATATGACATGCTTTAAGATCTAGGCTAGGCCTACTTACTAATATTTAATATGCCATTTTATTAAACCATTTAAAAGAGGATAGGAAAGTCTACAAAAACCCAGCCTATGGTCTCTGCTTACTGAAATATACATAACACTAGACGATATACAAATTTGTTTTTTGCTCCACAAGGCCCCGCATGGTAAAACGTTTTTTAATGGTTGCTTTAGCAGATGTAAACATCCAACAGGGCCCACTAAAAAAAATGTTTCCCAAAAGGAAAGAGTTTGATAGAGTCACGCCAGGGGAGCGTGGAACAAAAAGATTGCTTGTCAGCACTTGAAAGCCTCGCTCCATGGGCACAAGACATTATAGCGCGCAATTCTCCGTCGGCACGTCATTTCCGCCGCCAAGAGTAACCGAAAATGTCCGTAAGTTTTATCTTGTACCAGCTTTTGATAAGCTCTTCTTGGAACCGCGCGAGGGAGGGAGGGGCGAGCGATAGGATGGAGTGATACCGCGAGAATGTGCGCATTTGTTTTTGGCGTGGATCAATATGATTACAGGGGAAATCACCGCTGAGATTATTAGACTTGCGATGAAGAGAGTCGTCGCCCGTTTGTAAAATCTAAATGCCCGCGTGAATGACAGTATCCAGGAATTGAGAAATCAGGCTACCGGAGATTAGGTCCGTCGCTGGTCACTCATTTGTCCCGGATGACCCTCGCAAGCTAGTCCATTTAGCAGGAGTATTGCTATGTCTTCCCCCCCCCCCCACGCGTGTTATGAGGGAAGGGGGAGGGCTCATTAAGCTCACATTATGCTTTTGTTATCGTGGAAAGTGGCTGAACCTATCGCCAGCAGCGCACATCGATGTCCACGGTATCGAGTTATTAGCGTCACTGCGGGGGACTGGATCCCGTCCAAACAGACAGCATTCGCCTCTAATGAGAGAAATAATACATAAAACATCTTAACGCCAAGAGAACTGGTGTCGCGATAGACTCACATAACACTCTCAAGTCTAAAGAAAACTGATGTCGAAATAGACTCAACACACTAACTCAGTGTTTCCCAAACTGTGCGGCGCGGAACCCTAGTGTTCCGTGAGGTCTGAATAGGTCACATTTTGGTGTTCCACGAACTACTGAAATAATTAGCTAGTAGGCCACCACGTCAATTAATCTTTCTAAAAAAAAATTAGCAAAGTGTTCCTCTAAATATCCAAAAAGTGCAAAGTGTTCTTCTAAATATCCAAAATGTGCAAAGTGTTCTTCTAAATATCCAAAATGTGCAAAGTGTTCTTCTAAATATCCAAAATGTGCAAAGTGTTCCTCTAAATATCCAAAATGTGCAAAGTGTTCCTCTAAATATCCAAAATGTGCAAAGTGTTCTTCTAAATATCCAAAATGTGCAAAGTGTTCTTCTAAATATCCAAAATGTGCAAAGTGTTCCTCTAAATATCCAAAATGTGCAAAGTGTTCCTCTAAATATCCAAAATGTGCAAAGTGTTCTTCTAAATATCCAAAATGTGCAAAGTGTTCTTCTAAATATCCAAAATGTGCAAAGTGTTCTTCTAAATATCCAAAATGTGCAAAGTGTTCCTCTAAATATCCATAATGTGCAAAGTGTTCCTCTAAATATCCAAAATGTGCAAAGTGTTCTTCTAAATATCCAAAATGTGCAAAGTGTTCTTCTAAATATCCAAAATGTGCAAAGTGTTCCTCTAAATATCCAAAATGTGCAAAGTGTTCTTCTAAATATCCAAAATGTGCAAAGTGTTCTTCTAAATATCCAAAATGTGCAAAGTGTTCCTCTAAATATCCATAATGTGCAAAGTGTTCCTCTAAATATCCAAAATGTGCAAAGTTGTCCGCTAAGGAAAACGTCTGGGACACAGTGCACTAACTCAATTCAGTAAAATAGCAAATTTTCTTTTTAGGCTATTAGATTAATTTATAAATCTCTGTATCGAATGGTTTTATTTATGCTTTATCTAGATTCAGGACACATACACTATCATTGGCTTCTAATGATTTGTTATTAATTTATATGAAACAAGGTTACAAAGACAGTTTGTGTTGGAACACAGACTCAAAATCGGCACCCGAAATGATCCACCCAGGCAGGTAAAAAGGCAGGTTTCAATATTTTCATAAAAGAATATTAGAATGAAATTCTATCAAAGGCAAATGACAGAGCAGAATGGAGAAAGAGTGTTGACAGATCTTGTAAGGTGCCCCAGCCTTCCAGCAGACTAAAGCGGGCGTAGGTGAAAGTGAAGGTGAAGTTCTATGTGAACCTGGCCTAACTGATGTCTTATAATGACTATCTAATTTATCTAATTTTTTTCTTTAAAAAAAGTATCTTATTTAAAGTCTCATATACAACAATTCCCTTAAAATAAAGAAAAAAAGTCTTTTAGTTATGTGTTCTGGGTTCATTATACAATGCTGCAGTTTACGCGATAATATGAAAAACTACTAATTAATTGATGATTTAAATAATTTTCCTTTTATATGCATACTAAATAATTTTTTTCTTTTTAAAAAAGTAATTTTTTTTTTGTAAATGTAATAATTAGCATGACAAAACTTACTTAACCTAGCAATACAATTGTAAAAAATCTAAAACCGTTTACATAAAATGGGTTAGAAATATGGAAAAGCATTGTCTTCCTTACTAAATAGCCTCCGGTGTTTGTTACTATTAATAGTGAATAGTTGTAAAAATGGTGTATTTTTATGAAAAAAAAAATGCTTGCATAGTTAATTTTAAAAATTAATTTTTTCGCTTTCAGAAAAGAAAAAAGTAGCCGTTGCATCAGAACTTTGAATGGACTAAAATATAATGATGTCGGACTTACAATATCTTTTCTAGTTTACAAGATCTAAACGGGACGGACGGTGGTACCACACAAAACTAGAAGCGTCTATTCCCCTTTCGAGGGCCGCTAATAAAATACGTAACTTATTTTCGTACTTTCTGATAGGACTTTGGTCACACAAGAGATGTATATTATGTAAGCTTTATTTAAAGGCCTACAACAGTCTGGGAAGACAAATTAGACTCAATAATTATTGTCCTCTAATAATAAATTTTTGATATTATTTTTTTTAATGATACTTTTAGTCTGTAATATTTTTCAATTCATCTACAGTTTACAATTATCTTTAATTGCTGTATTTTTATCTTTAACATTTATTGTTGTGTGTGTGTTGACCTCCTTCAGTCGTAGAAAGACTGTGGCTCATCCCCTTTTCACCTAACTGTGGAGCATTGTTCTTCAAATTCATAATTATGCACATATACTGTATGCTAATGTGGCATCTGCTTACGCGATAGAGGAGCCAGCCATTTTTGTTTTGCGCGCTTCTCTTCCATGGTTGACGCCTTTGCTTTTTCGCTGTTCATAGCTTTCTTGGCCACCATCTCTCTCCACATAGTGCGGTCTACAGTAGTCCCCATCTCTCTTCCCAGAAGTCAACATTGCTTTCCCAGTTAAATTGCATCCACATATTAGAGGTGTTGTATTACATTAGAATTAATGCGCAAAAGGATTTAGTTACTTGGATTTAAGTATGTATGGTTTTGTAAATGAGATATATCCAAATTATTCATTAATTTATTACAAACTAATGTCCCATTAACCGTTTAATAATGAAACCAATTACGACAAGCCTAAATCTACTCCTATGACTAGCCCTAAGGCAAATATTTTTCTTAATTTATATGTTTTAGTACACTAGACATTCATATTTCTTTGTCACTGTGAAATCAAAAAACAAAATATGGCCAGGATATTATGGGATGGAACCCATGACGTTCGCGTTAAACGCGCGACACTCTATTAACTCTGCTTCAAGTAACCTTTAATAAATGCCTCCTCCTGCACAAGGCGTAGGACGTAATCATCTTCTTTTTTTGAAGTAACGTCTGTATTTTATAAGATAAAATCATTTTAACCCAGCTACCATAATAAGTAAGTAAGATTCCCCTTTTAGACCTTGTGGTCTATAGGGCAGATGATGTAAAGGTCATCTGTTTTTGTGGCCTACGGTTAACGAGGGTGTCATGTAGCCAGCACAACGACCAACCGCCTTTACTTTTCCCTAACTAATGTCAGGTACCCATTAGAGCTGGGTGGACTCAGAGGCGCCCGAAGATCCCGAAATAAAAAATCCCAGTCTTCACCAGGATTCGAACCCGGGGCCCCTGGTTCGGAAGCCAAGCGCTTTACCGCTACCATAATAAATGCCGCCAATTCTAACCCAGATACCTTTTTTTTTTTTTCAATTCCTTTTAGCTATTTGTGGCGGAGGGTGGGTGGACAATATCTCGAAAACAGCTCTAACAATTTTTCTAGCATTGATATTTGACAGTTTAATCTATATATTTCGGGACACAGTAAAAACTCTGGTTTGACTGCTATAATTTTTCAAAATTATTGGGGACACAGTAACAACTCTGGTTTGACCGTTATAATTTTTCAAAATATAACTATGTTAAAATTAAATTTGGTTTACGTCTTATATAGCATTCAGGAATATTTTGTGCAACGTCTAATGTAGAAATTCGGGCTGCTGGAATTTATTTGTGACAATATACTTCAGTTTATAATACTTAAACAATTTATTGATTAACAATATAAATACTGTATCAGATGTATCTCTAACTAGATCCAGTATTCTAGTCTACACTACTGTCTTTTAATGTTTTTTTTTTTTTTATGTCTGGATCTATATCATCAAACTAGAATTTTCTATATTCTGAGTAGATCTATACATTGGCGTAACCAGGATTTTATTTCCTTTGATTGGGGCGGAGTAAAAAAAATCCTTTTTTTTTCTATCATTCATTATTTATTTAGAGCGAAGTAATTGCTCTCACAAAAAGTCATCGGCTCCATAAAGGAGAAATTGTCTTCAAAAATAAAACAAAAAAAAAACTTTATTTTATGTTATTTTTTTAATTTATAAAATAATGTATAATATTTTTTTTTTAAATATACGAAAAGTACATTCATTTTCTGCTTTAGTGAATAAGTAATACCAGATGCAACCCAAAATATAGGTCATTCAGATAATTGAATGGTTAAAAGGAGCAGTTTCAATGAGTTCCTACACCTTGTAGGATGTTAGGGGACGCACCATAATTGACGTACTTTGAACGCGGCATTTGGTAACGTCACGGAAATTGGGGTTAAGATTGCTCATGTTAATAATGTTCAGTTTAAGGCGACAACTTCGTATTACGGACAGAGACTAGACTGTGGCCTTTTCGTATTAAACTTCGTTTAAGTTATTCAACGGTCTGGACTTAGTTCTTCGCTTGTTCTTGTGTCAGAGTATGTTTGTTAGCTCGTGATTGCAAGTAAAACACCCGTACAAAATATCTTCTGAGTGATCTGTCGAAGCCAGACTGCCATTTATAAGTACAAGACACATGTATTGCAAGAATTCTAATAGAGACCGGGGATCAAGTCTGTAATCCAGAGGCGAAGTGTGGGGGGGGGCAAGGGGGACACGATGCCACGGGCGCCACCTTTAGCGGTGCGCCATATGCAGAGAGGCGAAAAAAAAAAAGAATTTTTGTAGATATTTTAGGTAATACATTCTAAGGTTATTTGGATTATGTTATTTTAAAATACTGTTTATTTATAAGCCTATATTTCTATGTGATGTTCATGGAAAATGGGGGGGGGGGCGGGAGAGAGGGCGCCAATACAGTTTCTTGCCCCGGGCGCACGTCTTGCTCACTACGCCTCTGCTGTAATCTGATTGTTTGTTGTTGTTTTTTTTTTTTTTTTGTCTGATCTAGTATTTCTTCGATTCTATGGAATTAGTGTATATATTACTAGATCTACTGACCTTTGAGAGAATTGGGTCCCAGTCGACCGTGTCCAAGAATGCCGTCGATAGAATAACCATTCATCCGCTGGTTAGCGTCCATGATTCCTCGGGCCATCATATCGTCCGGGTGGGCGATGTGTCCTGGGAGACCCTGGCCGTCTCCAAGGCCTCGGGGGAGAGGAGAGAATCCGAACATTCTCGCCTCTGATTTCAAGAAGTCGGCAGTTGTCGCCATCTTCGGAAAACCGGGGAAACTCCGGCAAGTAATAGATCTATGTCTAGAATGAAGCTATTTATTTAAACGAAGGCTTTCATATGTACATCCAATCATTTAACATAGTTGTCATTAATCCTTTAAGTTCGATTTCCGTTGTTTGCCTGAGAAAAATAAGAGTTATAGATTTCCAATCTTCATTTCCTGTTAGAAGATGATGTGACTGATACACGGTACTGGAAACGTTGAATGAAGAGACAGACTTGCAATGCTGATTGAGTCTGATGTTCTTTCCTTAGAAATGTCTCAGTCAGTTGTCTTCTTGGGTCGGACACTGGAGAAACAATAACAGAAAGTGGAAATAATTAAAAATAAAGTAAACATTTTAAACAAGCAAAAGAAAAAAAAAGATTACTTTTAAAAAAAAAGACAAAGCGTATCTTAAGGAATGAACCGGTAATAACTGCTACAAGCGGGCACTTCTGATCCACGACAGTGCTGCCAAGCGTATTAAAGTAAAATGTGATAATCATATTTAAAATCAAGAAAAATTAAAAAATAAATAGATAAAAAATTCAAGTTTCATATCCGGTGGATATTCTATTTCGTTTGGGGGCCCCTTTATTGTGGATTCCCTTAAATCCGACCCTGACACTGAGCCAGCAATCAGTAACCGCCTTTTGTGCTACTTTGGGGGCTTTATTATACAAATCAATATCGCAAACCCTGTACTAAAATCTATGTTACACTTTACAGTAGACAATTTAGACTAATCACCGATTAGAACCATGTCAGTCGTGACGCGTATATGCGTTACGCTACAGCTGACCTTAACTGGAGTGAAAAATTTTGTTGGCTGGAAATCTGATTCAATCACCGGATGTTTAGCATTCGGAACACAACGGGAGCCGGTCGACAGGAAGCGGGGCGTATAAAAAAAAATGTTACGCCGCTACGGTGACGTCAGTCGGCGGTCAGCGCTGACCATCTCAAGCTGGAAGATGGGGCGGAGGGGTGAGTCGGACAGTGCTAGGGAGCCTCCCCCAGGGCATCTGAAACTCTAAACAACATAATCTCCGGAAGACGATTGGGTTACGGTTTGTTGTTGTCTAAGAGGGGAACAAGGGAACTTGGGGAAAAGGGAACACTATCAGTGACCCACTGCTTGCTGTCAAACAAAACATAAATATAAAAAAAGGTTCCTCCCAACTGACCCTTCTCTTCACCCTTGTAAGTCGATGGACCATTACGTAGAGGAAAAATTGTGATGAAAATTTTACAGAACACTAAAGAATTAGGTCAAATCTTAACACCCTGAAAAAAATTTCACGACTATTTTATTTGAAATAAGAAAAAGAAAGTTTCATGTAATTGATTGGTCCAGCTGATGATTTCTACATAAGACTTTACATCAAGAATTAAATAAGAAATAAGAATGTATTCGGTTCAATAAATTCATTACATTCAATGCTGTTTAACAGTACACAGATCAAGTGATTTTAATCTCTCTAAAAAACAAAATTAGACAAAAAGATAAATATAATACACAGTAATATTTTTAAAAGCCAGTTAGAATTATAGATGTTTAAAAATTGTAGATGTTTAAATTGTTATTTTCGCTAGTATAATTAAGTCTAAAAACCTCTTTATATTTATTGAGGATTCAGTTTTTTTTCAGTTTTACATGTTTTGGATATTCCGACAGACCAATGAAACGACAGTCCAGAGCGCTAACCACAGGTCATAAATAATTCAAATGATTCAATTTTTAATCCAATGATGCTTTAAGTTTTTACTTAGTAATTTTAAAAAAATTGATAAGACTGTAAAACTTAGATTATTAGAGTTTAAAAAAAAAATCTAAATCTAAAATATTTTAAACGTATTGAATATATAGATCTAGATGTAAGCCAATTTTTAAATCTGCAAAGCGACTCTAATATATATCTTAAAATGTGTTTCCTAGTACAATGCCACTATGTATATCATTTCATCAAAAGAGACGCATGAATCAATAATGAATAAATCAATAATGAATGAATCAATAATGAATGAATCAATAATGAATGAATCAATAATGAATGAATCAATAATGAATGAATCAATAATGAATGAATCAATAATGAATGAATCAATAATGAATGAATCAATAATGAATGAATTAATAATGAATGAATCAATAATGAATGAATCAATAATGAATGAATCAATAATGAATGAATCACTAATGTACTAAATCTGACTTAAAGGAAAGAACTCAAAATCACTACCATACATTTCAATACCGAAGAAATAAGGTAGGCTACTCTTTAAAGAAAAACAAAGCAAAATTAATTAATTACCACTAATTGATTAGCTAATTGGTCAACTTTTTGATCGATGGATATAGTGTCTTTGACTATGAATAACTCTGTAAAATTTCAACTTGATCCGATAATGGGAGAAAAAAAAAACGTGTACAAAACGTGATATGAGGAATAAGTCCATAAAAAAAAAACAGCCTAATCTCTCAATAAGTAGCATTTCTTTCTCTTATTCGATAACAAACGAACAAAAATTAACGGCCACTAATTAATTAATTAATTAATTGGTTATTTTTTTTAATTCATGTTTTGTTAGATACAATAAATAATTGTGTAAAGTTTCAACTTAATTCGAGATTGGATGTGGGAGAAATAGCATACATGAAAATTATACCAGACAGACAGACAGAGTGAACTGATGAAAGCCTTGTAAAAATTATTAGAAGTAAACTCCCATATTACAAGTATTATGAATGAAAACGTTTGTAAACAAAATAAAATAAATACTTAATGGTCAGTCCACTGAAATGCCTTTGCTTCGATGACTATGGTGGCAAAGTAAAAGGCTTACACTTTTTATTTAATTAATGTTTTATGTTAATTATTCTTTTTAGCTGCAACTATCACAGTAAGCTAATTAGAAGATGTCAATTGAATTATAAGTGTGGAGACAAAATGGAAATACGAGTGGGCAAGGTCGGATTTAAGTGTGTGGAGACCCCGGGACAGAATTTTTGTGAATGCCCCTTACGCTTTTCAAAGGTTTTAATAAAAATCCACTTATTAATAAAAAAAAAAAAATTAAAAAAAAACGAATATCTAAAAGCATGCAAAAATATAAAAGTGAAAGGAGTACTTATAAATTAAATTAAAATTCTCCCTCGTTACAAAAATTAAACTATCAAAATATTCAATATGCATACTTTAGTAACAAGAAATGGGAAGTTTAGGGTCTATGCAATTTAGTAAATCCGGAGTATATTACGAGAATGCAAGCGGACATTTATGAACCACGACAATGTCGCAAACTGTAAGATTTTAAGTATTGTTGGTAAAAATGCGGAAAAAAAAATTAACAAAAAATGTAAAGTTGTTGACCCTTCGAACTATGGATTTTTTTCTATTGTGGGCCCCCTTCTCTGTGCGTATGCAAAAGAAATAATAATAATAATAATGATAATAATAATGAGTTTTATTATCCGTGAGGAATAAGTTTTACAATTGTGCATTACAAATAATAAGACACTATAAGAGCAAACAATTTAAAAGTATGCATATATTTCATGTAATTTATCAATTAGTTATGTGATTGTTTTATTTTATTATATTTCCTAAGCATAAAGGAGATTCAATAACTTGACCAACCCAGTCATGGACATGTTTTCATGTTATGTCATCCAGTTTTTTATTGGTGATTTTCATACCAAAAGTTAATCAGAGTAATCTGCTCTTTGTTTTCACCTTAATTATTTTTAACATCCCGTTGATGTTCTGTAAGCAATAAGATACAGAGTAAGAGTGAGAAACGAGCAAGCGATGTGAAAAAAATGTGGTGGCCATGTAATGGAATCTAATGAATAACATTACAAAATGAAGAGAGAAGTAATTTCGAAATAAATATACACACTTAAACGATGTCATGAGTGCCTTATTGAAGAATCACTGTTGCCAACTGGATTATAAAAATTACTTCAAGCTACAAGAGAAAGTACTTACAAATCAGATTCTACAGTGTTGAAAAGTGACTAAAAAAAATATTATATTGTTTATTAAAACACCTCGCATATTAATTCTTTACATCGGATACCCACCTAAAAACATGTACAATATGGCTTTGCCACCGGAATATAGAAAGTCCTTATCATCTATATAATTTGGAAAAATTTGCTACAAGATTTCGCCCCTTTTATATACAGTGTAAAAATAATTTATTTATTTTTTTGGTCTATAGTACTCTATAGCTATGATTTGTTTAGTTGGCAACAGCGTTCGTTACGTGTGACATCCTTGACATTGTTTAGATGGGTTTTTGTTTTTGTTTTTTCGTTGCTGTTTTTTTTTTTTTTATTTGTTTGTTTGTTTGTTTTCAAAATTTCTCAAAAAATTTCTCAATCTATTTTTCCTACGTTTTTCTTTCGATTTCCTTATATCGCCTCCACAGTAGGCCCTACTCTATATCGTTTTGTCTTCTTTATCTACGTTATTTAACCGCTACTATGAAATGGAGTCAAATAGGACATCACTAAGTTTAACATTTATCGTGCAATATACCCAATCAGTTGACAACCAATATATACATAAATAAAAAATATAAATACACATATGGAGTTATAGCCTATTTTTGTTTCTTCGAAAGGGGAAAAAGCCGCTATTAGTTTTGATTTGTCTGTCCGTTTGTCAGTCCGTCCGCTGTCTATCACGTTTAGATATCAAAAAGTAGAATAGATAGTGAAAATCCGCTTTCATGATAGTTTTCACCGTGCAAAAATGTGGCGAAACTGTTACTTTTAATCATATAAAAGAAACCTTTTTTTTTTTTATTAAATATGCAATAAATAAAAAAAAAAACACCCTTTCTAAATTATAAATATGCAAAATTTAAAAGGCAAGTATTTTTATTTTTCTGTATATTTCTATAACATTTATGCTAAGAGTTTTGTTATTTTAAAAAATGTTATTTAAAAAAATACATTATTAAATTAATTGTTTTCTTTAATACTAACAATTTTACGGAAAACGAATATTTATTAAAAAAAAAGATGCATTTCCAATGTATTACTATATTGCAACAAGATTTATTGAGCAGCGTTAAAAGTGGTGTCGAGAATTGAACATGTACAAAGAAATTCAAAACACCTGGAGCTTAGAGAAGTATTGCTTTCGTTTCCAAGTGAAACATTAAGACCAGATCTAGACCTTTACCCAACATACACCGCGTAGACAAAGTTACCAAGGCCGGTTAAACGTGTAAGAAATCAATCATTATTTGATATTTATATTTATGGTTTAAAAACTATCAAATATCTGGCGTATTGGTGTATCTGGTGTCCCGAATAAAACAACAACTGTTGATTAAGGAATGCTTTGTAAAACGTTTATGATTTGTATATGATTTTGTTTCCACTTTTTAACACTGAGGAATCTAATTTTCTGTTTATAGCATAAAACAATGTCAGTATACAGAGGGTACTACACTTTCACTTTATGACTTTAATCTTATCAATAAACAAATGGGCAACTAACTAACGGTAACCAAGGAGATCCGATGCGAAGATCAACTGTTACGCATTGAGATATCGATAATTTATAGCTGTACTCTTGTGTTATGTGGCTGGCAACAGTGAAACTCCATTGAGCGACCTTGGACATTGATTAGCTCATCGTGAAAATCTTTTAATACGTTACTCAAGGAACGAACGAATGTGATTCGGGGGTTGTGTTTATTTCTTTATTCAAGTTTCATTTTAAAACCAAAAAGTTGAACTGAAAATTTCACTCGCCAACAATCGACTTGGGGGGAACTGTACAGGGCAGGCAGGGGGTTGACGGATGAAGAGTGGAGACCCCTACGCCATGTATCTGCATAGTCCCCCCAGCAGGGGGTCAATGCTCACAATCTTCCCCTTAACATCTGCCCTCAGCAGCACGCCTTAGCGTTTTCCCGCTCCCCCCTCCTCCCCCTCCCTTAATCGTAAAATCAAACTATATCAACCAGTATGGGAGATTGTCTCAGCTTCTTAATGGTTTAGAACGAGCAACAGGAAAGTGAGATATTTATATGGAAGGAGAGAGAAAAAAACAACAACATTCAGACGGGAAGATCTGCGCAATCATCTCTATAAAAGATACAGTCTCGTATGGCCATATTTGTAGAGCACTATCTGATAGATGAACATTGTTACAACGATATTTTGTTCGCAAAAAAAAAAAAAAAGTCAAATATGAAGATGTCTTATCCAAATGCCATGTTGTTAGGTTTTTTTTCGTTTTAACCTTTTTTTAAGAGTTTTTTTTTTAAGCGAACGGAGATTGGGGGGGGGGGGGGGGGAGAAAATTTATTGAGTTTTAAAACTAGACTACTTTAAGTTTGACAAGGAATGCTGGGAACGGAAGGAAGCAAAGTAGAAGTGGAGGGCGTGGTGGTGACTGGAATTATGGGAAGCGGAAGAGGCTTTAAAGAGAGTGACCACAGCAACTACAAAGTTGGGAGGAAGTTTTAAATAAGATGGTGTAAGAGAGACAGATATGCAAATAGAGAGAGAGGGGGGGGGAGTCAGAGAGAGGGAGAGAGAGAAAGTGAACAAGTATAGATTAAGTGTGTGGATTACGAAGAGAGAGAGAGAGAGAGAGAGAGAGAGAGAAACAACAAGTTAATATAGAAGCCGAAAGAGCAGAAACCTTTTATGATGCATTGAAATAGTTTATTACTGGAGGTCTATAGTTTCTTTTTTTTTTACATTAGCCATTACTTATTTCATGATAAACATTACTTAGTGATGGTCACTACGTTAATCTTATTATTTCTATTTATATTAGCCATTATTTATTCCACAATTAATGTTACATAGTGATGTTAACAGAAACATCTGTTCACTAAGTTAATAAAAAAAAAGGGTATTAAGGCAGAACTTGTAAGGGCACCCACTACCCATTTTAGACCTTGTAATCTATTGAGGCAGATGATGCTCATCTGTATGGTAAACCAAGGTGTCATGTGGCCAGCACAACGACCAATCGGCTTTACTTTTCCCAAATTATTGTCAGTTACCCATTAGAAATTGGTGGACTCAGGAGTGTCCTAAAAGAAATTCCATGGATAGAAATTCCAGTTTCTCCGCGATTCAACAATACTTACTACATCGATTAAATTCTCCAATACAATGCCCACTTATTAAAACACAAATACTGTAAAAAAAAAAAAAAAAAAAAAAAAAAACTTTGCTTGGCTGATTTTGTAAGTAAAAAAAAAGTTTCCTTTCCAGACTTTGCGTTCTATAGGGCACATGATGTAAAAGTCATCTGTTTCTGTGGCCTTCGGTTAACGAGGGTGTCATGTGGCCAGCACCACGACCAACCGCCTTTATTATTTTACCCAACTAATGTCAGGTACGCATTAGAGCTGGGGTGCACTCAGTTACGCCCCAAAATACCTAAATAAAAAAAAAATCCAAGTCTTCACCAGAATTCGAGCCCGGGATCCATCGGTTCGGAAGTCAAGCGCTCTACCACTCAGCCACCGCGCCTCTCCCGCTGAGTTTAAGACATTCATTAACTTCTGTCCGAAAAGTTTTCGCCTCTAACGTCGTAAGTCCTGAGATAGTAAATCCTTTGTTTCGTTCATCCAAACCTCCATCTCAGAACGAGGCATGGCTTAAATCATCACTGGTCAGTCAATGTATATACAATCACTTAAAGGGAAACTCCGATGGTTTTGACAATTTTTGATATAATATGTGTTTTGATCTACAGATAATGAATGTATTATTATTTTGTTTTTATTTGCAATAATAACTTAGTAATTGATATTTTTCTGACATAATTTTCCTGCGCATCCAAAAACGGTCAGACTTTCACCGGGTTTCTATGTGACGTCACTCATGCCTATTAATTTAATCTATTGACTTACTGTATAACGGAAAACCATTACAGTAACGTTTACATTCTAGTAAAAGAAATATATCTTCGTCTATGCAGTTAGATCTAGATCTTGTAAGCAAAGAAAAAATGCGTATTAAAGGAGATTTACATGCTTGACTATCCACGGCAGTGTGTATCTTCTTGCCTGACCACTCAACACACAACAAGCACTATCGCTTGGTTGTCTTGTCATGACTGGCTACACGTAGTCTAGACTAGCCTTCCACTGACCAGTTTGTTCGAAGAGCCTAACAGCTACTGTAAGAATGAAGCGATACGATTGGTCAAATCTAGTTTCCCTTTCAGTATTGTTGAGGGAAGTGACGTATGGCTAACCTAAAAACAAAATATCAAAGAACTCTGTTTTTTTTTTTTGTGTTTTTTTTTTGAGATGTCAAGAATTTACTGTCTAATTTATTAAATATAAATGTTTCAAAGCATTTAAATAAAAAAATGGTAAAATATTTACTGTTACAACTTTTTACTTAGAATTTAAATATGTCAATAACTCAAATTTGAAAAACCATCGGAGTTTCCCTTTAAGATCCGTTCCATCCGCTCCCCTTCCCAAATGTTCCCATGTTTCCACAAAGAGAAACAGGTACACTGTCTACTAAAACATACAAAAAATGCCTATCTTGACAGCTACAACCTCCCCCCCCCCTTTACATCTTACCGCTTAGCTTTTAACAGCCTCTAAAACCAAATTAACTACTAACTGCCAACTCTCATAAATTTCTTTTGTCGCGAAGCAAGCGATGCCGGATTATCAGATCTTAATCTGGGACGGAGTAAAACTTATAAGTTGATAAATTCTACGAGATAACAATAAAAACGTAGAAGGTAGATCTAGTATCTAAATCCATTCGCAAATTCGCCTGGTCGTGCGGTTTGCGCGCTGGACTGTCGTTTGGATTTATCGAGTTCATACCCTGCAAAACAAAAAAGGTTTGCTATTCTAATATTACTTTAAAAAAGAGGTAAAGAGAGAGAAAGAGATGAAAAGAGAGTGATAGAAAGAAAAAAGAATTAGATTCAGAGAGAAATAGAGAATAGGACAATGAAAACCAAAAACAAGAGATGGCCAGTATGGTTGCCTGGACGTGCGGTTTTCGCGCTGAACTGTCGTTCGGACTTATCGATGGTCCCGGGTTCAAACCCTACCCATCTCCCGTCGTCCTGCGGGAGGTTTGGACTAGGAAGTAAACTATCTTCAATTCTAAAGGAACATCCGAAACATGTAAAACAAAACAACAAACAAATTAATCACTTAGCAAAACTTGAATTGTACAGCTAGTCCACACACAGCTAAATAAGATAATAAGACAAGACAAGATAACTTTTATTGGTCCAATCAAATGGAAATTCAGTTTGACTACAGTTGACTACAAATATATTTATTTTAGCCTTTTTTTATAGACTCACGCTCGACTGCACAAAGCAGCTATTAACTGACCAGGCTAGAGGTCAAGCAGTGTATGTGTAGAGCCATGATCAAAATATGGGTGTGTAATGCACAAATTATAAGATAAATTTTCTTAATGAATAATAAAGATTATTATTATAATTATTACTATTATTATTAAATTCTTTATGGGGTCAGACTAAAATTTTGGGAAACCTTTTAGCGAGAAATTTTAGTAAATAAATATGCGGGTCTTTGAAAAAGTGGTAACTTAGTGTAAAGATGGACGCATTCATTTCGAATAGTCTATTTGGAGACCAATTGAAAAAAAACAACAGATTAAGATATCGAGGTAATTGTTCGTTGGTCAGTGATTAGTATAATCATTGGTTATGACTGATTTTTCGCCTTCCTTTGTTTAACATTGGGTCGCTTTAACCAAACTACTTTATTACTATGATTTACACAAGTATTTTGTGTTTGTTGTAGACATTAGTTATCGTTGTAGTATTTATTTTATTGGATTGAGTTTGAAGATCCTTTACTCTGTTGGACCGTTTGGGGCACCACACAAGATCTGTAGGCCGTCTTTCTCTATTCTTCTCAATCTTTTGACATTGATAGAATCTCGTTCAATGTCAGGGCCGTCCATTCCTTTCTCTGCCCTGGTACTGTTCCCTAAAGGAAAGTTTTCGCGAGCCCTGATGACCTAGTGATCTGGCTATAGAGTTTTTGTTGCGTTTTTATTTTGACAGTAGTTAGCTGATCATCGTGGGGTTCTATCACTAAACTTATCCTGTATCTTATCTCGTCGTTTGTGATGTGATCTTTGTATGTGAGCTTGAATATATTAAACTCTAAACGCTACTGAGGAGATAGTATAAGATAGGCTTAGGATATGTTTTAGCTACGAGTCAAACTATCGGCTACGTTAAATTTAGGATCTGTTGTAGCTACGAGTCAAACTTCCCTTCGAAGTGGTCATTACACTTGAAATTGACCTGTTAATGTATAGTTAACATCGTCACGTGGTTATCTTCTGTTTGTTATGCCACAAACTGAAGAAAAGAGAAAAACCTACTTCCCAGTTCTGTCATGTTAGTTCCTTTCACTTAGGAAGTTTTGGAAATCAATTTAAAAAAAATCACCAAGTAATAATTAATTAGTCAGTGGTAATTAATTACTTTTCTTTTATATTTTACAAAAGGGAAATAAATATCACAGTATTAAGAGATATTTTTGTCAGTATGCAATTCTTTCCCTTATATAAGCATTCTTCGTTTTTTGTTATTTTTTTTTTTTATTTTTTTTTTATATATTCTGCTTATTTGTATTGTATATGTGACAACATCCAAGCAGGTAATCATCATTTTATCCGGATCAACGATTTTTGACAAAATACAAGTTTGGCTTATCTGAATAAAAACTGATTATTGGAGGCATTGCTTGTAAGAAAAACATTATAAAAGCCGGCACCTACCTTAACTTTAAACAAAAAATTGCATCTCGCTTATGAAGTAAGTAAATGAAAGATGCTTCACATAATTGAAGGTCCTGGCGAACCAAATTGAATCAGGTGTACAAGACAGCGACCAGGTGTTGCCCTTATTTCAAAGCCAACGGAATTGTCTTTTCAATGAAAGTTGTTCGCGCGAGGTGTTGTTTTTTTTTTTTTTTTTTTTTTTTTTTTTTCATTATCTAATATCTCATGATAATTATTTCATCACGTGACAATCCCAACTACTCAAGGGGGCTAATTTGTTTGGCTTTTGTTTGCTATTTCATAAACATTTTTTAAATGTTGTTTTTTTCCCTTTTCTATTATTATCTGTTGTAGTTTCTACGTGTGGTCATTGGATGGGTTATTATTTTAACCGTAATGTTTAATTGTTCTTATTGTTGTATCTGTTGTTACTAATTTAAGTTTGCATAATTTTGATTTTTTTTAATGGCTACTTTATTTACTTATTTATTACTCAGTAGAAGATGACATTGCCCAAAAACACATAAGACAAAACCATAAGTTCCATGTTTTCACAACAATTAAGGTGAACATTGTTCAGAAATTGTTTAAACTTGACGATCATCAGGGTTGATATTAATGTTAATGAGTGATAATTGCCACTACGTTTTAGTTGTTTAAATTGTTCTTATTGTTGTATTTGTTGTTACTAATTTTAGTTTGCATTCTTTTGAATTGTTTTTAATTGCTACATTGGTCGTTATAAATGTTGTTGTTTTTTGTTGTTATGTTATATTTGTTTTGTAGATAATTTTTTGCTATTATTATTGAATTTTCATGTCACAAATTTTGTTGGTTACTTAGTTGTTGTTTTTTTGTTTGTACTTATTTATTGTTACTGTTGTTATTACTTTTGTTGCCGATTATATATTTATATTTTTATAAATTTATTGCTAGATTTTAATTTGTAAAAAAAAAATAGAGCAATGACCTCTGAACCCATTACTTTGGGCATAATTACTTTGAACATTAAGTACTTTTAATATAATTATTTTGAATATCTTGTAATCTTGGTGTGAAAACAGTGTATCATGGTAAGGATTGTCTTTAAAACATGTATCTTAACATATAAGAATGTGTTTTATATTAATCATTAATAAGTCAGTCTTAGAAGTATATTGAATCTCGTCATGTCAGCTACACAAGCGCCCTCTAAAGAGAAGATAACTATGTTCTACGCAAACTCCATATGTTGATCTATTCGTGCATGTTCATTAGAAACTCCTCTAGTTCATGGGTTTCCCTGGCTGATTCAACTTCTTCCACGCTCTAATGGCTCTATCAAAGAAAGAGCACTTATACGAAATCTTCCTAGAATACGGAATAAGAAATCTTTTTTTTTAAGAGAGCTACAGTCACAAGGCTTTGTTAGTTTATTTTATATATTACAGACGTTACTTAAAATAAAAAGTTACATCCTACGCATTTTATGTGTCATCGATGACTTAAACTCTGCTAAGTCGTTGGTTTTCTTGGCTGATTCAGGCAACCATTCTCTAATGGCACTAGGGAAGAAGGAGCACTTGTACGAATTTGTTCTAGCGTATAGAATAAGAATGTGCTTTATATCTGTGTGTTTTTCTGAGTATTTAATTACATTGTGTATTTCTATGTGTAAAATATCTTATCTTATGTAATACAGACGTTACTTCAAAAAAGAAGATGATTACGTCCTACGCGTCATGCATTTAGTCATGCATATTTGACTTAAATTCTGCCAAGTGTCTGGTTTTCCTGGCTAGCTCAGGCAACCCATGCTCTTATAGCACTAGGGAAGAAGGAGTATTTGTACAAGAAGGAGTATTTAAATTTAAATTATGGTTCAGTGTCTAATGTATTATACCTACTTTCATTTTTATTCTTCTGTCCTGAAGTGTCTCTAAGTTTAGTGATTCTACTAATGTTGTTACTCTAATCAAATTGGAATATTCACTTGTTATAGTCTCAAATGTTTTACTAGACGCAAGTTATAACTAACTTTGTTTTGTTGATTTATAATAAGATCCTCATTCTAAGTAAAAGTGTGAAGGAACAAGACTATAAGTTGTATAATCTATACTCATTACGTTGTACAATATAGAATATGTTTTGTAATCGAACTAATCGTCTAAGACTTAATAGATCTAGATCTAAGTATCAGACACTTACAAACTAGAGAAATGAAATTAGCATGCCTGGTTTAATGCCATAACAAAAGGGTTACCTTTCGGTGTCTTTATCAGAGCTAAATCAACTTAAGTCCTCAATTACAGCAGCCCGAATCCAACACGCAAGCGCGCACGCTCTCCCACAAATGCTTTGTGTAGTGTGTGAGGGTGGGTCTCGCAGGCCCCCGGGTGAATTATAACTCCCTGCGTTTGTGAATCAGAAGAACTGGCGTTAATTCACAAGATAATGCTCCTCGGTCCCCGCTCGCTGCGTAATCAGTGAAAAATAAGCGGGAACTCACTGGAATCACAGTGCCTCAAGTTAACTCCTAATGTCTTAATCCAGAAAGAGGAAGAAACTGAGGACTATCGAAGATCTAGAACTAGATCAAGATCTAGAACGTTGTTACGTTTTATTGAAATAAAAGAGGTCTTGATGCCTTTGAATATTTTCCCCTCTCTCTCTCACTCTCTCTTTAGTCTGATGTGCTCATCTTTTTATTTCTCAAGGAAATCGTATCACGTTAACTTATTATTAAGTCGATATGTCACCAGCCTGTAATAGTTCCCGCCCATTTTCTTGACCACTGGCCCCTCCCCCTGCTGACGTAAGCCCCTCCCCTGCTGGTTCTGCTCGAAGCGCTTCCAAAATAACAAAATAAGGATGGGGAGAGAACTCTAGGAAGAGGGGGCTTGGCTTTTTTACCGGTGCCAGAGTTATGGGCCGTGAGATTGACGACGGTGTAAACAAACTGAAATATTCGTGATGAAGCTGGAATAGAAGGAAGGGGGAGGGGTGAGAATAAAAAAAAAAAACAGGGGGAGGTCTCACACACACATTCAAAAAAAAAAAAAAGAACTGCATCTATGTCAGTAGGTGAGAGGCAGAGTGATCGGGGCGCCGGGGCTGGCATTTTGTTACAGACACACCAGCCAACACGCTCTCGTGCTGAGAAGCTCGTGAAAGAGCATGTGCATCATCTGCGAGCCAGTTGGGTGCTAGCATAGCAACAGAGACAGAATACATAAGGAGGATGACCGAGGGGTGGGGAGCGAGAGGGGGGGGGGGAGGCCAAAGAAAGAGGGTCACCTCCCGCTGACACAGAAAATGGTTTTAGTTTTATGGTCTGGGCTCAGCTTCGGTGGATTGCCCATGTTCTTTTTTTTTTTCTTTCTTTCTTGTACATAAGCGGCGCCCCCCTATCAGGCTTCCCCCCGTGACTCCATTACAACTCCGCTCCCCCCTACTCATCCCACAGCGTATTACATGTATAGAGTCGGAGTCGGACAGAGCTATTGTTTCTAGCTTATTGTTTACTCTCTCGAGAGGAGCTCGCTTGTCCGGATGACTTTTGTCAATTTACATCCTAAGTCAGATTACTGAGTCCGCAATGCCTAACATAGTAGACCAAGAGTTTGGTAAACAAATATAGGAACCTGGGGGGGGGGGTATAACAAGTGACGAATTTACGTACGTTGAAGCTTGGCTCATGATATTTGTTGAGAACCGCCGACCCCGTCCCCCCCCCCCCCCCGCTCCTACCCTCTTTCAAAAGTGTTCCTCGAAAATCCCTCGATAATAATACAAGTATTTCATAAAAGGCACGTCAGGTTTAAAAAAAAAAAAACAAATTAAGTGCTTGTAATTTGAATCTTATTTTCTTATTTATTTATTTATTTACTATTCCTCATTGATCCGTGTAAACTCATTTCTTAAAAATATCACATTTATTATTCCATATGCTAGGACAAAGTCGTCCAAGTTCTCTATCTTTCTTTGTGGCATTAGAGCGTGGAATGGCTTGCCTGAATCAGCCAAGAAAACTAAAGACTTAGCAGAGTTGAAGTCTCAAAGATGCATGACTAGATTAACACATGGATACGTGAAGGAAGAAATTATATTCTGTTTTAAAGGAACGTCTGCAATGTATAAGATAAGATATGAGCAACCCCCCCAAAAAAAGCAAACAATACTGCATGTAATAGACATGAATTATTTCGATCTAGGATTTTTGAAACATTATCTCAATGGAAACAAACAGGAAATGGCTATGTTTCATATATATGCGTGAATAAATAGTTCTGTGATTAATAGCCCATTCTTGATCTTATTGATAAAACAACGAAAAAATATTGTCACGTGACAACCATCATGAATTAAACATTAGATCGTAAATTATATTGAAGAGATAGAGCACCACGTGGCTAAATGTTGTTTGTTTACGATTGGTGAATGAGGTCCATTAACTGACTGCATTGAAAATATGACTTAGAAATTTTAAAAGATTTACTGGAATCTGATGGCCAATTATTGAATAAAAAGCAAACTCATAATATTACGAAGCCTTCGTGGCCAAGTGGTAAGGCGTCGGTCTCGTAAACCGAAGATCCAGGGTTCAAGTCCCTGCGGAGGCATTATTTATCCATCGTTACAAGTAACATTTTTTGGTCTTGCAGGTTTCAGCAATATAAAATGTATATGTCATTCATGTTAAATGCATGGGCGTAGCCACGATTTTTTTTTTCGTGGTGGGAAGCGGTCTTAGCCTAGACCTCCTGCAAAAAAAAAGTGAACGACGGATAGAGATTTGTTAAAATGTTTAAGATTAATTTGTGCAGATTTTAATTATCCTGATCACGATCGTATTACGATAAAGCAAAACTGTGCATACTTGGACTTATACCCTCCTACGCCGTTCGCGTCTCTCCACAAAGATCGGTCACTGGCGACTTGCACAGGCTCCTCCAAACTGCTGCCCATTGATTTTAGGTGCTCAAAGACGGCATTTTTTTCGCTTTTCAGCTTCCATGATAAGACTGAATTTGGCAAACGTGTTTCGTCTTGTCTAAGGTTATGTCCCGCGAACCTCAAAGGACGTTCTGTCGCCATTTCAGTCCTGGATCGAGTGCATGTGGGATAAAGAACTTCTCTCTTGGTGACATGATCTCTGTCTGTGATTCCTAGGATCATTCTCAGCCGATGACGTTGAGCCACGTTTAGTCTCGTTTCAATTGTAATGGACGACTTCTAAGTCTCGCAAGCGTTCGTGGCCGATGGACGATGTTTGTATCGTGGAAGTGGATCTTGCTCTCCAGGCGGATTGATTTGTTTGCCCTGATATGACGTAGTTTTTGGAAGATGGCTCCTGCTTTCCCTATCCGATATGCAACATCGTGGTATGCGACTCCATTGCTTGTGATAACGACGCCAAGACCTCACCTTTAAAAGGGGTCCTCCAGATTTCAAAGAAATATATATTTGTAATAAAAATGCAATTTTAAATTTAAAAAAAAAAGGTAAGGGAAATTAGATTAAAATTAAAAGTACTCAACTTTATTCTTCACAAATATGGGCTGATGACCTGTAGTCACGTGCTTTTAAATGGATTAATATTATTAAGCCCATTTATATTGAAGTTTCAAGATGGTGGAGGCATTAGCAACAATCCACCCCAAGGCCTCCCATTACTAAACTCCGGCACTAGAAGTCCTCATAATTTTTATGTATTTGCGTCCATGTCGTAGAGTTGAGTTTATAATTGTATGACCCTCTGATTAATGGTTTCATATTGTCCAATTAAACAAACCAAGAGGGTTTATTAAAGAAATTTTTAGAAATAAAACAAAAGAAAAGTAAAATGCTTTGCGTCTTCTGCTTAAGACCCGTCATAAGAACAGTCGCAAAATAGAGCCGAACAATTTATAAAAAACGAATTTTCACCAAAAAAAAATAAATACAATCCGTTAATTTAAGCTTAATTAAGAGACAATTCAGGACAGAAGACTAAAAAGTAAAGCAGCTACAATACTACAGAGCACAAAGAGTGTCTGTGTAATCACACAAACTTAGATGCGGTTAATATCGGATCCGCCCGTGGACAAGGAATATTGAAGCTATGGACTTGTTTTTGTTTTTTTTTTTTTGGGGGGGGGGGGGGGGCACTAAAAATAAAAAAAAATTAACTTATTAATTGAGACTCTACTGACGGTGTATATATCATTATACATGGAAGGCGCTCTAATGAAAGAATCACGTTGAATAAAAAGTCGATTCTAAAAAAGGTGTGTAATAATTACATAAAAAAGTTCATTATTAGCCTTTAATAAAGTAAATGAAGGTTTTCTAATAACATTTGGTACAACGTATACCAGAATTAAGTGTACGTCATATAATATATTTATACATTTATTTGTAATTTTTGAAAAAATACTAAATATATTTTTAAGAATGAATTTTTTTAAATTACACAAAAATTATCTTTCTTTCATAATGTAATTTCCCTTACATTATGTATTGTTGCATAAGAGTGTATTTCCGTAAAAACAATTACATCAATAAAAAAAAATTCATAAAAACAAAACTGTTCAATGTCAGAAGATAAAAAGTAACCGCTGCACCAGAACTTTGGAGGATCCACTCCACAATATCAAATATGTATTATCTTTTCTGTTATTTCTTGTGAGACTTACGGACGGAGCAGCAGACATATTACACAAAATTAATGGAAACTTTTCCCCTCTCGGGGAACGCTAATAAAACACTGAACCACAACTTACAAATACAAACAGAGCACGATAGAATAGAAAGACTCAAAGTGATGACACATTTAATGTTTTTATATAAGCTTGGACAAGTCGTTTAAGTGCCCTTTGTTTCCAGGATCATTAGATCATGGAGGAAAACCAATGACTTGGCAGAGCTTAAGTCTCCAATTATCTCAAACGTCCTTATCAACACATGGATAGACGTGATGATCTCCCTTTTCCCAAGGAACGTCTGTAACTTATAAAATAAGATAAGGCTACAAGAACACCGTATTACACACTGACCGTATGAAACAATGAAGGCTTCTACGTCATCTACCTACCCCCCCCCCTTTTTTTTCACATTTTTCCATGATATAGGATCGTTATTTAAACTTGTATTTTATAAATTGCACTTTGTGTGTATGTGAGTGTGTGTGATGGCGTGCTTTATTATTATTTGTGTTTACCCGGTGGCGCCAGATTGGTCAAACTGTTCAGCACGTTCTGCCCCAGCGCCCCCTGGTGTCAAGGCTAAGCTGTCAAAACGACCAGGTCCATGTAATCGCCCTGCTGTTTATTTGCTCATCACCCAAGCGTGAGGGGGGGGGAGAGGGAAGCGCGCGCGGGGAAGGGGGAAAAATACATTACCCAGTTACCCCCCCCCCACACACACACACACCTATCGTAACTGACCACATTCCGATTTAACGGAGCTTGAATATGTTTAATAAGGATGCAGATGTGAGCTCGCTTTTTAATTTATATAAAGTTGTTCAATTATTCTTACGCTACCAATCATCGAGATGTTAATTATAAATTGCAGACGTGTCTTCAGCCAAATAAAAAAAAAAGGTGATGATCATGACGTCATACGAGTATCGATGTGTTAATCTCTTCGTGCATGTTATCCGGATAATTACACTCTACTAAGCCATTGCCTCGTTGGATGACCCAGACAACACGTTGTATTCTATATTGACACCAGGGAAGAATTTGTCCCAGCACATGGAATAAGAAATGTGCCTTTATCTTGGCCTGAGTATTTTACTAGGCCTTGTTTTTTTTTTTTTTTTTTTTTTTTGTATTTTGTAAGTTACGGCTCAGTGTTTTTATGTATTATTGGTACTTACAGAGGTCGACCACCACGGACCGAATTCCACTATCAAAGCCTTGATTTTCTGAGGACACATGTCATTATAGAGTTCAGCCACAGAAACAAATACGCAGATCTATAGGTGTACGCGCAATCCATATTTAAATTGATCAATTCAAGACTAGATTATCACAAAGATTTGTCTAGGGCGTAATTATCTTTTTTTCTTTTAAAAAACCATGGAATCAAGGAGACAAACCAATGACTTGGCAGAGTTTTAGTCTTCAATTATCTCTAACGACTTGATCAACACATTGATATCTTATCTTATCTTATATAATACAGACGTTAGTTCAAAGAAGAAGATGATTACGTCCTACGCGTCATGCATTTAGTCATGCATATTAACCAACGACTTAAATTCTGCCAAGTCACTGGTTTTCCTGGCTAGCTCAGGCAACCCATTCCATGCTCTAATAGCACTAGGGAAAAAGGAGTATTTGTAAAAAATTTTCCTAGCATATGGGACGAGGAATGTCTTTCAGAGTATTTTATTAAATTTTGTTTTTGTATTTGAAGATTATGGTTCAGTGTTTTATGTATAATTGCTACTTTACTTTTGAGTCTTCTGTCCTGAAGGTTTTCTAAATTTAGTGATTTTACTAATGGTGTTACTCTAGTCAAATGTGAATATTCCTTTGTTATGAATCTCACTGCTCTATTTTGTGTTTGTTCCAGTTTCTTAATGTTTTCTTGAGTTGAGGGACCCCAAACGGAGGATGTATATTCTATTATTGGCCTAACCAAGTTTAAATAACATTTTAGTTTTATGTTCTTATTTGATTTATAGAAATTTCTTTTAATAAATCCTAATGCTTTTGTTACGATGGACACTCAAATATAAATACACTTGACATAAGAACAATCTCAGGTTAACGTAAACAAGTTTAATCAGCCATCTTGATTACTAGAGTAGTTTCCCCTGTGCATGGGCACAACTCTTCATACAATATCACATCCCATCAACATCCCTTCTCCTCCCCAAAAAAAAAATTAAAAAAAAAAGGAAAGTTGAAAAAAAAAATATAATGAAAAAAATAATTATACAATCACATTGACAAAACTATTTACAACCGTAAATATGTTTCAAATTAAAAAACTACAATCAGATCAACAAAACTATTTCCAACAGTTCACATATACAGTTTTTAAACATAGTCTCCATATCTTGATGGTTTCTGGAGAGTGGCCCTAGGTCGCAGAGAGTACCGGTGAGTGTTTTCGGCGTTGGGCGGACTGTTACTACACTCATTCTCTGCGTCTGGGAAAATGTCAGTACAATTACTTTCTCTATCTGGATAAAAGTCTATGTTGTTAGTGGTGTCAGGTCTTAGGTGCCTTCTGTTTCTTTGGTACTTAAAACCATTTTCACCTTCTACAATATAGGCACGTTCGTTCACTTTCCGACATACTCTGCCTTGTCTCCAGGTAGTATCGTTTGGCGATTGATAGAAGACTTTCTGTCCGACGTTTATAAGCTTCATGTCACGAGCTGTTTGGTTGTAGTGTTTTCTAACACTTTGCTGTCGCTTCTCCCGTTTGGCCGCGGCTTCTTGTTGTGACATTCTTGCAGGATGCTCTCTTCTTGGCAATAGCGTTCTTGTTACCCTTCCAAAGAGCATCTGAGCCGGACTTAAGTTGGTATCTTGCCTGGGTGTATTTCTAAACTCTAATAGGGCTTCATAGGCATCTGATTTACTTTCTTTGGATTTTTTCATCAGATTCTTTAATATTTTCACTGCTGCCTCTGCCTTGCCGTTTGACTGATGGTGTCCTGGTGAAGATTTTAAATGGTGGACACCCCATGCTGCCATAAATGCGGTGAATTCAGCAGATGAAAACTGAGGTCCAAAATCACTGATGCACACTTTGGGGACTCCATATCTGGCAAACAAATTTTTTAGTTTTCTTATAACAACTTGACTTGTTGTTGTGTGCAAATGTTCTACTTCAATAAAATTTGAATAGTAGTCAACTATGGCAAGGTATTGTTGGTCAAATATTTGGAACAAATCTATTCCAACTTTGTCCCAGGGATTTGAACCCTCATTATGCTGTATTAAGCTTTCTTTCTGGTTTGCAGGTTTACTTTGCTGACAAGGTTGGCATGCATTGGCTATTTCTTTTATTCTTGCCGCTATTCCCGGCCAGAAAACTGCGTCCCTTGCTCTTCTCATCATGGCATCATACCCTAAATGTGCTGCATGTAGTTTGGTTTCAACTTCTTTTCTTAATGCTCTTGGGATAATTATTCTCTCCCCTTTCATTAGAAGGCCATCCTCATAGGTCAGTACATCTGCAAGTGACCAATATTGTTTGAGTTCTGGTACAATATGATGTTTGTCTGGCCAACCGTTCAGTATGTACTGTTTCAACATCTGCATCTCATTGTCTATTTTGACTGCATCTTTAACTTTATCTAACATTATATCTGGGAGGGCCAGTCCTACAGTGTTGATAGAAGTGTCAGGAAAATCTTCCTGTTCTGGCAAAGGGTCTCTGCTTAGCGTGTCAGCAATCTGTAGTCTGTTTCCTTTGGTATACTGGTACTGAACATCGTATCGGTACAAGCGCATCATTAAGCTTTGAAGCCTTTTAGGTGCACAACTGAGGGGTTTATTGAGTATATTTTCCAAAGGTTTATGATCATTCTGTATTATTATTGTTCTGCCGTACGTGTACTGGTCAAATTTTTCTAGAGCTACTACTACAGCCAAGAGTTCCTTTTCGATTTGAGCCCACTTTTTCTGAGGCTCTGTGAGTGATCTTGATGTGTATGCTATGGGTTTGTCATCTTGTAGTAGTACAGCTCCTAGGCCATTTTGACTGCTGTCCGCCTGAATAGTTACTTTCTTCTCCGGGTCGAAATAACTTAGGGTTCCATGATTGGATATCTTCTGTTTGACACTATTAAATGCTTTCTCGCAGTCATTCGACCACACAAATAGCTTGTGTTTCTTAGTCAGTTCTGTTATTGGTTGTAGGTCTGCTGAAAGACCTGGGATGAATCTTGATAGATATTGTATCATTCCACAAAATCTACGAACCGATGTAATGTCTTCAGGGGTTTTTAGATTTGTTATGGCTCTCACCTTGTTTGGGTCTGGTTTTATTCCTGACTGGGAAATAATGTGTCCCAGAAACACAATTTCTGACTTTCGGAATGCTGATTTCTTTTCATTTAGTCTGATGTTCTTTTCCTTTAGCCTATTGAGTAATTTTGATAGGTTTTCCTCATGATTTTTGCGAGCCTCTTCTACTGTGTCCCCCTTTCCAATTACCATTATATCATCCACCACGTTAAAACATCCTGTTAGTCCCTCCAACGCATCATTCAAATGTCTTTGAAAGACTTCCGAGCTTACTTTGAGACCAAAAGGAAGTCTATTCCATTTGTATCTACCGAATGGGGTCGCCATTGCAGTGAGACCTGATGAGTCCGGGTCTAGTTTGATATGCCAAAAAGCTTCTTGAATATCGACTTTGCTAAATATCTTGGCGTTACCCATTTCAGCCAAAATGTCTTCTAGTGTTGTTAGGTTGTAGTGCTCCCTCAGTAGTGCCTTGTTCAAGGGTTGAGGATCAATGCAGATTCTGATACTGCCATCTGATTTCTCTACCAATGCCATTTGACTAACCCACTCTGTGGGCTCAGTTATTCTTTCCAGAATTCCTCGTTGAACTAATGAGTTTAGTTGGGCTCTGACTTTCTCTTTTAATGCTATAGGAATTCTTCTACATGGTAGGACTTTGGGCTTCACTGTTTTGTCTATTTTCAATGTAGCCACGCCCAAGTCACCGAGTGTGTCAATGTTTTGATGTTTGTTCCCTGTGGCTTCCACTTTGGCAATAAATCGGTCTTCATTAATGTGAATGAGTTCCATCTTCCTCAGTGTTGATAATCCTAGCAGGCATGTTAGATCATTTGGTACTACCACATACTCAACATTGAATTTCTCATTGGTCTTTAGATTGGTGGTTACCAAGGTAGCTTTTCCTTTTGGCTCCATTACCGTCTTATTCCACATTGTTAATCTCTGGGACGTCGGTACTATCTGGTCTGGGCACACATATTTTTCGTTTATGGTATTGACGTCGGCGGCACTGTCCACTTGGAATCTGACTCTTTGGTTGTTGATCATCATGACGGCAGTCATCCTATGCTTTTTGGGGCCATTCATTGCCATCACCCATTCAGTTTGGAGTGTAACTTCATCTTCTTCTGTGTCTGAGTCTATGTTGCTCCGTGTCTTTGATTGCGTAATGCTGTATATTTTCTTTTTGCAGACTGAGGCGAAATGATTCCTGCCTCCACAAATGTGACATGATTTTCCCCAGGCCGGACATTTTTCCTTTATGTATTCATGGTCGCCCTTGCAAAATTTACAAGTTTTACTTTGTCTTGGCCCCTTGTCACTCTGTTGATATTCCTTTCTGTATTTTGGACCTGACTTAGATGTTGAAATTCTTTCAATTGTTGGTTTGTCCAAAGGTTCGTTTCTTCCTTCTCTGATATCTTTCATTTGCCTTTGTGATCTTTCATATATCCTACACACATCTATGCATTTCTGTAGGGTTAGTTTATCATCTTGCAACAGTTTCATCTTTAAGTGTTCACTTCTGACCCCTAAGATAATTCGGTCTCTAATCAGACTCTCTTCTAGTTTATCAAAGTTGCAGCTGCTTGCCAGTTTCTTCAGGGCAGTTATGTACGAGTCAATGTTCTCGTCCTCTTCTTGTCTTCTCGTATTGAAGACATATCTCTCATATGTTTCGTTAGTTCTCCCAACATAGAACTCTTCAAAACTCTTTAAAATTTCATTTATTTTTGTCTCCTGCCCTTTTCCAAATGAATCAAACACGTCTGCTGCCTCACTTCCAATTATGGTCATTAGAGTTGCTACACGTATATCTTCTGTCTCTGTTGTGAGTTTCGTGGCCTTTTCATAGTTATCCCAGTCTCTTCTGAATCTTTTCCAATTGGCCGCCATATTGCCTGTTTGCAATAGCGGTTGCGGTACTGGGAAATATCTGTTAGCAGTTGCCATTTTAGCTACTGATTTCTTATATTTTCCTCAAGTTACTCTAGGTTATCGTTTACCTTTATTTGATGTGTAAACCGCTGCCACCATGTTACGATGGACACTCAAATATAAATACACTTGACATAAGAACAATCTCAGGTTAACGTAAACAAGTTTAATCAGCCATCTTGATTACTAGAGTAGTTTCCCCTGTGCATGGGCACAACTCTTCATACAATATCACATCCCATCAACAGCTTTGTTTGATTTTTTTGTAGTTTCATCAATATGTGGATTCCATGACAGTTTTTCATTTATTATAACACCTAGGTATTTTGCGTTTTTAGTCTGTGTTACTGGTTTGCCATGAATAAGATAAGTGGAATTAATTTGTTTTAGTTTTTTTGTTACTCTTAACAACTGACATTTTTCTGGGTGGAAAGACATGCTCCAATTTGATTCCCATTTCTGTAATTCATCTAATTCTCTTTGTAAAATATCTGTGTCTTGTGTTGTTTTTATTGTTCTATATATTATGTAATCGTCTGCAAATAATCTGACTTTTCTTCCTGAACTAATGCAATTTGGTAAATCATTTATGTAAATTAAAAATAGTAGTGGACCCAAGACTGTTCCTTGAGGTACACCTGAGTTTACTGTTATCGGTGTTGATTTAGAGCCATTTATTATTACAGTTTGTTCTCTCCCTATCAGAAAATCTTCAATCCACTGATGCAGTGGACCATTAATGCCATAATATTTTAATTTTTTAAGCAAACTATGGTGGTGAACTTTGTCAAAAGCCTTGGAAAAATCTAGTAAGATATCATCTATTTGTTCACTATTATCTAAACCTTTTGAAAAATCATCAATTAGTCCTATTAGTTGTGTTTCACATGATCTATATTTAATAAAGCCATGTTGGTATGGGGCGAGGACATTATGTTTGTCTAAGTGGTTTATGATGTTGCTACATATTATGTGTTCTAGGATTTTACATGTGATGCTGGTAAGTGATACTGGTCTGTAGTTTCCTGAGTCAGATTTTTATCCTTTTTTAAATAGGCTGAGAATGCTGATGCAAAGTATTTGTTTAGGATGTTTGCTTTAGTTTCATTATCATTATGTAATTATGTCATGTTCATCTTTTAATGGCGCTATGCCTGTTGTTTCCATTTTCTTAGACTTAATGTATGACCATAGTTTTTTGTTGTTATCTTTAGATATTACATTGTTTATGTATTCACTCTGCAGCTGTCTGCTTACTTTTTGGGTTAAGTGTTTAATTTTTATATACTTTTTGTAAACTCTTTCTGCCTTAGTTTCTTTAAATTTTCTATATAGGTTTTCCTTCTGTTTACAAAGCTTCTTTAGTCTATTATTAAACCAGCATTTATTTATTTTGTTTGATGTGTATTTAGTTGGTATATGATTTTCTATAATGCTTTTAAGATGGTTTTTAATGAAATTCCAGAGGTCATCGACTGGTAATATGTACAGGGCGTGGTAATCTTTCTTTTTCAAAAGAACGTCTTTAACTTATAAGATAAGAATATTAGAAAACCATGTATTTTATAAGATAAGAATATAAGAAAACCATGTAGGGTTAATTTTTTTTTAAAGAGGAAGCTAAGATAATCCAAGTATATATGAATTTTAAATAAAACGCACCGGAAGACACAAACAAGTCTGGGAATTTCTTCCGGTGACCTATTTTTTTTTGTCCAATTATCTTAGGGTTCCCCTAGCAGACGTACTTGTTTATCAAACATACATTTACTTGTAAATCCAACGTTCTCTTCTCATCTCGATATGTATGTATTGAAGGCTTGTTGTTAATATTGTAATGCGTTTACATACGTAAGCTGTAGATCTAAATATCCTCTTTTAAAAACATTTGTAAAAAAAAAATATATATAAATTATTATATTTTTATTACTTTTGAATATTCTAGATCTTTCTTTTTTTTTTTTTGTGTGGGTTTAAAATGTTTATTGTAAGAGATCTGACTAACACGAGAGCGCAGACGATCTTCAGGACCACGCAATCGTTAGATCAACTCTCCCGCGCGCGCTCTCTATTTACTTCTGCTCGGCCAAGCCTCGTGGACCAGACGCCTTCTCGCGAGCAGACGTTGTAAACCACGGACGGGAAATGAAAGCGGCCATCCCGGCTTCCCCTAATGGCCTATTTTATCACAGATTAGGGATTCGAACGCGGGCTGCCTGTGATGTACACTTACGCGCTGCCAAACAGATGCGGGCGATAAGCGGTCACGTGGTTATCGAAGGCGCAGCTGGTTGTCTGTGTTTGGGGTGGAGCAGTTTTATGATAGCCAAGGGCATCTGAAGTATCTATCAGCAATAGAAGGTGTTTCCTTGCAACGAAACGAAGGCCTGGATCTAAAGTTAATCATTTCATTATTAAAAGGGGCCATCGTAGTTATGTTGTTTCATATTTAAGTAAAAAAAAAAAGGGAGGTGCGGTGGTTGAGTGGTAAAATGCTTGGCTTCCGAACCGATTGGTCCCAGGTTCGAATCCTAGTGGTAAAGCACATTTACCCGCCACAGCTCATCAGTTATTATAACAACTTTATTTATCTGTAAATGAAAAAAATACAAGGAATGAGGGTTGTCGCCTACTAGTGGGAAATTATATTAGGGGGTCGCGTAACTAAAAAAGGTTAAGAACCGCTCTATCATAAGTTTATCATTGCGAATATAGGAGCATGAGCGAGTAGTCAGAACAAGATCAATTTTTACAAAGCTTATATCAACTAATTTGTTTGTGTGTCTGTCTGTGTGTCTGTCTGTCTGGCCAAAAGTTTCTACACGTTATTTCTCCGAGACCCAATCTCAGATTAAGCTGAAATTTCCACCAACTATTTCTTTGACCTGACAACTCGAGAATTTTTTTTTTAAATTAAACAATTAGCTAATTAACTATTGGTAATAAATTACTTTGTTTTGTATTTCAAACAAGGGAAAGAAATAGTACTTGACCGAAGTCGTGGTATAAGCTGAATTAGTACCCTTGATATTGAGCTGCCGCCCGAGACTTAGTGAACGCAAACATGAAATAGAAACAATAGATAACTCTACAATCTTACATGTTCATAGACTCTTCGGTAGCAGAGTGGTTACCGCTTTGGCTTGAGAATACCCACATATCGAATTGAAAAAAAAAAATAATTTAAAAAAGCGATCACCCAGCTACCCCGTTCTTTCTACCCCTTTCCAACTGGTCCAGACAAGTGTTAGGATCATAGCGTATTGAGAACGCTAAAAGCATGAAATTTTGATTAACAAAAACAATCGGTAAAAAAATATTTCTAAACGCCTAGATTTATTATTGTTAGTCTAGATCTATTACAAATTTAATTACACGACTTATCCAAACTAATTGATACACATTAATAGAATTTTTTTGAAAAATGTATATTGCTTGTTAATGTTTATCACAAGGAACCAAGATCCCAGTGTTTATAGTTCATGGTTGTACTATTAGTTATTTGGTTACTATCAAAGCTGAAAGTTCGGCGCCATTCTCATGAGTTATACAATACAAATTATTTTAAAGTTCATATCACTGGCGGATCCAGGGGGGGGGGGCGGTAGGGGCGATCGCCCCCCCCCCCACTCGACCGACGAATTTTAGTATAGAAGTCACACAATTTGTATACGAATTTATTACTTATGTTAATAATATATACTAATTATTTATATTTCAAACTATGTTTAGATTATTTCGCCCCCACCCTCTAGTATGTTGGCCGATTAGGTGGGGTCGGGAGGGGGCGATAGCATCAATCCGCCCCCCCCCCCAACCATAAACTTTTGAGTGGGGGGGGGAGCGGTCCAATTTATTTGTAGAAATCACAGCTTGCCAAAAGAATCAATTAAATATCTATATGATTAAAACTTGTTATTGATATTTTAACCGATCTTTATATTATGTCGTTCCCCTGTTGTCCGATTTATGTGTGTGGGAGGGGGGGGGGCGAACCCTCTACTGCCCTCCTACCTAAACCCTTTGAGTGGGGGGGGGGCGGTCCTACTTTTATGGAGAAATCATAGTTTGTGAGCAAGATTAGTTGCATTGATATATAAATTTGATATTATGTCGCTCTCCTTCAGGTATCTTGGCCGATTCGGTGGGGTAAGGAGGGCGGGGGGCGATTGCATGTACTGCCCTCCCTGCTCTAGCCATCTGAGTGGGGGGGGGGCGGTCATATTTTTATGAAGGAATCATAGTTTGTGAACAAAAATAGTTGAATTTCTATATAATTGATATGTGAAACCATTTCTATATTATGTCGCACCACACTCTAATCTCAAATTTTATGATTAGTAAATATAAAAGGAAAAAGGTGGGAGGGGCCATACATGCACTCTCCTTTCCCTCATCGGACGAAGCAATAATTTTTCTTTTTGTATTATAGTTAAGAAATTACAAAATGGAAAAAAAAAATCAGCCACTAATATAATTTATATATGCAATAAATTAAATTCTCGTATCGAGTGGCCCCACCCTTATTCTTTAATGCCAAATGCAATCATTAGCAGAAATTATAAAAAGGAGCGAGGATAAATCGTTTTCATTCTACCGCCCCTCCCATTTCCAGACAGAGTTTATGTAATTTCACATGAATTTATCATAATTATTTTAAGAAAGACTTTGCTTTGGAAAAGTTAGAGTTCAAACAAAAATTTTCAGTATAAGAGTCACGATTGAGATGAGTAGCCTTTTTTCCAACCTCTACTCAATGTAATATTTTTCTAGTTAAATTTGGGACTATAACTCACAATCTATGCTTCAATTTTATTGAATATTATTTATCAAATTTTTTTTTCGGCGGCGATCCTCAAAGCCTTAATCTAAATATGTGGGGTATCTGATCTTTTCAAGGAACAAATCGGTTTTATTTGCAATGTATTAAGGTCGTCTACATTCAAATTAGAATATTTTTGAAGTACAATATTATTCAAAAGGTCCTTTTTTAATAGGATGAATAATGAACTTTAGGAGAATGCGTTTCTTCAGTGAAGAATGCATGAAAACGCTTTATGCGTCGGGGCTACGCCCCGAAACTCACTAATTAATAATGAGCTGTAGATGTCAGGAGAATGCGTTTCTTCAGCGAAGAATGCAAGAAAACGCTTTTAGCGTCGGGGCTTCGCCCCAAAACTCACTGATGGATAGTGAGCTGTAGTTGTCAGGAGCAGGCGTTTCTGCAGTGAAAAATGCAAGAAAACGCTTTTTGGCGTTGGGGCTTCGCCCCGAACTCCACTGATTAATAATGTGCTGTAGATGTCAGGAGAATGCGTTTCTTCAGTGAAGAATGCATGAAAACGCTTTATGCGTCGGGGCTACGCCCCGAAACTCACTGATTAATAATGAGCTGTAGATGTCAGGAGAATGCGTTTCTTCAGTGAAGAATGCATGAAAACGCTTTATGCGTCGGGGCTACGTCCCGAAACTCACTGATGAATAGTGAGCTGTAGATGTCAGGAGCAGGCGTTCCTGCAGTGAGAAATGCAAGAAAACGCTTTTTGGCGTCGGGGCTTCGCCCCGAACTCCACTGATGGATAAAGAGCTTTAGATGTCAGGAGAATGCGTTTCTGCAGTGAAGAATGCATGAAAATACTGAGAAATACTGCTTATTTATTCTTATATATATATATATATATATATATATATATGTGTGTGTGCTGTACGCACGTTTATGCATAGGGTTAGGGTTTACTGGGCGTTAGGGTTAGGGTTTGGAAAAAAATCGCCCCCCCCCCCACTCCAAAGTTCTGGATCCGCTAGTGGTTCATATAATGTATGCCAGTTGAGCTTTCCTACAAGCAAACTTCAATTATTAGCTAGAAAATGTTTCCTGAAATGTCAGCATATTATGTCATGCTACGAAATAGAAGATAAGAGTTTTAATCATACGAATATGTAACCTATAATATAATTGTAAGTCTGTTCTGGAGACAATATTTTTCATTAGCCTGGATTTCGGAATAAAATGTTTGCGTGGATTTTAAATATATAGTTATTATTAACAGCTTTTTTTCTGGTTTTTATAATTTAAATATATAGGAAATAAATAAATGAATATTTTAATTTTACACTTTTAATTAATCTTAACTAAACAAATCTCAAAGTTTATTTAATATATATGTTACCGGCAAAGTGCGAATGCCTCAAATCGTCAGGCAAAGTACAAAATGAATTCTTGAATACTTTGAACGACTGCGTTGTAGGCCTACTAGGTAAAATTTGAAACAAAAGATATTCTATATTTTGTTATGTTGAAGGAGAATTTGTCGAATATGTAATCAAGGAAACTACAACTACTAAGAATGAATCACTTGACTAGATATTCATTTAAAACCCAATAACACGTTTCGTTGTAGTGATCGAGAAAAACACCAGACAAATTATCATTTTAAACAAGGCTTCATTTTTTGTCTGAAATATTGACAAATAATTACGTCATCAAAAATAGTGCTTCTACCTGATTATTATAAACTTGTCTTCAAATTGAACTTAATAACCAATGCAGTGGCGACTATTTTACACAAAAATAGACAAGTATACATTTTTTTTTTTAAAGTTTTGTTCGAAAGATAGACAGTTCTACGAAGTCATTGAGAAACTGAGGATAAATATATGAATTGTAGATCCTATGATGTGCTAACGATTTTTAAATTAAATACTTTGTAAGTCAAGTTGATTTAACGTTCACACGGACATGTGTTTATTATCTTTCCTCCTTTTGTAAGGCTTTGTCTCTTTAATTGTCCTCCTGTCGGTTTGAAGGTTTCTGGTAAGCCACTTTGGGCATACTTTGCCCGGCGGTTCCGCCCGAACTATGACTCCCGATGCCGCCACTGCGGAGAGAGCGTCGAAACAGTGTCGCATGTCTTGTACGAGTGTCCCCAGCTCCGAGAGCTAAGGGCGGACGTGTCTAGGCAGTCACTCGACTTGTCTGGTAGCTACGAGGACTTTGAATACGAGATTGACCCTTTACAAAACAAGTAGATCAATTAGATAGTCATTATAACACATCAGTTAGGTAAGAGATTGACCCTTTACAAAACAATAACGTCAATTAGATAGTCATTATAACACATCAGTTAGACCAGTTTCATATCTAACCTCACATTCACTTTCACTTTCTGCTGGACCATTGCGGCACCACACATAATCTGTCAACATTCCTTCCCCATTCCTCTCTGTCATTTGCCCTTGATAGAATTTCATTCTGATATTCTTTCTAAAAATATTGAAACAAGCCTTTTTGCGTCCCTGGGTGGACCACTTCGAGGGCCGATTTTGAGTTTGTGTTTCTACACAAACGTCTTTGTAACCTTGTTAAATTTCTTTTTTTTTCTTTTCAGTTTGAAAATGTTTCAAAACAATTTAATAAGATAACTCTCATTAGTTTAATCTAATGAACTACTCTGTTAGTCTAATAATCTATTCAAGATCAGTATAATTCAGTCTAATGAGTTGTTCAATGGCAGTCTAATGAGTTGTTTGCATCAGTCTAATAAGCTGATTTAAGTCATTCTAATAAGTTTCTCACGTCAGTCTAATTAGGTGTTCTAGATCAGTCTTATAAACTGTTGTCAAGTCAGTCTAATAAGCTGTTGAAGGTCAGTCCATTAAGCTGTTCGATGTCAGTCTAATAAGATGTTCTAAGTCAGTCTAATAAACTGTTCAATGTCAGTTTAATAAGATGTTCTAGGTCAGTCTAATAAGCTGATCTGCCAGTCTAATCAGTTGTTCACATCAGTCTAATAATCTGTTCTAAGTCAGTCTAATAAACTGTTGAATGTCAGTCTAATAATCTGTTCTAAGTCAGTCTAATAAACTGTTAAATGTCAGTCTAATAAGCTGTTATAGGTCAGTCTAAATGTGTTGTTTTTGGGGGTCAGTCTCATAAGCTGTTCTATTTCCATCTAACACAATATGGTGAGTCCAGACTCTCGCGTGAAAGCACAATGAGGTTCAAGATGGACATCACCACACCCGGAGAGCTGCACTTTTTTGTGCGTCTGTGTGTTTGGCCAATCTGCAGGCGAGTCTAAACTATCTGAAGTGACCGCTAGACAAAGCACAAACAAAAACAGTGAGGGTCCAGTAGACTGGTCGAAGTATGTCGTCTTAAGAGCTATCTTTATATCAGACTACCGAAATTTAGACTAAACTATAAAACACCATGTTTTCATATTTTGTTTCTTAATCTTATATAAACATGTTTAACCCTCTGGGCCTATCCTATTTATTCTTGAAGTATGGGTATATGTGAAACTCTAGTATGAACGGATATCTGTCTATATTCTGTGTCGTATTGTTATTTGTATGGTTATATGTATAGTACAATTGTAATTGTACAAATATCCTCAAGATTATCAATATTTCAATGGCAAACAGAATACTAAAAAAAATAAATGTATACATAAAGTATATCTTCAACATTTGTTAGATTTAATCATTGGATATTTAATAGGTTTCGTAAAACTAATAAAAACCCTATGTTCTTTCTATATGCACTCATCTATAACTAATCTCTCTAGCTTTTGGTGGGATATGTTTACTGTGTAGGTTTATGAATGTGTCCTTGAATTCTGTCACCCCAAGAACTCTCCCCCACTTAATCCTATTCACTAGGCTTTCCTGTAACAGATTTTTAAGTGTTGTGTATGATTCTTTGGTTTTGTTGTGTATTAAATGTTCCTTACCAGGTAAAATTCTTGAAATAGATCTGTAAAATGGATGAGTGACTGTACCAAAATAGTGAGGAGTATCATTGTGTATTGGAAGAAGACTACTTAATCTTAAACCATAATAGTAAATTGTCAAGGGAAAGTTTGTTGGGTTTCTAACTACTTGACCTACAAATTTTAGCCTTAGCGACTGTATTTTTGTTTTAACATCTTGCAAGTTTATCCCCCCATCCTCTTTGTTTTGAATGAGTGTAGTGTGCTTAATGCTCCTAATAGTGTTTTTAAATATAAAGCTTCTAATTAACTTGTTCAGCTTGTTTATGAATTTAGGAGGTGGCTCTGTAATGTTAGCTAAATAGACAATCTTTGGAATGACCAAACTATTTATCAATACAGCTCTACCAAATATTGTAGAACCTGTGTGCTGATAAAGTTTAATTAAGTTTGAGGCTTTGACAAAAATATTCTCCCACTGGTCTTTACAATAGAACAAAGGATTACAGGTATAGACAATACCACAAATCTTGATTTTATCAACAATTCTGAAAGCGCAATTCTCTTTGAATTTCCATTTCCCTAGTCCCATTACAGAGGATTTATTTATATTTATTTTTGAACCACTAGCTTCTCCGAAAAGTGTAAATTTCTTTAGTATATTCTCAATATCTTGCTCTGAAGATGAAAAAAATGTTGTATCATCCGCATAGGCTTTGACTTTGATGGTTGAGAAGGAACGACCCGGTATATTTATCCCAATAATAGATGGGTCAGATCTTACAGATTCCAAGAAAGGTTCCAAGCAAAGGATATACAAGAAGGGGGATAAGGGACAGCCCTGTCTGACAGACCTTTGTATGAGGATACTCCTACTGAGAGAATGATTAATTATCAATCTACTTGTTGCATTGGTATAGACAAGCTTTATATATCTGATTAACAGGGAACTTATTTTACATTTCTCAAGCACTCATCTAACAATGAATATCTTTACTGATGTGAATTTTCGGATTGCAAAAAAAATTTTAGAGATGGAACTGTTTCTGATCCAACATTACGTTTTAAAGTTGGCACTGTGTCAGTTGCATAATTTGCTGTTATAATCAACTTTTCATCAAGTTCCAAGAGTGACAGCGTTTCTATCGCCAGTAAATCCTAGTCGATATAGTTATTGATCAACTTATTGAAATTCTAAGAGCAAACATCCTTTGCATAAATTACACAAAATGACATGGGGAAATTAATGAAGATGCTAACACGAACCTTCAGTACGAAGTCTGGAAAAGGCCGCGGCTCGGTGGTCTACCCTGACACGCCATCTTATTCTATTCTGGCGGGAAAGTGAAACGTGCATAAGTCTAGTAGTGTAAGATATGCCAAAGTCTGACGGTCAGTGACACGTCAGGAACCCCAGAGTGGAGCGCCGGTATCACACTTCTCTGCCATAGAGTTTAGCTGGACCAGACAACGCTTACCAGCTTATTGAATTAAATGGACACAGGATGTTATGCAGTGGGGTAGCGAGCAATAGTTACCTTTTCTTTTTTTTTTTTAAATCAAAGCACGGAATAGAAACCAGGCGGGAGGGGAATAGGGTGGACAAAAAAAAAAAAGGGGGGCGGTAGGGGCTTCGATGGAGAGTTTTACCTAGTTAGTTATGTTGAATTAGAACGGCGGCATGGCCCATTTAGATTTAGGCCCAACTCCCAGACATGACAAGCAAGGTTAAGGTATGAAAAGAATACAATCACTCACCACTAGCCTGAGAATTCTTATTCTCGTTTCTAACTTTCTCCCGTCACCACTCAAAAAACAACAATAAAAATTGGCATAAAAACACTGACTTTTTCTTCGGCCTCTTAATGTAATAGTATGGTATTTCATAAGCTATATATAAGCGCTATATAAAAAAGCTATAATAATAAGCTCAATGCATCTGGTCAGACTTCCTTTTTTTTTTTTTTTTTTAATTTTCACCCTGGCGTCGAAGTACTCTCTCACTCAAGTATTATTTATTTTTTACTCCACCCTCAAGACACAAAATAATATCTTATCTTATCTTATATATTACAGACGTTACTTTAAAAAAAAAGATATTTTCGTCCTACGCATTTCATGTGTCGATCTAGTCATGCATGTAGTTATGAAGACCTACGTTTCATTTTGGTTGTATAAAATGTGTACACACAAAATACGTATTCAGTCCATGTCGGCTTCAGGTGACATTAGAAACAAATAGTGTCTCGTGCACTGTGTACAAAAGCAAGCTGTACTTTTTGATATGTTGGCTTTAACGTATCGGGTCGAAATCGCGTGTAAGAAATCGTTTTTGTTAAAATTAGCCGCTGCAGTTTCGATTTTGAAAATGGCTTTAGTCGCTCTAGGTCAAGGGTAAGTAATAGTAGGTTAAATGTCCTTATTCGTTCGCTGAGGGCAAGTGGGATATTAGTGATGGTGAGTCAGTGAAACTAAGACAAGCAGATGCCCATGCTGCGCTACGGTCGAAAACTAGTAATATTGAATATGCACGAACATTTCTTTTGGCGCGTCAGTTGCAAGTTTTCTTGTCTGCCTACATTATAACGCCCCCTCACACACATGCTGCTAGCCGTAGAATAGAACCGCCAGAATTACATTAACATCACTTTTTTTTTTTTGACACCCTTCAATAGAAAGGCCTCAGTTCCAAATTTCCAATCACGAACACTTGGGCCGCCCCCACTTTTGTTATCCGGCAAAGGAAAGGATAGTAAAGAACGAATTGTCGTGTGAACGAATTGTCGCGAACCAACTGTTGGTGAAAAAGTTGTCTGTGAGCAAGTTGTCGGTGAGCGATATGTCGAGTGAACGAATAGTCGTGTGAGCGAATTGTCGTGTCCCCGTAAAGCCCAGTTTTAAACATAGCATACACTTCTTTGAATGCCCGTTGCATCCTAGAATATATAAAAATGCCCCCACACTGCACATATTTTTACAGGTTTATATATCCCCTCTCCGGGCAAAAAGAAAAAAAAATTAATATACATTCAATAGGCCTTATGATCACTGTGACAATTTTTAGAATTTTTTATTTAGAATACAGGCCTACTTGTAGATCTCGATCTAGTCGTTCTAAATTGTTCTACACATTTTAATTAACCACATCTTTACATTTCAAAATGTAGTGGGTTTTTTTTTTTCACCAAACACTCTTTCTTACAGATGTTTCGTGTCTTAGTCAAATTACATTTGATAATCACACTGATCTAAGGAGAATGTCTCACATTAAATCTGAGAATTATTTACATCTAGAGGAGATTTCAATCTAGATCTGTGTTGAAATAAACATAGATTTACTAAAAATAAAAACTGAAATGAAAGTTACGCACCATAATAGTGCTAATAAGTGCTTAAAGAGAAAGGACAAGACCACGTGTGGTCAAGACGCGTCTCGCAGACAGGAGACAACCAATGCACAGAAGGGTCTAACACGACTCCGAACTCTATGGAACAACAGGTTTCTGCCAGAGCCCTTGATGGTATCAATTCCCACAATGAATAAGCTAGATGAAGTACCCACCTTAGTAGAATAGACAAGATGGCTGCCGGCATAGCTCCTGGATGCGATAGTAATCCCCCCAGGGCCGGTCTTAGGCCACTACAACATATGCGGCCGCAGTGGGCCCCGCACTTTTATAGGTCCCGCGCGATGCAAATTCTAGGTGTAAATTATTAAATTAAACTATTTTAACTTATTATTTAAAGGTTCCAGCAATTCTCCTAAAATAAAAAAAAAATAAGAAAAAGGCATAAAAATCTCCTGAAATTATTAAAATCTCCTGAAATTATTAAAATCTTCTGAAAACTTATACAAATCTACTTAAAACAGACAAAATTCTCATTTCGGGGTGTCATTCAATATGGAAAACGCCAATCCTACAGCTTTAATTTAATAAAAAATGTAATAATAGGCCGAATTTTAACCAAAACAAGAATTTCAAATACTTAATTTACTTTAATAGTCATTGGCATACAAATGTAGATCTAAATCTATCTCTACCTCTTAGGAAAAAAAAGCGATATTTTGCTAGTCGATTTTAAATCTTAGGGGCAAATCTGAATGTTTATCGGCTTTTTGTTGGAAAACTACTGTCTACTGTAGATGGTTCGCAAAGTTAATTTGACACTGATTTTGTGCTTAGTAAAGTATAAATAAAATGCAAAGACGAATTTATTTTCTAATACAAAATCTTAATTTTAACTTATCACAACCCAAATTAGGCCCCGCGAAATCCGTTTCGCATAGGGCCCCGCAACCTGTAGGACCGGCCCTGAATCCCCCCCCCCTTTTTTTTTTTTTCCAGATCCTCTGAAACAAATACAAAACTACACGAAGCCAACCTCTACGTCAACTGCTCTGCAAAAGTTGGCAAGAAGGTGCTGTGCCACAGGATCTGCGGGATGCAAAGATCATCACCCTGTACAAGAACAAAGGTGACAGAAGTGACTGCAACAACTACAGGGGGATCTTTTCAAAGCATTTTAGGCAAAGGCTTTGCTCAAGTGATACTTCCCAGGCTACAAAAACTCGCTGATCGGGTCTATCCAGAATCACAGTGCGGCTTTCGCTCAGGGAGATCCACAATAGGCAGGATATTCCTCATTCGTCAACTTCAGGCAAAATGCAGAGAACAAAGAATGCATTTGTACATTGCGTTCATTTTTTTAACTTCTTTGGTATCATTGAAATGCTATATTATAAGCGCCTATAAAGCTATTTGACCTAGCCTACATTACAATAGCTTTGGAGTCAAGGGTTATTTTTCAACACCTTGTTGATATAAAGGGCCACAACGTTCAAGTATTAATTTCTTAAAAGTAAACGTAAAATATTGAAATAGAGTGAGTTTATTGAAACATGTGTCAAGGGAACTAATCAAAAGAAAACCTAGCAAGAGTCGTTCACAAATGCTTTATCAATTTAAAGGACATGAACTCTTCCACCGATACAGCGTGGATGTAATTACTCAGTTGTCTTTCTTTGTTCAACTCTTTCTAGAACAGCCTCTATCGGCATGAAATAGAAATATATTTATAATTGAAACTGAAATTTCACAATTCAATCTGCTTTATTTCTTGCCATATTAAAACAAAAGTGTCGAAAGCTGTTTTTTTTTTAGGGTGGAGGGATGTCATGAAGCAGATCAAAGTAAAATATTCCAACTCTAAATCTGCCGACCATAGGTCCATTCTCTGTAGGGTCTTATAGTATGCACCTGTTGTTAAAATTTAGAATCGACAATTACCATTAGAGCTGGGTGGACTCAGAGGCGCCCCAAGATCACGAAATAATAAATCCCAGTCTTCACCAGGATTCGAACCCGGGACCCCCGCTCAGCCACCGCGCCCACTGTATGCCTTATGATGGGGATCAATTCGTATCTGTCCTCATATGTAAAGTTTGGTATTACATTAAAAACTGAACACTCCCATTACTTACACTGTAAAACTTTTTTTTTTCATCTTTAATAAAAGGTCACAGCAGTTAACGGGGTCATTTTATAAGTAGGCCTACTTTTAATTTTTTATAGGCTCTTCTATCATTCAAAGCTACTATTAAACGTTGACCCCCACCGGCCCATTGAGTGCCGGCCCAAAAGCCCTAATGCTCAAGTAGCCAGCCCGTCCCTGCTAAAACCTATTTCAATATGGACCTCAGCTATCTTAGTTTGTTGTTTCGTTTATAAATTCTAGACGTTCTATCATGACTGACGATTATTACATCCAGGCCCATACTTTTGTAGGGCTGCAGGGGGAATGAGAGCAGGGTTCGAACTCAAAACCACCACGACAATATATTGGAGCGCACACCACTCGACCAGTGAGCCATCGTTAGTAATATGTCCAGTTTGCAGTCAAACATCTAAAGCGACAATAGATCAAGGCTTCACTAGTAGAAATAGATACAAGCAATATGCGCGAGCATTGAAATGTTTTGAGACTACCAACTGGCTCTTATCCCCTGACCTTCATTGGGAATGATGGGCGTACAGCAGATGTTTCCATTAACTAGTGGCTAAAGTAGGTCAGTTAACTGCAAGTAAGTGTTAAAGGTCAATGAAACAGACGCGTTCATGAATCTGTTCTATAAGTAATTATCTTGACTTTTTATTTCGGACTAATTAGGCTTACAAATTTAAACCAATAGTGTCTAAGACAATGTTTCCCTGCGAAAAAAAAAAAAAAGAGCATAAATGTAGTGGATTAATAAAGAACAACAAAAAGTGTCATCACATAGCAAAGATGATCATCCTTCTTTGAATTTTAGCATTTGATTTATATTTAGACATACATATCTATTTAAATATAATGTCTTAAAATATATTTCTATGTTTCTATATTTTATATTCTAATGTGTGAATGCTGTTTGTGTTGGTATCTAGGTCAGATCTATATTTGTAATTGTCATATCAAGTGCTTTTATTTTTTTGTTTTGTAAAAAAAAAAAAAATGGGTGCCGGTACTCAGTGATTGATTGCCTAACTTTTAACTACTAATAAATTAATAATATACGTTAAAATACAAGAAAAGTAATATCTTTTCCCCACATTCAAAAGGGTGCCGGTACGCCGCGCCGTACCGGTGCGTATCGATACAAAAAAGCCCTGGTTATAAGTAAACACTGAGACAGTAATTTTTCACATTTGTATCAGTTCGAACCAACCAAATTGTTAGGCCTATATCTATATCGTTGCTTAAAGACATATTTAGCTTAATAGACTAGTATCTAGATCTAATGCGAGTATAAAAAAGTTTCTAAATGTATGGATTAGATCTATATTATTATTACTATTTATTATTATTATAGATCTATAATTCTAGTGAAATCCATGACAATCGCGCATGCCGTCAATTACCTCCCCTTCTTTTCTGTGAAACTGGTTTATTCTGATGCAATCTAGAAGTAGTTCTGATATAAAAATAACCAGAATAAATGCGCTTTCATTTTTGTATTGTTTTTCTAAAATAAATTAAAAAGATGTAGCCAAGTAATAATATAAACTAATATAATAAAATTATAATACTTAAATGGTGCTAATTTTAAAAAATAATAGACACAAAGTTAAGGACAAATATTTTGTGGACTATATTTTTTATCAGATGAACACAACAGCTGTCAGACATCCGTATTTATCAAGTTAACATGGAGAATATGATTAAACAGATTGGATGTGAATTTCTAACAATATAAAGTGACTATTACGATTCATATTATGGATACATTAATACAAGTGACCGATATATTACCTTTATTTGTTATGATTAGCTTTATTTCAACATATTTTGCTGAAAGTTATCTTTGTAAAATCTTTACAACACAACAATTGTTATTTCCATGCGCCGGTGAAAAAATACCGCCAGTTCAACACCATTTCACAGAAAGTGAAAGAAACAACCAAGGATTAGGATACATGAATTTGTGGATGTTTGGAACATCTCCTGGAGTTTGGCCTTCTACAGGTACTGCTTTGGGATCTAGACAAGGATCATATTAGATCTAAGTCTTTCTTTGATAGTTCAGTGTTGTGAATATTTGTCAAGATTAACTGTCTTTACTTAGAATATGAGAATTGTATAAAATTTGTTCAGTTGTTGGCAAGAATTGAATCTTCGGTGTAGTTTTTACACTAAGACGGCCAAGCCGGATTCTAATATATGATCTAGATCTACAAAGTAGATATCTAGATAGAGTCTTGGTGCTATAGATCTTTCTACTCATTGAATAAGAATCTATCTAGATTCTAGATCCAAGTCTAAATCTTCTTTTTTGTTTTTAATAGCTAGATTCAAGATCTAGAGATTCATGAACTTTTACAAGTCATGACTGTCTGATACATGATTCACGTGTTTAACAAGTTTGCAATTTTAATGAACAGCCAACTTCAGAAGTCTTGTGATTTTAAAGATCACACAAAAAGTCATTTACTACCATATAGATCTATGCCTAGCCAAGCATCATCCACGAAACTTTTAACAATGCCTGGATTGTTACGTTTAAATAGTGTTGGTGAAGATTCATCAATCAATCATGTGAAAACCAATGAGATCAGTCTAGCAGGCATACGATCGTTGCCATTGGCATCGATTTTTCAGTTAACACCACATAATCATTTGAAAAAGTCATTTTCTTCTCCCCTGTCTTCAACAACAGTTGGCCATACTTTGCAAGGAAGATCAAGGATGTCTCTCTTCAGTCAGTTAACAAATTCAGGAAAACAGTCTTTTTCTTTAGATCACAGTTTTAAATACAGCCATCACACAGATTCAAGTTTTCAAAGTCCTTTGAGACTAAACATGAGTAGAGCTTTACACAGCTATCACAGTGCTCCCGACTTCAGTTCTGCTAGCCTACCCTCAACATCGTTGGCTAAACTTTTACAGCCTGAAATTCAAACTGCGACAAAAATTATTGCAGAATCATTTCAGCCAGCGCTGGTAATCAGTCCAGATCAGCCTGCTAATCTCTGCAAAGAAGAGAGCCGAAACATGCATACTCATGAAGCAGACGTAGAAGTTAATACTCAGGAAATTTTAAATGCTAGTGACAGCTCAGTATGTAGTATTGAAACTTCTCAGGTTGTCGATGAAGATGAAAGTGACTTGTCAGATAGTTTCAGCTGTAATCATTCGGTTAGTGATATTAGCAGTAGTCATAATAGTAACATTTTAAACAAGCCACAAGCTTCGAACTGTATGGGCCAGCTCTCTGTTCTTTCTACGCAAAGGAAAGTTGTGAAAAAAGGCCGTCCATCATCCAAAAAGCAAAGAAAAAGACAGCGTCAAAAACAGAAACATGCCATGAATTGTTCTTCAAAGGAATCTTCTTCAAAAACTCTTGACTGTAGTGCTGTGATAAATTCTGCATGTAAATCATCCACACCTGTTAAATTTGAATCAAAAATGAGCAAACAGCCTTCCTGTGTTTTATTTACTCTGCAGTCAGATTCGGATCTGTCTGATTGTGAAAGTGAGGACAGTGACTGGTCAAGTTGTGATGCTACAGTTTCTCCAATGAAAGATAACTCTTTCAGTGTTGCCTTAAGTCTTGATGCAATTTTTAAGCAGAAGAACATTCCTAGTCTTGAAAGTGTCATCACCTCCGCTAGTGATAGCTCCTCCGATTCAGACTTTTCTTTCCTGTCTGTTAATGACGAAACAGATGGTGGTGAGCAGTTGGTGAATGGTAATGCAATAGAAGAAATTAATGCCAAGTGGGAAAAGTGCTACCCCTCTGCTGGCTTCAGAAGCTGTGTAGCTATGACTACAAAAGAAAACATTGAGAACCCTCTCATTAAGGTATTTACTTTCTTAATAAATAAACTTTTTCTAAATGCATTCCCAGGTTCCATCCCTGCCAGCCCATCGTCCTGTGTGAGGTTTGGGCCAGGATGTAATTATCTTCAACATCCTAAACAAACAAATTAAGACAAATCTCTCAAATTAACATTTTTAAAATAGGTTCAAAATGTCACCAGAAATAAAAGTATGCCATGTTGTTTCTTTGGCGACTGTTTACAAAATGGCAGTTACTAATGCTTTAACCTAAATCTTTTTTTGGTACAAAGTATTATGATTTAAGCATCTGGTTTCAGAATCCTAAAAATGCTTATGGTTTTTATAAACAATGTTGAAAAGTATGTCTTATAAGTACAATTATTTGAAAGTTTTTTTTTGTGTAAATTAAGCATTTTTTTAATCTTATTTGTATTTAAAAGTTCGCCTTTAAATTTTAACTTTTTATTTAATCTGGGTGATGTAATGTATACTATTGCAGCTCCAGAATTCAATATTATTAAAGACTAAGTTTGAAAAAAATAACAAATCTTAACCGAAGCATAAACATAGACCATGGACATCGAACTTAAAAGGTCAATGTTATACGCACTGGTCTGGACTTACCTTTGTTTCACCGTATTTATCTTTTTCTAAGTCTTCACTTAATGACTGGGTCAGGGACTAGAAAGCCTGTCTTTAATATAGTTGAACTGGTGAATGAGAATACCCCATGCTACTAGAAATTGTTAAGACTTTCATTCCACCTTCCTACTGCTGTTTGATCTTCATCTTAGTGTCTAGGTCTATGGTGTTATTGGGCCTCTTAGCAGAAGTTATACTATTCCTTTCATCAGCCGTGTTGATGGGATGATCTTTAAATTATAATAAAAAAAAAATGAATGCAGTGATGGGAATTTTCCGACAATTGTCGGAATTCCGATAATTTCTTCTGGTCCGATTTTCTAGCAAAAAAATCCGAAGTTTTCCAGACATTTTTTTTTTTTAAATCCGATTTTATTATTTTTCCATTTTCGGAAGAATGCGAAATAAGATTTTTGATTTGTTTTGAACTCCGCACATCCGGTCTTTTGACACAGTTAAAGTTCTATTTTTTTTTTTAAATCTTGTGTTACCGTATTGTCTTATAAGTCTAGATCTCGGTCCAGATTAGAGTGGTTTGAATCAGTCTAGATAGATATCTAGATTCTTTAATTTGAATACTTTTGATCTAGATCTAGACTTCAATGGCTGCTTGCCAGCTTTTGAAAAGTATTCGACTTAAACTTAACTTAGACTTAAGAGTATCAATCATGAATGATGCCCGGTCACTATGTTACGACGTATGTAGCGCTAATCGCCGCTATTACTACAATTCAAGATCTATTATTTTTTCACTGTTGTTACGATGACCCCTAGATTTTTCTAATTTGAACCCTGCCTGCCGACTTCCTTGAGTTCAAATGGGATTAGATTTAGACATCTAGATCTATTATAATAATAATAAGATCTAGATCTACTCATCTAATAGAGTGATACTGTGATAGACCTACCGTGTACCGACCATCTGGATTTATATATAGAATATACTTTTTTTATATAGTAGTAAGTAGGCCTTCTTAAACTTCTTAACATGACTATAGTGAGTTACTGAGTATAAGCCTGACAGAATGTAGATATCTAATAATAATATATTGGATCTAGAATCTAGAAAAGTTATTAGATATAAGTAGTAGTAGCTCTACATTATAGATCTATCTATAGTGAGGGATATGTATATATTTTAATATAAAACTTATCATTACTAATTTTAAAAGCATGTTTTTCAAACACATTTAATCCTTATAGTTGTTTGAGAAAGAAGTTGTTACAATATCTGTAAAGCAGTTATCTATTATAGAATGCTCAGACTGCAAAAAGCTTTCTCCTCCCATCAATATATATACAAACAATAGTGCCATGAATGCATTTTGAGTGCAGTAATGCTAAATGAAGTGCAGTTTGTGTGCAGTAATGCACAATGCAGTGTAAATGTTATGTAATACAACATTAATTAAAGAAAATATGAAATTAAATGATTCTACGTAGTTTAAAAAAATTCAGCAACATCTTTTTTTAAGTCGTCGCCACGACAGGCCAGTTAAAAAACGGGTGGGGGGGGGGGGGGGGTTACAAAATTTCCTAAAATTTTTGCAAAGTCAGTTCCCATCACTGTGAATGGAAATGTTCTCGTGCGTTGATGTGTGAGAAAGAGTGATTGCATTGTTGGGATGAGCTGTCTAAGCCCAGCTTATTGTACACAGCATAACACTGTGTTGCTGCTGCGCCGCGCACTGTACAAAATAAACACCACTTTGCCATCTGTTGTATCTTTGATTGTATATTAGAATTAAATGGAGTCAAAGTGTGGGATAACTTATAGGCGTCTTAAACGACATCATTATATATTCATTCATTGTGTCACACTAAACTTCATGATTTAACCTAATAGTCTTTAGATGATGTTTTTGCTGAAAATTTTTTTATTTATTTTTTTTGCAGGTACGTTTTGCAGCAGAGCCTGAACTGTTGACAGTTTATTTGGTTGGAACCGAAGATCGCTGTGGAACATGGCAGCACTATGCATTAGATAGAGAGCGTTTTGGGAGACGCATTCAGGAAATCAGTAACATAGTTTCACCTATCCTTGAACAGCAACATCGTGCCAAAGTTTGTGAACGAAATATCAAACTTGTCAGCTGTGCAATTTGAAATAAGAAAAAAATGTGGACATGAACTTTGCTCCCCTTATTACTTTCTGTTTTGAAACAATCTAGTCTTACACCTACGTTTTGGTTATATCTTCAAAAGTATCCTCATTAATTTGTTCTCTTTTATTTTTTCCAAAGGAGTTACTTTTTTTTTTAATTTAAACATTGAAATAAAGATTTAATCTTTTTGTTCTTTTTTTTTTTTTTTCTTTTAGTTAATGTACTGTATGTATGGCAAAGGGTTTTGGGTTTAATTGGCTATTTTAAACTGTTTTTTTTTGTTTCCTAGTAAGAGATTGTTTCTTGGTGTCACATTCCACACTTGCTTCTCACACTCCTCATGGTTTTCATTTTACATCCTGCCACATCCCTCACGTGTTGTTCTCTTAGCAATACATAGTCTGTGATTGATTGTAAGTTATTTATTGGGTAAACGTTTGGCTCATGTTATTGCTTACCTGTACAATACTGTATCTGTTTATAAATATGGTTTTCATCATGATCACCTAATTCTCAACTTTTTTTGTTTTTAAACCCAAAGGATGGGTGTGTGGTTGTTCGCTGTGGAATGTTATCTGATTATTACCATGATGGTTCTGGGCTGAACCTTCAGTAATACCTTACTGTCTTGTCGAAGGTCTGGGGTTTGGACTTAATCTTCATTTTTTAAGCAGATTACCAAATCCCTAGGTATAAAAGTTAAAAATGATATTGTACTTATAAATTGACAGCTGCTTGTCTGAATAAACATTTTATGTCCATTTCTTAATGTTGAATGAAGATCTATATATATTCATTGAATAGAAGTTTGTGTTTTTATTAGATATATTTTTTAAAAAAATGTATTTATTTTGTGCACATTATGATAAACTCTAATAAATCTCAAATCTATTAGTTTATTCTATTCAAGGTTTATTTTTAAAAAATCAAATCTACAGCACCCTGTGCGAGGAACACATTTCTAGAGATAACTATTGTGGTCAAATCGATATATGGTATTGGTAACTAAAATATTTCTACTGATGTTCCATGATTCTTTAATTAAGTCCTGGCAGTGTCCAACTGTTACTTTTCATGGGAAAAGGATGTGTCAAACTCAAAATGGTTACTAGTGCATTTTTTTTAATGGTTAAGCTTTCTTAATTCAGACACATTTATAATTTAATATAAAAATAAAAGGGGGGGGGGCATTCAACAAATCCTCACATTGTTTTGTAAATGTTTTCATTGTATAATTCTGTTAGATGGGCAATCTATTTATCCTAGCACTAAAAAGTAGGAGTTGTTTTGATAAAGATGTTTGCTAATAAAATGTTTTTAGATTGCAATACATCCATTCATGTTGCTACAACAATTACATACGTTGGAAATTCAAATTCATATTATTTTGACATTATTTTTTTAGTTATTGTTTAATTTATATCTTTTTTTTTTTTAACTTGGAATCGTTTGTATGTGTGAGTACCGTACTGTCATTTTTATTCAACGTCTTTCATTTGTATAAAATTTAATTGATTCGATTTTCTTGTTTGTTCATCTTTATATTTTCATTTTGATGTATTGGTTTCAAACTTGTTTGTCTGTACAATTTATTTAGCTGCATAAGCCTTCTTGTAGTTATTAATGTAAAGACATTGTACACATCTTAGGTTTTATTGTTGAGATTGTGAACAAGTTGTTTGTGTGTGTGTTAGCAGTGGTTAGTGGGTCACTTTAATTAACCCTCCTCTCCTTATTTTTATTAACTTCTTTAAATTTCTACTTATATCAAATTGGCTATTTTAATTGATTATACCCCCCTCCTCCTTTTTTTTTTTTTCTCATACAAAAAAAAATTATGTATTCCATTATCACAACTTTTATACAGTATGTATGTAGAAAGGTGAAGCTGTTTGCTCAGACTGTTGACTAGTTATATAACTAATTTGTTTTGCTGTAAATAAAAGTTTGAACATTCACTAAGCCTATGTATAGGGTGTGGGGGTAATGCTCATTAATTCACTAATGTCATTACAAACTTCACACACTGTTGTATTGAAGTATTCTTGTAATAAATGCATTTCTAAATCGAAATGTCACTTTGTTGTCTAGTATATTTGCATTGCTGAATTTTGGATTTACTTAAAGGCAACTTAAAAGCTATAGCTTGGTGGCCCTCCAGGGATATATTTCAATTGTTTAGATTACTTTAGAAGAATGAGCACATGTAAAATTACCTTACAAATGGCCCATGTCTCTAATGGTTTTGGTTCTTATCAATTTTAAATCAGGTCCTGTATATAATGTCTCTAATGGTTTTGGTTCTTATCAATTTTAAATCAGGTCCTGTATATAATGTCTCTAATGGTTTTGGTTCTTATCAATTTTAAATCAGGCCCTATATATACAGGGATGTAAGGTAATTAAATTTAGTTTGCTCTACTACATATTTGTAGTTCTTTCTCATGATGTAATTTTTTGTCAAAGTTTCATAAAATATAGATTTGACTGGCAAAACCAAAAATCATGTGTCATTATCGCCCTCACTTGAGATCTTAATTTTTAGGCGTAAATGCGGCTAATTTTAGCTTGTTTGGAGCAAGCCCTTAGTCATGACTCATGTGGCTATTTATAGGTTGCTGACGTCACAAGTAGCAACGCTGTTCTAAGGGGAGAATACCCTTGTGTGGGAAGTTATTTTTAGAGGAACTTGTTTTGTTTACTGTTTTTGTGAACTTTCCTTTGAAATTCGTCCTCAACATGCACGTGATCTGACAGACTTATACACGTCGCACATAAGAGAGTTATTGCAGTATAATTAGTAGTGTGTGCTTTTTTTTTTTTTCAATCATTCTCAAAGTACCTTTTTTTTTTTTTATCTTGGATGAGGTCGAACCATGTAAGATTATCTACATTTTCAACTCGCACTGTTCCAATAACTTTTCTAGTCAATACAAGTTCATTGAATCAATACCGGTATAAGTTCATTTAAAACAAAAAAAAATGGTCGGAGTATAAAATATAATTAGTTCCTACACTTGAAAAATATACCATTAGTTTTGAAGACTTTGGATTACATTGACATGACTGAAAGAAAAGCCCGTTGAAGTCGGTGACATGTGAAGTTCAAACGATCCCAGTGTGTGAGGAATGTACGAGCTGATGTAACAGTTCACTTGTTGAAATGGCCAAAGGGTTGAATGGTTACTCCAGCAAGGTGGTATTGACCCCGTGAACCTGGGAGGATACGGACGGCACGTACTCTGTACAAACTGAAGACCTTTCTGAAGCTTGAAGTAAGCAAGGAACACGTGACCTAGAAGTCAAATTGTGTTTGAAATAAAAATACATTTACAAGAAAATACAGTTTCTTAAACAAATAGAAATATTGGTTATTATAGTACTGCCATCTCAGTCTCGGTATAGTACTTCGAACTTGTGTGTTGCAATTAACACAATGCGATAAACCGGTAATACAAGTAGGGTTAGGTTGATGACAGGTCAAATACAAGCCGAACATGGGTTTCTTTTATTATTATTATTGGTGATTTGTGGTAAACCTACAATCTTAATCGACCACCGGCGGACAATGGGTATTCTTGCCCTGGTGTTGCAAAATATGTAGGTCACAGCTGGGGCTGCGTAGCCACGGGAAAATAAACTGCATACCGGTACCTCATTAATCTTCGAACTCGAAGACCAGCCTTATTATGATTATTGGTTGTCATGACACATATGGTTTTAAGAAAATACCGGTATATACAACTAGAGACAATCACCTATACACACATTCGTTTTTATTGATTCAGTTAAACTAGTGTTATCTTCCCTTGCATCAATGCACACATTATAATTAGAGGTTTAACAGTTTTAACTACAGGTATATATTCTACTAAGATATTTTTATTAGCCATGTCAGGATAAAACCCTCACAAACACACACACACACTTTTCTCCTCCCTTCTTCACCAATTTTTTAAAGATACATTTTGCTAAAAGGTTATAATTACCGGGTACCTGAAAATAGTGATCGCATTTAAATGTATATCAATTATACCGGTATTTTTAAATATTCATCTCTCTTAGCACAGGTCTATTCCATCCACATGACTTGGAATGTCCTATTCATTATCCCACCCCTTTATTTTTGTCTTTTATGTCACCATAATCTGAAGTTCAATCAAACAGAAGTCCCTCACCATAACGTCGCCTTCGGATTTGTTTATTTGGCTCAATATCTTGAGAAAGAATGCTTGTAGATCATAGTGGCAGAAGACTACGTGCCAAGTTGAGGGTGTCAGCAGTGCTAGCTGCTTGTTTATTCTCCGTCTTGAACCAGAAATAACCGCATTGCAGCAGACAAGTTCATAAGGTCACATTCTAAGCAGACCCATATATAGACTACACTGTTCTTGATCTATCTATATCCGTGACAAAAGTTTATACCTTATACATTTCCCGCATAAAATGGTTTTCACAACAAAGACTTTTACGTACGCTATAGAATAGACTCTATATAAACCATACAAAAAATGATTAAGACACACGATTATCAACTTATTTAGATTATATGAATATAAACTACAAAAACATAAAAATACCTTTTAAAAATCCAAGCTTATATGAAGTGTAATTGTATCAATTAGTTAAAATCTTACATGAAATTAAATTTGTAATAGATCAAGACTATTCTAGACCAACAACAATACATCTGTGCAATTAAAAAAAAGCATTTTGACCACTTGTTTTTGTTTAGCGGTCGACAAATCTTGCCTGGTGCTCTAACAGACTAAGGGATAGGTAAAGGTAAAAAAAAAAAGGTAAATTTCATTCATTTAGCATTCTCAACTCTCTATGATCCTATCACTTGACTGGACCAGTTGGGAAAATGGGAGAGGGGTGGAGAAAGAAAGAGATCCATCCCAGTGGCGCTACAGCTCATGGAGGGGGCCCTGGCCTGCTTTAGCACATCTCTCCAATCTGATCTCTCCTGTGCTTTACGTCTCCATGCCCGGACTTTGAGCTCTTGTAGATCCGCCTCTACGTCATCACAGGGAAAAAAATAATTCGTTTTGTGGGTTTTGCAAGTTCCGGATGTCCTTTCAGAATCGATAAGATATTACATCCTAGCCCAAACTTCCCGCAGGGTTCTAACCCGGAGTCATTGAACAACAGTCCACAGCGCATACCGCACGGCCAACGCTAGAGATTTCACCCCATAAAACACGTACAATAGTGTGCATACTTGAGCCAGAAAGTGGACGCGAGGCGACTTATTATGTAGGCCTATTATATAAATACAATGCATATTTACACCGTTATCTGATAATAATGATACATAATGCTTCAAGATAGGCCCCGGACCGAGGCTACATAAGTAGAATGATCATTATGTACCTGTCATTTGTAATATGAATGAAACAGATAACTTAAAATATTGTTTTTACAAGTAGACCCCTATTGTCTATGAATGTAATTCTAAAGCCACCCTTACATGATAAGAATAATAACAATGTTTTATAGAATAGTAATTATCAACTAAATCATTGGAAAATTATTATGAAGCCTATATTCTGTATTCTTATGATTTACAACATGACAGTCACACTGTTATAGTCTACTTCCTACACCCACCCACACACACACATTCCCTAACAACAAGATGTGACGGAGAGTCTGTCCTAATACATTTGCCGGTAGGGTAAATCTAAATATGTTTCTACATTTTAAATCGCAACACCAACTCAATCACTAAACAAGCCAAAGTCTTTTTAACTCTTTCTCTCCGTAATTATTACCACATTCTGGTGGAATCAACGTTGATATCGTCAGTTAAGAGAGAAAGAGTTAAAAAATACTTTTAAAAAAGGTTATACACGGGAAACGAGCAGTACAATTACTGCCATATCTCTATCAATACTGAACGGATTATCTCCCCTTATATATATATATATATATATATATATATATATATATATAAGACAAAGTTAATCATAATTACCTCTATCCGATTAACTATTTGTTTGGTTGTCTCACTGATCCGTGCTTTGTCTTCGACAATTAATAACGGGGCAATGTTGTAACTTCATTATAGAATAGGAAGGGGGAATAAATATCTTGTACAAGATTTGTACCAGACAGATGGTTGCCTGACCGTGCGGTTTGCGCGCTGGACTGTTGTTTGGATTTATCGATGGTCCCGGGTTCATGCCTTGCCCGCTCCCATCCCCCGTCGTCTTGCGGGAGGTTTGGACTAGGAAGTAAACTATCTTCAACTCTGAAGGAACATCTGAAACATATAAAACACCAAAACAGAGTCGATATAGCTTTAAAAAAAAAGACAGCCTGATAAGTAGATCTTATAACTTTGATATTACTAAACAGTTTCGCTCGTGATAGTGATTCAAATGGAATGAAACACTAAGGCAAAGTAGGTTACATAGAGTCATAGACTATTATCAATTCCATATGTAAATTATATAGCCTACACCTGCTAAGTCGTGTGTGTTACTGGATTTGTAGGCCTATTTTATTGTTAAAAATGTCTTTAAACGAGTTAACTGACCATTGTTCTATTTTGTAACCAGAAATAATTAAGGTCTATTCTAAAAGTAAGACGGTTGCTTTGAAGTCTATTGGCGATAGAACTGGAGCACTGTGAGTCTGTGACATTCTTAACCAGTTGACCTAATTCAGTCAGTGACATGTCAATGACACTAAGTGAAGTTTCGAGACTGATTTCATTTTTCCACGCAGTAGGCGTGTCTAAGTGTGTTTGTTGTTGTAGTTGCCGGGGGAGGAGGGGGGAATTCCTGCTTCATATTAATACCGTGTAAAAGCCGCGGAACTTCCTTAACGGCTCTATTTCCTCGGCTGTAGGCTGTAAGCCATTACTATTTGCCGAAGTGTCTGAAAACTCAAAGCCCTAAGTTAATGTACATACTGTAATAAGAAAATTAGGTCAAAGGTTCCAATTATTGATTAGGTGGGCATTAGAGAAGGAAATGTGTCATGTTCATTGACTGCTCAACTAAACGTGAGGATCAATAAACGAATGAAAAGTTGACACAATGCATTACCCCGTTCTTATCACAACTACGTAGTCTTACACTAGTGCGTACAGTTATTGTAAGCTTTACATATAGGTTTCAAATTTTGTCAATGGCGATTCTAGGGAGGGGGCGATCGAACTCCCACTCGATTTAAGGCTTCCGCAGCAGAGTAGGGGTAGGGGGAATTTGGTAGGGGAGGGGGAGTGCATTATGTGAGAGCATTTGTACATTTGGATTTAGTCTAGATCTTCTAGATCTAGTATGTAGATATAATCTATATAGGATTTACGTAAAAATTTAAGAAAAACTTATAAAATTTAATAAATGGTAGCAACTTTAAATTTACTGTTAACGCATTATTACGGTAATACGTCTGACCCCACCATGTTGGCTCTAGACCTAGATAGATTTGTATGTCTGTAGCCAAATTTACATTTATTTTTTTTTTCCTTTGAAAAATTATAACGGTCAAACTAGAGTTTTATCCATGTGGCCAACGAGCTAGTAATTCTTTTCGCAGCGACATACATCAACTGCAAAATTTCTAGGAAAATCGTTAGAGCAGTAGCATATTCTATGAAGGAATGACTTGAATAGAGGTATCGTAAAAAAGAGATTTACAACACAATTTTAAACAAAGAAATACTTGAAATGTAAATTGTTTTAACTCTGCCCCTGTACCGGTATTTATGGTGTGCACCATTTAGAACCGGTTTAAAACACAATTGTTTTTTTTTTAAAAAGAACCTTTATGTCGCCCAAATGGAAAAGTAAAGGAATCACAGCGTCTGGCGTGCGTTCTGAAACAAGAGGAAAGAGGATTCCACTGTCCTTCGTCCTGCCTGGTATCTTTTGGGAGACTGATGCTGTGGACCTGGAGCAACACTGGGAAGTGAGTTATTGGTGCGGCACAGCGGGAGTTGCATGAGTCGTGAACTGGCATGTTTCGCTTGAAGGAGGGGTGAACGTAGCGAGAGAACAAGACTTTGTGTTTGACGGAAGAGAACTTAAGTTTGACAGTCGCTGTTTTGTGTTCTTGTCATCATCTACAAAGGGAGCCTATCATTCTTCATTATAAATAAACATCCATCATAGTCTTCCTCATTCGTTGAGTTGTCTCCCTTAAGTTAAAAATAATATCATATTTATGATTTTTTTTACTATCATCTTCATATCAATTTTAATCAAATGAGTTTTCTATCACAATTTTCGGAACAGACTAAATTACTTTGGTTTTTATTACTTCAACCAGTACAGAATTTTATTATCTTTTTTATATGGAGGCATGACACACAAACTGAATTTTAATAGCGAGCTTAATAGCGAGCTCCTCTACACTTAGTGCTATGTTTCTGTTGTGTTGTCTTTATACGATATAAGGATCAATAAAGCAGTCTTAGTCTTATTTAATCAAACTGTATCCATAGCCCCATTTTCGAAGATATCTATCAAAGTATGAATATATATCACAAAAGAAACCCAACCTCAAAATATCTGGGAATGCCTTTGGGTCTAGTAACCTAAGTAAATCGGTGAACGGGAATATCCAGTACGAGGATACTTGAAAAACTAGTCAACAATACAAACGAATACTCAATTTATAAGAAGCTTATGTTAAGATTACATATTTATTTTTCTAAAAAAAAAATTAAATAAATAAATAGATTTAGTCTATAAAAAAAAAAGAATTACCGAAGCTGATTTTGGTGGGAAAATACTTTCGTAGTCCTAGCTGACGCAAGCGTCATAAGTCTGTTATTTCTACCGTAAATATATTTTGGCAGAATTCGGCACCAGACAAAGTCTTACACTCATATGCTTACCGAGGTATAAGGAGGTCAGAATCAAAGATTACTCCATTTAGAGTTAGATCAGCGGCATGACCCTTATGACGGAGGTCAAAGTTTACAAACCGGCTGGCCAAATGATAGGCCTGAATGTCAGCAAAGTCAGATGAAGGCTATTTATAAAAGACACATGTAAAGATTTAATGGAGGCGCAGTGTTTGAGAGATCTGAAGGGGAACTTTTACCTATAAAGATTTTAGAATGCAATATTATGTGACATATAAATTACACTTTATAAATAGGGCCTACCACGATACGTGGGAGAAACTAAACGAATATTTTGTGTCAGCGTGCAAGACAGTGTTTCCCAAACTGTGTTTCGCGGAACCCTAGTGCACTGCCAAGGCCGCCTCTGTTGTTTATATTGGCCAATTTCAAAACGTCCCGATTGGTCCAATTTCAAAGAAAATGTCATACCGTCATAATGCTTTGGTCTAATTTTAGTAAATCTGCTTGAACAATTTAAATCTATTCCAGTAGGCGCACTAAATATAGTTAAAGGAAACAGATCAGCTACGAAGACTCAGAACAATTTTCTAACTTGTATTACTATTCAATGTAGAACAGAGTTAGAATCATTATAGACACGAGATAAATGACAATAATGAAATAGACTTATTAACAAGAACAAGAATACTTTGGAAAAAAAAAAACAAAGCGTATATTAAGTGTAACTGTATCGATTAGTTTTGATCAGTGGTGTAATTAAATTTATAATGTAGATGTAGATTAAAGAAATCTTCAAAACATAGTCTAGTCTATTCAAGATAACTAAACCAGAATTAAATCTATTGGCATCTGTCGATAATGAGAATTTAATTTAATTTAATACAATCATGATATCTCACTAAAGAGTACATTCCTATATATCTTGCAGAAATTGTATACCGACTTCCTACGACCCAAAGGACTCAATATTCTTACATATCTTCCAGTGGCGTAGCTATGATGGGAATGGGGAGGGGAGGGAATTTGAAAATCCCCCCTCGTGGGGACCCCCAAATGAGAGTTCGAATTTTTTTTTTTTACATTAAACATTAAATATTACGCGATTATCTCATGCCATGATATCAAATGTCAAAATGCAGGGGGCTTTAAAAAGGTCAAGCCACCAGGGCGCCCAAATAATGGCGAAACTCCAGCTACGCCCCTGATATATTCCAAACTATTGGTGACAATTGGTGTAGTCAGTACCAAATAATTGTAGGGGCTCAAGAGATGAGATGCTCAAATGAAAAACAAATATAAAAAAAAACTTCAACCCTCTTGGTAGGCCTATTAGTAAAGACACAATAAATGTTAAGAAATCTTCTACACAAAGACGCAGAGAAGATACGTCACGCTTCACTATAGGGCCTACTGTCTTCTGCGGTTTATTACTATAGTTTATCGGTTACTATAGTTGACCTATATATTAATATTATTTATACTTGTCACAGACTTTTTTTTTAATTGTAACAATGCATACTAAATGGGGAAAAATAAAAATAGCTTTTGTGGTCAAGTAGGCCTTCCCTTGTGATTCACTTCCTAGTAATAATTAGGTCAGTCTCTACTGAAAGAATAGTGTCGCTGAAGGGGTCACCACAAACTTAAATCTGGCACTGAATTTTGATGTAGATATGTTTAAGAAAGGCTTGTATATCAATTAAAAATCCAGATAACGAAAAAAAATAGTCTGTCTCGAGGAGAAATCATATTGACACTTCAAAGATTGCGAATCAGGAATCTGCCGTAACTGTCGATCAAGCAGAACGCTCCAATAACCATGGAGCCAAACACTAGTGGAGAGTATACACACATAAATAAAAAGGGAGAGAACTAATATATGAAACCTATCCTAAACTTTAATAGAGTTTAAGCCCTTGACTTTTTTTTTTTTTTTGTATATTTTTTTTTTGGATGAAAATATGTTCGTAGAACACTTTTAACTCTTTCTCTCCCAATCGACGATACCATCGTTGATTTTGACCTCATTAAATTAAATTAATGTTTAATTTTTTAAACTTGACTTTGAATTGTATAAAAAGAGCATGCATTTCCCTATAAGTCTATATCAAATGTAACATCTTCTGATAACAAACAACAAAGCTATTGAAGCCCAATCATAACAGGGGTAGTGAAATAGTAATGAGCCAAATGAAGAAGTCCGTCAAACGTGGAAAAATAATTGCGGAGAGAAAGAGTTAAAATCAGGTTACACACGAATCTATTTTTTTTTTTAAATATTAGTTTTAACGAGAAGAGTAACGTATTCTGTAGCATCTAGTAAAATTTGACTATATACACCTAGTTCGTCCATCGTGGTTCGATGATGACCACTTTTGTCATCCAGGGGGCTGAGGGTTTTGCACTGGGGTTTTGTGCTTCCTCATGTGGCTGGTGAGACCTATGTGAGCCCGGAATGTTCGGCTGCACTCTGGGCAGGTTATTCCAGCTGGAGCTAGTGTCATTGGCCTTAATTTTCTTCTCTGGCGCTTTTCTTCAGCTGACCATAATAATAAGCGAATATACTAATATTACAGTGGCGTAGCTAGTCATGTGCGGGTGGTGCAGGCCGCACGGGGCTTCATGTGATGAGGGGCATCAAACTAAGGATACATTTTCTCAGTAAAAACAACACATTCAATGCTTCTTGTAAAGTTAACTACCACTGTGCAATGACAACAATATTTCTTATTCAAATAATCTTTTTTACTTTTTTTTTCTTCATTACTAATTAGTTGATGGTAATACTGTCATGTAAACAATATCATGGGAGTTGCTCAAAGTCTGAAAAATCTGGGTAGTGCGCATAGTGCTAGCTCAGATTGAGAAATTGTCAGCTCAGGTTAAAAGGGTTGACGGTAGGGATCAAAGAGCCAAAAAAGGTAAAAATCTGAAAATAGCACATGAAAAGAATCTGGAATATATGCATATACTTGATATGCATATCGAAAAAATTAAAAAACAATGGCAAATAAAAAACTCTAGGTAACTACCAAGTACAATCTACTCTCGAGAGTACATGTTCTCCGAACAATACTAGATCCAGACCAAATACGTACATGTCCCTACAAATATATAACAAAGTTATTGTAATATGATTACGGGTGAAATATTTCTCCATTACTTAGTCAGTACACCAGACATATCAAAACTGGATCAACTTTCTCAAATGTTAAGGTTACGTTGTCATGAGTAATGAAGAGGTATACACACAGAAGAAAGACCTCCAGATGGAAATGTATTCTGTCTTGGATGGGATAGCTCAAGAAATAATCACCCGATATGAGCAATATCATGATGTGGTTGGTAAATATGAATTTTTGTCGCCATCCCAACTATTGAATCCTCAGATCGAAATTAATCTCGATAATTCCCATAGCGACATTGACACAAAAAAATCTCGTCTGGAGCAAAAGATAAAAAGAGACCTCAACGGTTTGCCGCAGTTTTTTAAGAAACCTCTGAACTTCTGAAACAAGGACCGTTTGAGCTCTTGAGTTTAAAAAAAAAAGCTATTGGCTAGATGATTCAGTTCAAAATATGTTGTTGTTTTTTTTTTGTTGTTGTTTTTTTGCATATTTCTGATAATTGCGGTTAGTGTGGTTCTATGCGAGCGAGGTTTTTTTCAGACTTAAGTTGATCAAGAATTGCTATCAACGATGAAAAATTTGCGACTCTAATTTGGCAATTGGTGGTAAAATTACATTTCTAAAAAATTGTTGATAGTTTTGCGAGCAAGAAAGCACGTACGATTTATTTCTTGTATCATTCTGTTCAACTCATATTTTTGTTGCAAATTAATCATACCGGTACTTTAAAAATGAATACACATTAGTTTAAAAAACAAACAAACATGTCTTTTCGCGGCTTCACGTGTTATATTTTATTTTGGGGGGCGGGGTGGGGGGCATCACAAGGATCTGCCGTAATGGGCATCATATAACCTAGCTACGCCACTGTAACATTATATCTATATAATAGTCAAACTGAGACAGAAATTATTTTCATTATGACCGTGCTTGGAGGGTCGCACATTTTAAAAGTACAGTCCAATTGTTTCTGTCGTCTGCTCCAGGCCTCTTTGTGTTATGTCTAGACTTGCAATTCACAGTCTGACATCAAGCTAATAGAAAAAAAAAAGGTCCAGGAAAAAAAAACACGGGGGTGGAAGATTAAAGGGAAAAAGGAGGTTTCATGTCAGATTTCGGCCAGTCAAAATAGACAGAACATAGGCCTCCATTGAGTTGATTATAAAGATCACTTTCAAGATGTGTTAATGTATGTATACACCAATGCTTCTCAAACTTTTTATTAGAAGACCTAAAAATCCGTAACCACTTTAGCTTGGAAGAAACCGAGAATGTGAAGAGAGTAAGTAAGTAAAAAATATATATTACTAATATAGTGTTCCCGTGCTTTAGGAAGACAACCCTAAAGTCTGGCGGACAACAAACTTATTTTTTTTTTAAACTAGCAATCGAGAAATGTTGAGTATAAAGGAACACAAAGTGAACAACACTGGAATAACTCATCAGCAGGCTAGTCTTACTAATTGTTGTTGAACCAAGTTACTTATAATGTCTCGTGATTCTATTCTACTACTATGTAAATCACGTTTACGCCTAAGCGCAGATGTACCTTTGTCTACGTTCTCAATGTGCGTACATTTAGGCGTACGTACTTTGCATAAATTGTGCGCTTATTTTGCGTTATGAAATACTTAATGCTGCGGGTCTGTTCTCTATGAGGTTCAATCAGGGTCGGCCTAACGAATTTTTTTTTAAACAACTATTACTATTAACTAGATTATTATGCCAGTATTTGTTAGACAACATGCATAGTAAGCTACTCAAACGCAATAGGTGCCTGTGGGTTAATTAAAGTTACGTTAATCGTACGATAAGCCTACACTAAATATGTTAACCCTTGAAGTCCTACATCTTTAAAAGTCCGTGACAAGAGCCATGAATGGTAGTGATGTGTTTAATATAAATTGCGGGGACCCGGCCAGGCGCAGGGCTTAATTGGAACAATCGGTCAAATCGGCCCAAGGCCGGTCCTGGGTTCAGTTATTATTATATTTATTAAATACATTTGCTTATTAATTCAAGGAACAGGGGGAGAGGGAAATCACACTTGGCAGTAGTTTCCCCTTGCGATCTATGGGGCAGATAATGTTAAGGTCATCTGTTTCTTTGGCCAACGGTTAAAGAGCAGGGTGTCATGTGGCCAGCACAAAGACCAACCGCCTTAACTTTCCCCAACTAAATTAAGATACCCAATAGAGTTGGTTGGACTCAGGGGGCGAGATTCGAACCCAGTGCCCCAGGTTCGGAAGCCAAGCACTTAACCACTCAGCCACCGCCCCCCCCCGTCCCCCATACTTGGCAGACAAATCATTAAACTACTTTAGGCATTCATACAAGAAAACTATTCCATGCCCAACAAAAAGACTCGGTTAAAAATATTTTTTTATTTTTTTTATAGAAGAAAATAAAAAAAACAACAACAAAGAAACCAGAAACAACTTTGCAAAAAAATATTTTCGAAGTTTTATAGTCGCACACCTAGCTCTAGTTAACAATGCATAAAACCCAGGAGAATAAGATTCAGGATAACAGAAATACCCAGCTTTCCACCTCACCAGGGCTGCACCTCAGAAACTTCAAGATTTAATATGCTAAACAAGCAAGCGTAGGTTCATCTATTTCTATGAAGACACAGTAGCATGGGTAAGAAGATAGAGAAACAGTACCATGGGTAAGAAGATGAACAAACAGTACCATGGGTAAGAAGATGAAGAAACAGTACCATGGGCAGGGGCGTAACTAGGGATTTGGGGGCCCGGGGGGATTGACCTCTTTGGGGGCCCCTTGCATTTTGACATTCGACATATGTCATGAGATAATGTACGCAAAAATATTTAAGCCCCAAATCAAATTGGTTCAGTATATCAGTAAACTTAACAAAAAGTAATCATGAAGACTCTTTTAATGAATAATACCGTTGTTTATTAGTTAAATAATGCACAAGTGACAAATCTAAATTGATATCGCTTCACGTAGTGCATTCTGTGCAGCAAAGACATCTATAACAACATCTACATCGATACTTTCTAGTATTTGTGACTTCACTGACATTAAGGCCATGATAAGCCTTTCTTGCGTCATTGTGCTCCTGAGATAGTTTTTGATGAGCTTGAGCTTTGAGAATGATCTCTCACATGACGTAATGTCGTAATGGAAGTGGCCTGAGTTAGCGGTATTCGGAGGAGGTTGCAAAGTCTGAGCACACGTAATTCCCATATGAAGCCTGTTTCCTCAATATGTCTATTGGTGATTGTATTACTGTTTGTTGATGAAAAGTGCTCGTGCATCAATGACATCATTGAAAAAGCTATTTTCCATTTATTTCATCATACAAACAGGAAAAGTAGCACAGTTTGTCACAAGCGTGTCTTCTAACAGGTGTCTTGGTTCAAGAAGAAACCCAAAGGTATCCATTTTCTTTCCAGCCTTTGGAATCTGCCCTTCATCTCCATATGAAATCTGTCCAGCACTTCTGTCACAACACGTTTGAATTGCAGTTGTATTGACAGTCCTACATTAGAACTCAACTTCCCATCAAGTCTTTTCTTTCATATTGTTGTAAACCTGATGGTGACACAGATGGGGGTAGTGCTGTGTGTTTTTAGCCTACCCAAATCGCCACAGTCCAGCGCAGGACGAGCGGTCAACTGTGACCAGTGACAGTACACGCCAGTTCGGCAACGACCTGTGTGTAAATATTACGCACGCAAGTCACGGCGATTGTGATCATTCTGAGTGGTCAAGAACGTTCCATCCGATTCTAGAAGGCCATTAGAGACACTATATAAGTTTGTTAGAAAGACCTCACTTCACGTTACCTCGCTATGTGACCAGTACGAGGCGAGAACCAGCACGGTGTGTGAAGTCAGGCGGAGCAAGACTAGGTTTTTGTAAAGACAGTGTTAATGTTGTTGCCAATTGCGATGTATTTGAAATTAAACTGACTGATACTTTGGAGCCCTGAGTTGTGAGGTTCTTTAAGTTCGTTGTGTCGTATGGTGCAGTTTGAAGAGAGCCTGGGCAGTTGAGGAGAGATACGTAACAATATGGTTGTTTTGATTACAGGGAATCCATAGTATTCATTACCTTCTTTTGCTTTTTCGATGGATTGGGTTTTTGTCAGTTTCTCATCATTTTGCAGAAAGCATGAAAGGGTACTAATTTCTTTAGCAGATTCCCGTATATGCAGTCCAGACTTTTGTAGTTTCTTCCGAACTATATTAATTGGGCACAGGAGCTTTGACCAGAATTCCAGATAGGCAAAAAATTCTTAATTTTCCACTGCATGAAGAAGATTCTGTGCTAATATTAAATGGCATTACGTCATTGTTGGTTGTTTATGTTTTGTGCGAAAGCAAAAGGATTCAGGGTATACAAAAGTGGGAAAGATCCATATCTCGTTATGCTCGAGTATAGAAATACTCCGATAAGTAGACTGCCGTATTCACCGTCACAACTGCTGACGAGTAGAAGACTCAGGGAATCATTCCAACTGATCACAAACTATTGAAACCATTGGTAGCTGAAAATGCAGAGACATTACTCAACGAACGACAGATGAAAAGCTAAGTGAAATACGATGCAAAAGCAAGACTACCTAAAGATTATTCTGTCGGAGAGTTCGTCTAGGTCAAACAAGGCAGAAAGCAGTTGTCATAAAAAAATTCAGCACCCAGATCTTACATCATAAAGACAAACAATGGAAAAACACAGAAGAAATCAACGCTTTTTACATAAGAGTTTCGATGAAGACATCTCTGGGTACTATGATACCGATGAAGACAATGAACTGCAAACTGTTGCAACAAACGAAACAGACAGTTATAGACCAACGTCTAGAGAACTTGTTCAGTCAAGACAACCAGAAGTGGACGAATTGTTAAAGTTCCTAGTAGACAGTGCCGGTCGCAGTGGGCGCCGCGCTTTCATAGGCCCCGCGCTAATTCCAAGTGTACATTATTAAATTAAACAATTATAACGTATATAAAATAACAGGGTTTTCGCGACCTCTTGATTTTTCAGGGCCTCCAGGAAATCTCATGAAAATGTAAAATGTACGATAAAGTCCTGAACTTTTTTTTTATTTATTCAAATCTCCTGAAGAATAGACGAAATGGACGTTTTAGGGTGCTAATAAATAAAAAGTGGCATTGCGAGCTTTCATTTGATAAAAATTTATTGCAAAGACGAAAGTAGGCCTATTTTCTAATTTAAAAAAATAATAATTTTGACATTATGCTTATCCCTACCCAGACTAGGCCCCGCGCGATCCGTTTCGCATAGGGCCCCGCAAATGCTAGGGCCGGCCCTGCTAGTAGATATCACTATTAAGAACTTTAAAAGGAAGGGTGTGATAACTTCAATAGGAAGGATGTATTAATAATATATGATATTACGTCATTATTTTTTGTTTATGTTTTGTGCGAAAGCAAAAGGACTAGGTCACTAGATCATTCGATGTAAATAAAAAGAGAGTTTCCATTGGATTGAGGATCGAGTGTGAAGTTTAATTCTGAAATTATAGACGCCAAACCCGAAAAATGGACAATTTTAGCATTGTTAAGAATAACTTTTAGTTATACTCGATTCTGTAAATTTTCTTCAAGGTTAATTAGTGTAGCCATATAATACTCGCCATTTAGATCTATTATTAGTAAAGGTAACAAGATACCTGGAATTCGCTGTATATCATGCAGTTTGATTCGTGGCAACAAAGTTTAGAATGGAAATTAGTAGTGTATATTTCATTTTTAAAAACTAATCTCTGCGGCAAAAATATTTTTTAAAATATCTAGGCTTAGTCTTTGTGATAAATTTAATCCATAAATGTTGATTAAAAAAAGACACCCGTTGACACTATTTGTCAATCAAATATATTAATTTATGTATTTACAAATAAATTTCAGACACCCATTTGGGCCCCCCCCCCCTAGGTGGGGGCCCGGGGGGATTTTAAAATTCTCCCCCCCCATCCCCATCCCACCCTTAGTTACGCCACTGACCATGGGTAAGAAGATAGAGAAACAGTACCATGGGTAAGAAAATGGAGAAACAGTACCATGGGTAAGAATATAGAGAAACAGTACCATGGGTAAGAAGATGAACAAACAGTACCATGGGTAAGAAGATGAACAAACAGTACCATGGGTAAGAAAATGAACAAACAGTACCATGGGTAAGAAGATGACCAAACAGTACCATGGGTAAGAAGATGAACAAACAGTACCATGGGTAAGAAGATGAACAAACAGTACCATGGGTAAGAAAATGAACAAACAGTACCATGGGTAAGAAAATGAACAAACAGTACCATGGGTAAGAATATAGAGAAACAGTACCATGGGTAAGAAGATGAACAAACAGTACCATGGGTAAGAAGATGAACAAACAGTACCATGGGTAAGAAGATAGAGAAACAGTACCATGGGTAAGAAGATAGAGAAACAGTACCATGGGTAAGAAGATAGAGAAACAGTACCATGGGTAAGAAGATGAACAAACAGTACCATGGGTAAGAAGATGGAGAAACAGTACCATGGGTAAGAAGATGGAGAAACAGTGCCATGGGTAAGAAGATGGAGAAACAGTACCATGGGTAAGAAGATGGAGAAACAGTACCATGGGTAAGAAGATGAACAAACAGTACCATGGGTAAGAAGATGAACAAACAGTACCATGGGTAAGAAGATGGAGAAAAAGTACCATGGGTAAGAAGTTGGAGACATAAATTATATAACATACTTAACAAGTAAGCGTACCTCCAGCCATTTTCTCCCCTACAGAAATCTACCATTACCTTGGAAAAGTAAGAAAATGCTGACAGACAAAGCGACGGAAAGATAACATTAACGAAAGGCTTATCCTTAATAAAGATTCTAGTCAAGTCACACAGAGAGAAATGGAGAAAGAGGGTGGACAGATCATACTCATCAAATTAAGCCAAGTGACTGTTGAAAATACGAAGACCTACTCACTACCCAATGACCCTGTAATACAATTAAACGTATCTGAAGATTATACAAAATATCCTTACAAGCAACTAAGAAGGCGTGTTCAATAAGTGTATACACCATGTTTACAGAACGAGCTTTTTTATATAGGAAAGTGAAAATTTATTATACAAGTTAATGAAAAAAATTAAGATCTGGATTTCCTCTGAAACGTCAGAGACGTACTTCGAATTTAACATTACAGACATTAACATTACAGACATTACCATTACAGACATTAACATTACAGACATTAACGTCAAAGACATTAACATCAAAGACATTAACATCAAAGACATTAAAATTACAGACATTAACATCAAAGACATTAACATTACAGACATTAACATTACAGACATTAACATCAAAGATATTAACATTACAGACATTAACATTACAGACATTAACATTACAGACATTTTTTGAGATCGGTTTCCCTTTTTTTTTTTTTTTTTGCTTAGTGAAGAGGTAAGCTATCTAGACTATGAATAATATGGTCAACACATACACAGTAATATGGTCATCACATACACATGCAAAAAAAAATTAGATCTATTTAGCAATTTTTTAGCATTAGCATTTTTTTGCGTCTCTATGCTAAGTCGCAGCTAAGTGCCTAAGATTATATCATAATCAATCTGGTCTCTAAACAATTTTGTAGGCTTGAAAAAAACAACGTACAGCCAATGAGGAAATACAAAACAAAATCACTATGGCAATCGGGCCCAGCGGTAACCTTCTAATCAATATCAACAAACGTAAGCTAAGACTGCACGACCATATCATAGGATCCACGGGGGCTTCCAAATATCTTTTATGTAGGGAACAGTACTTATCTTATCTTCTTATCTTAACATTAAATCATTAGTCATATTAATGAAATAAATAGGCCTACCAACTTGGCCATGCTGAGGAACACTTCCAGTAAGAAGATGATTACGTCCTACGCGTCATGCATTTAGTCATGCATATTAACCAATGACTTAAATTCTGCCAAGTCACTGGTTTTCCTGGCTAGCTCAGGCAACCCATTCCATGCTCTAATAGCACTAGGGAAGAAGGAGTATTTGTACAAATTTGTCCTAGCATATGGGACGAGGAATGTGCCTTTATCTTTGTGTCTTTCAGAGTATTTTATTAAATTTTGTTTTTGTATTTGAAGATTATGGTTCAGTGTTTTATGTATAATTGATACTTTACTTTTGAGTCTTCTGTCCTGAAGGCTTTCTAAATTTAGTGATTTACTAAAAGTGTTACTCTAGTCAAATGTGAATATTCGTTTGTTATGAATGAGAAACAGTAGCATGGATAAGAAGGTAGAGAAACAGTGGCATGGGTAAGAAGATGAAGAAGGCGCCCGCATGGTGTGCAAGAGGGTTCGTTACGATTAACATGCTATAGAATATTGAATATTGAATTGTATGAGTATATATGGTCTGACATTAACTACAGATTAGCTTGTTACAGTTTATTACGACAATAGCTTATACTTATTAACTTCTTTTCAGTGGGAAGCACTAATTGATATATTTCTTCCTAGCAGAAGTTGATTTGAAGGTGTAAAAAACTGGCTAAAATTCTGCTATCCAGAATTCAGAGGGGTGCACGTGAATGGTCAGCCATCGATGCCTGATAAGCTTAAGTAGTCTACTACAACTGTACATCAGTAACCAGAGGAAGCACTACTTGCTCAGTTGCTACTTAGATTTTAATTGATCTGATGTTGCAAAAAAAGTGGCAAAAAAATCTGGCTACTCAGAATCCAGAGGGAGGGGGTGCAAGTGAACCCCCTTGCACACCCAGCGGGCGCCAATGGTGATCGAGTAGTCATTTGGGCGATGCCGTGAAGCCATACTTCCACTGAATTGTTTATACGTGTAGGTTGTCCTGTACTCAATCTCTAACATTGCATAATGTTATCGCAACTCTTGGAGTCACTCTGCAGTTTTGTCTCGGGCTGCCACTTCGTTCTCCCAGCACTGAAATGATAAGAAATACGTATCCGTTTAAGATAAAAAAAAAGTTTCTTGTCATTAGGCAGTATCTAAGCATGGGCGTAGCCAGGATTTTTTTTTCGGGGAGTGTGTTTGGAAGGGAGGAGTTTCTCCTACCTTTTGCCATAAATAACTATATATATACATAATAGTATGTGTGTGTACACAATAAATCTATATTTAATCCTGACCATTCATTGTTTCGGAAGTTGTTTATTGTACCCTAGAATAGGTTCTTCCTGGAGTTAGTAAAAAAAAAGTAAAACTTGCCAGAAAAGGGGTCTGTCCCGAAGCGGGGTTCGAAGCGGAGCTCCGCCCCCAGGATCTATTTCCGGTATTTAAAACAAACAAAAAATGCACATTCTGAGGTATCTACATTGCATAATCCTGATATTTAAAAATTGTAGCTCAAAGACCTAATCTGCTTTTCTTACTTACTTAGGACTTAGATCCTCCCGTGCGTTCGGTGCATTGGGCAGCAAGCTGTCTCCAAAAAAAAAATGTGTCTCTGGCAATGTCTGAAACCTCTTCCCACCTGATGTCCACTGCTCCGAGGTCATCCATGAAAACGTGGCGCCAATTTATACGAGGACGTCACTGTTTGCGCTTTCCTCGTAATGTCCTCCATGTCATCGCAACTCTTGGAATGCGTATTTCATTTTGTTGGAAAATATGTCCCGCAAACCTCATGCGACGCTTAGTTCGGTATAGGATTTCCTTGATTGAGACCCAATCTCTATAACTGACTCCTAATATCCGTCTTAGCCATTTTTGTTGAGCCACATTTAGTCTTTTTTTTAATTTCGTCAGATGACTTCCATGCTATTCACTGCACTTTATTAATGGAGCCCAGCGACAGGTAGAAATTTGTAACCTCTCTTGGCTACACTGATCTTGCTGCCTGGTCGTGCGGTTTGCGCGCTGGATTGTCGTTTGGATTTTTCGATGATACCTGGTCCAAACCCTGCCCGATCCCATCCCCTGTCGTCCTACGGGAGGTTTGGACTAGGAAGTAATCTATCTTCAACTTTGAAGGAACATCCGAAACATGTAAAATATTTTACAAACAGATAACGTAACACATTATGGTAATGAAACTAAAGCTAACATCCTAAATAAATACTTTGCATCAGCATTCTCAGCCCCAGGAGACAAAGACCTATTACTTAAAATTAACCAAGCAGACAACATAATAGATATAGAAGTACACGAATAGGGGATCCAAAAACAATTAGAAAACAACAAACCTAATAAAGCATCTGGACCTGATGGTATTCCAGCTAGATTACTCAAAGAACTAAGCAATGAGCTAGCCCCAGTGTTCAAAATACTTTTTCAGGCATCTCTTAACCAGGGCAGAGTACCAAGGGACTGGAAAGAAGCTAATGTCACCCCTCCCCCTTATTTAAAAAAGGAGAAAAATCTGACCCAGGAAACTACAGACCAGTATCACTTACCAGCATCACATGTAAATCCTAGAACACATAAAATGTAGTAACACCATAAACTACTTAGACAAACATAATGTCCTTACTCCATACCAACATGGCTTTAGGAAATATAGATCATATGAAGCACAACTAATAGGACTAATTGATGATTTTTCAAAAGGTTTAAATAATAGTGAGCAAATAAATGCTCTTACTAGATTTTTCTAAGGCTTTTGACAAAGTTCACCACCATAGTTTGCTTTAAAAAATTAAAACATTTTGGCATTGATGGTCCATTGCATCAGTGGATTAAAGATTTTCTAATAGGGAGAGAGCAAACTGTAAAAATTAATGGCTCTAAATCAACACCAATAATAGTAAACTCAGGTTTACCTCAAGTAACAGTCTTAATTCCACTACTATTTTTAATTTACATAAATGATTTACTTAATTTCATTAGTTCAGGAACAAAAGTCAGATTATTTGCAGACGATTGCATAATATATAGAACAATAAAAACAACACAAGATACAGAAATTTTACAAAGAGAATTAGATGAATTACAGAAATGGGAATCAAATTGGAGCATATCTTCCACCCAGAAAAATGTCAGTTATTACAAAAAAACTAAAACAAACTAATTCCACTTATCTTATTCATGGTAAACCAGTAACACAGACTAAAAACGCAAAATACCTAGGTGTTATAATAAATGAAAAACTGTCATGGAATCCACATATTGATGAAACTATCAAAAAATCCAAATAAGAACATAAAACCAAAATGTTATTTAACATTGGTTGGGCCAATAATAGAATATGTATTCTTTGTGTGGGACCCCCCAACTCAAGAAAATATTAAGAAACTGGAACAGACACAAAATAGAGCAGTGAGATTCATAACTAAAGAATATTCACATTTGACTAGAGTAACACCTTTAGTAAAATCACTATATTTAGAAAGCCTTCAGGAGATAGGACTCAAAAGTAAAGTAGCAATTATACATTTAAAAAAAACTGAACCATAATCTTCAAATAGAAAAACAAAATTTAATAAAATACTCTGAAAGACACAAAGATAAAGGCACATTACTCGTTCCATATGCTAGGACAAATCTGTACAAATGCTCCTTCTTCCCTAGCGCTATTAGAGCATGGAATGGGTTGCCTAAGCCAGCCAGGAAAACCAGTGACTTGGCAGAATTTAATTCACTGGTTAACATGCATAACTAGATGCATAAGGCGTAGGACATAATCACCTTCTTTTTTGAAGTAACGTCTGTATTATATAAGATAAGATAAGAAAATGGGAAAGTATGTACCCAAATGAGAGGACTTTATCTTCTTGTCTCGAAGAGTGTCGGCTTGGGAGTGACGGAAACTAAATTTACAGTCCTAAACTTTGATATCTATGTAATGGATGTTAGATCAAGAGAAACAAGAAATAACAAAATTGATGATTGAATTGGTCAGTCGTAGACTCGTAGCCTGAGATGAAACAAATATTTGGCGAGATACGAAATGTGATCGCAAGCTTGACTAATCTTAACACACGCAAGTTTGCCAATGTTGCGGCATGAGACGCCCTGGTTTGATTAAAGAGATATGCAGCAGATAATCAAGATTTCTGACTATATTCTAACACACTTTTGTTACACACATATTATTATATATCTCATATTTAAAAAGGATGACCACATTTCAAAACCTAATTTTTAACAAAATAGATCTCAGGGGCGTAACTAGGAATTTTCCATCGTTTGGGTGCCCGGGGTGCTTGAGCTCTTTGGGGGGCCCTGCATTTTGCGTATTATTTAATTTTTAATGTAAAAAAAATTGGTGCCCCCTCAAGTGGGGACCCGGGAGGATTTTCAAATTCTCCCCCTCCTCCCCACCCTAGCTACGCCATTGATAGATCTATTTATATTAAACTTTTAAAAAGTTTCAGGACTTAACTAGAAATCAAGCCCGTGACTCACTAAAATCAGGTACTTATCATACATAAGTCCACTCTATTTTGTCTTGCATTATTTTGTCTGAAAATTTCGCGTTATTTTGCCGGCGATATTATGTCCGCACATTTTGGTCGGGTAACCCATCTGCCCCATAGATCAAAAGGTCTGAAGGGAGTACTTTTATTTTACATCTATATGTTGTAATCAAAATTCTACATTGCTTAAGACCATGTACGTAAAACCAGAAATTTAGAACCTCTGAAATTCGCACGGGCAAATCTAGTATGCAGGTAATAAAACACTGTATTCAAACCTGCTCTCGGTTGCCAGTGCCCGCTCAGAGATCTACAACTTTTTTTTAAAGTCTCTGTGAAACAACCGTTGGGGGGAAGTGGCAGGTTAAGTTTCTATACCCTTTCTTTAACAAACTGGCTGACCTCGATCTTCTTCCACTTTATAGCTTTACACTGTAAGAAGTCTGATATATAGGCGAGTCTGAAGTTAATGAGATTGTTAAAACGCTCAGCCTAACGCTCAGCCTATTCACAAACTTGACCAGGGTTGGAGATTACGCAAAGAAAATAGGGCCCATGAGATTTGTTTCTTGCTTTAAATTTTAAGACCACATTGGTAAGGTTCAGCGATCAGTAAGCCTATTGTTTTAACATCTGACTTAATCGATAGATTTTAATGTTCTTTTTTTTTCAAATAATTGATTTTTGTATGTCTCAACCTATATCTACTCGAACAAAAGGTAGGTTGAATTTCATTATTACTAGATTTCAGTTTTGACCCTACGTATGACTTTCGGTTATTTGATTGTCGATACTATTCGGATTAGGATTCGATGTCTATAAGGTAATCTAATTAACCCATTTGACTGTACGTACAAATAAATTAAACTGTTGTAGGTGAGAACTAGAAAACTTAGCCATATCTAAAATGAAAAATCCACATCTTCAACAATGGCGACCGGCTTCATGCGCTCTCTGACGTCTTTGGTGTTACCAGACAACTTCATCCCCGTAGGAGGACCAAAACAAACAAAAAAAAAAGGACAAAGCATTATGAGGACCGAAATAAAAAAGGCAAAGCAAACTTTAAAAGCTATCCTTACAGTGGATTTAACGAAATGTGACAATCTATCAAAGGCTGTAAAACTATTGTTTTATAAAGCATCTCATGTCTCAGACCGAACGAACGACTTCATGTTGAAGTAGTGTAGCCTTTGAGAAACTAGACCTATGAATGTAAAGAATTTCTTTGGATTTAACTTTGGGAGAAAAAATGCTTCGTACTGGAGAGTCTATTTCTTTGTTGTTTTTTTGTTTTCCACTGTGTGTTGATTTTTTCACGTGAACATTTATTTCCGGGAATGGAGAAGCTAAAAAAAAATATAGATCTAGATCTCGAAGATCTTTTAGTAACCGTAGTATACATTTTCGTGAAGTAGATTTCTAAACAACAAAATTATTATGTAATAAAATAGGCCTGTCTGAAGTGATTATTTTATTATCTTCTAAATTCCAGGCGTTACTTCATACAAGAGGATGACTACGTCTTAAGCGTGTCCCTTTTATCTATATCTCTGCTCTTCAGTGATTTATCTATATCTCTGCTTTTCAGGGATTTATATATATCTCTGCTTTTCAGGGATTTATCTATATCTCTGCTTTTCAGGGATTTATCTATATCTCTGCTTTTCAGGGATTTATCTATATCTCTGCTTTTCAGGGATTTATCTATCTTTCTGCTTTTCAGGGATTTATCTATATCTCTGCTTTTCAGGGATTTATCTATATCTCTGCTCTTCAGTGATTTATCTATATCTCTGCTTTTCAGGGATTTATCTATATCTCTGCTTTTCAGGGATTTATCTATATATCTGCTTTTCAGGGATTTATCTATATCTCTGCTTTTCAGGGATTTATCTATCTTTCTGCTTTTCATGGATTTATCTATCTTTCTGCTTTTCAGGGATTTATCTCTATCTCTGCTTTTCAGTGATTTATCTATCTTTCTGCTTTTCAGGGATTTATCTCTATCTCTGCTTTTTAGGGATCTATCTTTCTGCTCTTCAGTGATTTATCTATATCTCTTCTTTTCAGTGATCTATCTATTTATCTTTCCGTTCTGCAGCTATTTATAAAAGTTTTAAAGGAAAGGTATGAAGTTCTGAATTCTATTGGTGGATAAAATTATGTAACAGTTTAACATTTTAGTCAGATGTCTGCTAATCAGTGGATATCAACCATAAGATTATTTTTTAAATACAAAAAAAAAATGTCTCCCTTTTGCCGGACGTATTTTGGGTGTTAAATCCATAGAATGTGAAAGATGAATTGGATTAATATTGATGGCCTTACACAACAGAGTGAAAGTTGTACATTTTCACGCTTGAGGCCAATGCCTGCCATAAAAGGATCACGTCTGGTAACCCAATCTGTTCATTGCGAAGACGCCATCATATACAATCTTTCGGCATTAGACCATTTATTTCTTCACTGGTGAAAATATAATTCAAGTGGTGAAACTTATGGATGTAACATTAAGATTATCTGAGTTTAAAAAAAAACAACAACTAACCAATATCATATTTAGTTACAATAGTGTCTGCTTCGTGCTGTACTCCATTTTATAGACAAAAGTTTTTCATAGTTAGAAAAAAAAAATGGTTCGTCTTCGGAAAACACAAAGAAACTGTTGAACTTAAATTGAGCAAGCTACAAAATATCGTGAAATCGGATTTTCAATAGCTTTTCTAGTTTTTTGAGATCAAAACGTGACAGGCGGATGAACAGACAAACCACACAAAACTAATAGCGGCTTTGATTTGAGTTTGATTTGTAGAATTTTTTTAAATTAATAAACTCAAAAGACATTTTTCATTTCTAATTATTTCACGAATTTGGATATAATGGGATTACATTTAATTCATGAATATGCCTAGATTTTGAGTGTTTAGTTTATCCAGATTTCGGGTTTTTCACTCTAATACACTGATGGGCAAACATTTGGAGGAGCGGGCATTTTTTTTTCATGAAGAAAATACAGAAGTTTTGATAACAATCTGGTATAAACTTTGTCACATGTAAATAATGAGTGAGTGAGTCTGGTGTGAATGTACACTTTGGTTTCTTATAGTTATAATGTTTTACGGACAATAAAGATTATTATATTATTATTATTATTATTAATTAGGTTTAGCTTCGGAAGTAGTTGTTATTTAAAATTAACTGAGTAGTCCATTAGTCAATCTATTTCTGACATAGCTTTTTTTTCTAACACAAATATATTTTGATATTATATTCTGATATAAACATTACACATAATTGCATGAGCAATTATATTTGAAAGTTTTCCCTTAGCCTCAGTGGTTTCGAACTTGGAACGTTTAGAAATATTTTGAGATGATTATTACACAGCAGTTGAATTATTAGAGTCGTGGTGGCTGAGTGGTAGAGACCTCGACTTCCGAACCTGAGGGTCCCGGGTTTGAATTTTTGTTTAATTTCGGGCTTTTTAGGACTCCTCGGAGTCAACCCAGCTCTGATATTAGTTGGATAAAAGTAAAGGCGGTTGGTCGTTGTGCTGGCCACCTGACACCCTCGTTAACGGTGGGCTAAAGAAACCGATCACGTTACATCATCTGCCCTATAGAAGGCATCGTCTGAAAGGGGAAATTTACTACTTTACTTTTTTATTTAAATTTTTACAAATTGCAATTCTAATTTCATTACTTATTAATTCACATTAAAAGGGGTAGAGGAAAATATCTAAATCTCTTTCAATAGAACTGAAGTCTTGAAGTCTCCTTTCCAATTCACCAATAACGTTTTTAAACTACCTTCACAATTTATGAATAGCTTTAATTTTTTTAAAAATTCAAACTAACAAAGAGATAATCCTCATCCTATTTGATGTTTCACTCCAATCTGTCGTAATACTGCATTCTCTTCATGTAGGTACTTTCAAAATTCTTAGATTTTCACAAATGCATCATAAAAATATTTGTCCCTTTTGTTGCCCCCTTTAAGAATCGCAAGTAATTGACAAGTAATTGACAAAGTTTCATCGATTCTTTTAATGATTGATTACCAATTGTGCTGTAATAGTAACATCGTTTTGTATTCGTTTCTGATGACACTAAGACTTGTATTAAATGGTAAAAATATTTTGTAATATTCTTTTATATAGGAGCACTCAGACCGTCGTGGTTTACAGACTCTACAGTGTATTAGGTTTATTATTCTGTTTCATTTTTTCGAAATACAGTTCGTATACAGTTCTTCTTATAAGCTTCATCTCTTATAGTAGTTTAACTGATAAACAATCAATATATATTTCTTTTAAACAGGAAATAAAAACCCTGCTTATTTATAACTCCCGGAGCTATTTTGGTTCTATTGGAAAATTACTATTGTTTCTTATAATGCAAACATATTTATTTTTCTTACACAATTAAAATGATCTTGACCTTAACAATTATTATTACGTGACAGAAGATTATCTTTTAGTGCCGTTAAAGGCTAACTACTTCCCGCGGGCCAACTCACAGGCCCCAAGAAAGGTTTAATTCAGCCAGCGACAAGTTTTATAATATTTAAAAATAACTAATTTCATTCACAGTGTTAGGACTCAAGTTTCTAATAGTAGATAAACGTTTGTATTGTACTTAGAGTCTCTTGGAACTTTTGGTCTATGGAAGCTTGCCACCATCTGCCTATCTGAACAAGCTTCTGTCTGGGGGAGTTGCAAGAAGAATTTTTCATCCCTATGGCAAGTAGGCCTATCCCAAGACGCTCGGCTCTGACTAAGGTCAAATGTCATGCACACCGGGTAAAACTCTTCCAACAATTTAACAACAATTTAACAACAAATTAACAACAAATTAACCACAATTTAACAACAGTTTTAACAATTTAACAACATTTTAACAAATTAACAACAATTTAACAATTTAACAACAATTTAACAACAATTTGATAACAATTTGACAATTTAACAACAATTTGACAACAATTTAACAACAATTTAACAATTCATCAACAATTAAACAATTTTATTTGTTATTTATATTTTATATATTATTTGCTACAAAGGATGTCAAAATTCCAAATAATTACAATATAGGCCTACACATGAAGATAAAAATAAATTAAAAGTAATAATAATGAAATTGGTAATAGAAATTATAACAAGAATAATGAACAACAGTACTATGAGATCAAGAGATTCACAAACAGTGAAATGGTTATCCAGCACCTAATTATAATCCAAGCCATCAACATAGAAAAACGCATTATGAGAATAATGATGTCAATAATTTAATAAAGTTCTATATTAAAATATCAATATAAATTTCTTTTGCGGGATTTAGCTTCTAAAAAAAGGTAGAGAATTAACTTTATGAATACACTGAGTTTTTTTATAGTATTTTTAAAGATTTAGAATTTAACAGTTCTATTAATTTTTCAACATTGGGCCTGGAATAATTATACTTTTTTAACGTATCTTATTCTGTATCATTTAAAATGCTCACACAGCAGCGGATAATGAAAGGCATAGCCTGTCTCATGAGTACAGCATGGACATATTCTATCTTCATAATTCGTCCTATTACGACGGCCTAATTCTACTGGAAAGTTGGTATCACTACTTCTAATCTTTAAAATAAGTAAAGCATCTTTAAATGGTAGTTTATTTTAAAATATGGTGGGCCGAATTCCTTCTCCGAACCGCATAAGCCTTGCAGGTGTCCGCCATAAAAAACGTCCCTTGAGGAACGGCGTTGGATAGTGACATGTTCGTTGGGGGTTTCTTTCATCCCCGCCAGTGCAATTAGCACGTCTCTAGGCACCTCACCGGGGTCCTGTTTTTCTTCCCAATTGAACAAATCGTCTTGTCTGACAACTGTTTCCACCTGAGCCTCACGTTGAGACTGGGTAGAATTGAAATACAGTAAAAAAAAAAACAAAAAAAAACAAAAAAAAAAAACAAGCCAAATGTAAAAAAAAAAAAAACTTAAAAAAAAAAAGCTTACTTAAAGGGGAAGAACTCCGTCCTAAAACCATACCTACCAATAATATACAAGCTATTTCCCTTATTCGATATCAAACAAAATAATTAATTACCAATAATTAACTGACTAATTGAGTATTTTTGTTTATTGATTCATGTTTTGTTATGGACAATAATAATTGTTTAAAGTATCAACATGTTGTAGAATTAGCGTTAACAATTATTAATGGGGTCTAAACCCAACAAATTTAGTCATATCTGTGAATACTGACGTATTAGTTTCCCTTGTTGCTATTAAACAGAATAATGAATTACCAATAATTAATTGTCTAAATGGTTACTTTTTGTTACTGATTCATCATGATTCATGTCTTGTCTATGTCAATGACTAACTGTGCGAAGTTTCAGCTTGATCCGAGAACGGGTGTGGGAGAAATAACGTGTACAGACTTTTTACCAGACAGACAGACAGACAGATTGAGAGCTTTGTAAAAATATGACATATGCAGAAATGTGGTAAATAAATAGACAAAATAAACAATACCAAGGACGCATTATTGAAAGATCACTGTTGTCAACCAAATTTTGAAAATACTTTGATTTTCAAGCAAAAAGGCTTAGATATTTGAAAATTGCACATTTGTTAAAAAAAGAAATTTAAAAAAAAAAATTTGCTAAATGAGAAGTCAGTGTGAAAAAATGGTTGGAAAAATGTACCAAAAAAATTCATTCGACACTTTGTTAGTATTTTCAGGAGGTATACTACTTTTTTCATTTTCGTATTTTCTGAATTTTTACAAATTAGTGAAATTCGTTAATAATAGACAAAGAATGTTACGACATCATCCGACTGGCTCTAATCTATACAGAAACGCCTCTGTCTTATTTAACAGTTACAGTAATAGAAATGGTTTCTATAATTAGAATAAAATTCACAAAGAGAAAGAAACGTGAAGAAAGTAAGGAAAAGGAATGAGCGAGAGACAGTGTGGGGAGAGGCAGGGATGGCTGAAGATTTCTGTTATAGTTTCACAGGGGGGTAAAGATAACAAACAAACATGTCAGGGGGCAGTGGCGTTGCTAGCAATTCGCCATCATATGGGGGCCCGGGGGGCTTGAAGATTTTGGGGGCCCCTTCATTTTGCGTAATATTGAATATTTAATGTAAAAAAAAACACTCGTTTGGGGGCCTCCCTCAAGTAGGGGCTCGGGAAGGATTTTCAAATTCTCTCCCTCCCTCCCTCCCCCACCCTAACTACGCCTCTGGGAGGGGGGAGGTGTTATACAGAAGTAACAAATGAATTATTTTTATGTCGTGAGAAAGTTTTCCTTACATCAGTTCCTGCGGACCTCCCCTAATTCACCGAGACCAATCGTCGGAGAAGGCCCGAACACTGATATACGACGTCACAACCTGTGGGCACTTTTTAGTGGGCAATTTATACCAATAGGGTTTTGCCACGTCACAACCCTGTACGACGTGGAAACAAGCTATTGGTCTTCACAGCCCACAGGTTGCGACGTCACAGGTCAGTGGCGAGGCCTTCTATATCGAACTGTCTCGATGCCATGCCAATCAAATACAAACATTATTGATAGTAACCATAAAAAAATAATTGGCCTTGAATAAACCACAAGCCAGAAATATATTTTAAATCAATTTCGGTCCTTGCACATCCTTCAAACTATAATTAAAGCTAAACAACCCATCCTTAGTAGGCGAATAACCATAAAATTATTGGCTTTGAATTAGCCACAGGTAACACTTGAATTTTCACATCGATTTCGTTCATCGTGCCTTCTTCAAACTATAAGTTACACAATTCATCATTTGTAGGCTAAGAACCATTATAGGCTTTGAATAAATCACAAGCAACGCTTATATTTTCAAATCAACTTCGGTCTTCGTGAATAAAAGTAAAGTTAGGCGACCCATTCATTAGTTGGCTAACACGGTGGCGTCACTAGGGTCGGTGTCATCCGATGCGGTTATCTCATAGTGTCAACCCCTCCTTTCCAAAAAAAAACAAAACACCCAAAAAACCTTATCAATTAAATTTCGTAATAAAAAAATATAATAAAAAAAAAACAAAAAAAAAACATAAAACAGTGTAGATGGCATCTACAATCATTAAGTGTTACACAACTGAAAAATGAGAGTTATTTGTATTTTAAAATCTTCTGTTTTAATCAATAGTTGTAATGCATGAATGTCATGTTATTAACTTTAAAAACAGGCTTATATATCATTTGTGTATATTTACTTTAAAAGGACTAAATTTTTTTTACTTTAGGAAACGGCTTTACAATGATACAATCTCTCTCTCTCTCTCTCTCTCTCTCTCTCTATATATATATATATATATATATATATATATATATATATATATATATATGTATATATATATATATAATTCTCTTCATGGCGCAAGAGTTTGGACAAGAAGTAAGGGAAAAATCACTCTTTTAATTCTGCAAGTCGGATTAGAGTTACCCTACGAAAAAAAAAAAGATGGGAAGAACAAGTAGTATTCACCCGTCACAAAATATCAGGGCCGGACTTAACCGTTGTGACCTAGAAGTCACGGAAAGATCACTCTATTTTATTTCTACCCCACGTAATTATGGTGGCAAATAAAAAAGAGAGGGGAAGAAGAACAAGTAATCTACTCTGTATTCACTCATCACTAAATAACAGGGCCGGACTCAACCGTTGTTGGGGCCCTATTTGAAACGGAGCCCACTCTGGGTAGGGATATGAATTATACTTAGACTTAGGTCCTCCCGCGCCGTTCGGCGCATTGGGCGGCAAGCTGTCTCCATAATGATCTGTCACTGGCAATGTCTGAAGCCTCTTCCCATCTGGTGTCCACTGTTCTGAGGTCCTCCATGAAGGTGTGTCGCCAGGTAATACGAGGACGTCCCTGTTTGCGCTTTCCTCGTTTTGGCTTCCATGTTATCGCAACTCTTGGTGTGCGTAATTCATTTTGACGTAGAACATGTCCCGCAAACCTCATGCGACGCTCAGTCACAACCTCACTAAGTGTTCGACTCCCAGTTCGGCAAAGGATTTCCTTGTTTGAGATGAATTATAAGTGAAAATTAATAGTTTATATTAGACTAGACATATGTTACCCGCGACCCGCGGGTCTTTATTTGCGCATTACTTTCGATATAGTCACTGAGAGTGTTTTGTAAACAATTAAACGAAATAATAATGTAATAAGTAAAGCGAATGTGTCAATGTAAAAATAGCTAATAGGCTTAAATCCATTTTTTTTTTAATTAAAACATTTGCTTTTGAATAATCTAGTGGATTGGATTTAGATGTATGTTAAACGTAGCTAATGATCCTTTCACATTATTTCTCTTTCGCTACGAAAATAAAATTAGTTTTGCGAAAATGGTTTACCCGAAGTCGATACATTCTTATCTATTAAAAACGAAAAGAGCGATAGTTTTGTTAAATAAATGGGACTATAAAGTGAACAATTAAACGAAATAATTTTTAGTACGCGATTCATGAATGAATATAGATCTAGGACTATCTCAACTCGGCTTCGCAGCTTTTTAGCTTTAGAAAACCAAATTTGAATGTTTATTTGATCAAAATATGAAATGAATGGACTTTAATTCATATATTTATGTGTTAAAGTATAAAACTATCTGTGCGAAGAGAAGTTTTATCATCTTAGAGTTGGATTAGAGTTTTAGATCTAGGGATGGGATTATAAAGTGAACAATTAAACGAAATTATATTTAGTACGCGATTCATGAATGAATATAGATCTAGGCCCATAGACATATATATATAGACTGGACGATAAAGAACAAATTATTATCGGAAATATTTGGGAAAAGTTAAGTTTGTAGATCCACATCACAAACCTATATATATTTGCCTATGTCTATGATTATGAAACGAAGACAAAATATTGGGAATATGGCAGTTTTGTACTTTTCAAAACTAAAGATCAAAGGTATATATTGGCTGAAATGTTAGTCCTAGAATTTATAGCTCAATCGCCGCCATTTTTTTTTCACATAGATATAGTACATAAAACATATTTGACTTCCCCCAAATAAAAATAACTTCCTACTTCCAGTCTATATTTATTTATGTCTATGTCTAGGCCTATCTCAACTCGGCTTCGCAACTTTCGCAGGCGAATGTAGCTTTAGAAAACCAAATTTGAATGTTTATTTGATCAAAATATGAAATGAATGGACTTTAATTAATATGTTTATGTGTTAAAGTATAAAACTATCTGTGCGAAGAGAAGTTTTATCATCTTAGAGTTGAATTAGAGTTTTAGATCTAGGGATGGGATTATAAAGTAAACAATTAAACGAATTAATATTTAGTACGCGATTCATTACGGAATTGTCTAATGAAAGAATGTTCGTCAGGAAATCTGTAATCACAGATATAAGGAACTAATTAATGTAAAAAATGTTTTTGAAACACAAAATTGAAGGTTAATTTTATTATATAATGAAATCAATGGATCTTCTTTTGTCTTTTCATGTGTCAAAGTAAAAAACTATCTGCGCAAAGTGTATTTCTTAAAATTAGATCTAGGTCTAAATCCTTTCGATCTTTTCTCATGTCAACATTGTAGACATGGCCTAGATCCATAAAATACTATAGTTGTAATAGAGTCGGACAACTTTATTTTTTTTTGAGGGTCTTAAGTTTGTTTTAGGGCTACAATACATACACTACGGTCTAAGTTGGTACCCAAGGAACATTCCTGCCTAGTTTTATCAAGATTGGTCAAGCGGTTTTGATGTCTATAAGTAACATACATCCATACATACATACATACACCTCACATTCTACTTTATAATATAGATACTTCGTCTTTGCATTTTATTCATTCTTTACTATGTACGGAACTACTTTAAGAGCCTTGCTTGTAGCGAAGTCATACAGTATATTGTAATAACTTAAAGGAGGCAACTCAACGAGGCAAGTATGTTTGTTTACAGAACATCACAAGTACACAAAACAACATCTTCTTTTAGCACAGTCTCTTCATATTGGCTCTAGACTTTAGAGGAAATAGTTCTCTTCTTAATGTCAAAATCCTTTTCTGTCTAGTTTCTGGCAGTGCGCACCTTCCGCACTCTCTTGAATGGCGGTGCGCATGGTTGGGTTATAACAATATCCAACGAATTCTGTTTCCTATATAGATCATGCTCAATAGCAAGAATTACCAAATGTTTCAATCTATCTACGAGAATTGTTGACATCAAGTAATTCTTCATTAGTTTGAGGTGCGAGAAGTTTCTTTCACTAGATTCCACAATTACGGGTATTGCATAATGCTGTTTTTTTTATCGCGCGTAGGATTGGCGTTTTCTATATTGAATGACACCCCAAAATGACAATTTTTGTTGATATATTTCAGGAGATATGTATGAGTTTTCAAAAGATTTTAATAATTTCCGTATATTTCCAGGACTTTTTCGTATTTTTTGCAATTTCATAAGATTTCCAGGAGCTCCTGGTTAATCGACAGGAGGCCGCAGGAAATCTGCTATAAGTTATAAAATGATTCAATTTAATAATTTGTACACCTAGAATTATCGCGGGTCTTATGAAAGTGCGGAGCCCACTGCGGTCGCATAGGTTGCAGTGGCCTAAGGCCGGCCCTGCAAAATAGCGGCTTATGCTACGCCGCCGGTCGACTAGTATTCTAATATTTCTTTTACTCGTGGCACCCACCAAGATAAAAAAAAAATTCACGCTTACCACCCCTTTAATTAGCGGGGTGGGGAGTTGAACCACAGCGCCAAGCGTTTTTCTTCATTTTTAGCTTTAGAAACTTATTCTCTTAAGTCTACAAAATTACAACGCACTATTTCTCCAAAATAATAAGATTTCAAATAAAATAAAATTAAGAAATTGTGCACAAGCTTGTAAATCCAAATGAGCCTCATTGTCGTAATTTTATTTTTTTTTTCAATGCCTATTCTGTTAAGCAACACATCTTTTCACGCAAAAGTCGTCATTAGAATGATGTCGCTAGCTTATAGTCGGCGAAAATTTGGAACTTATTTCGTAGCAACGTAAGAAGGTGGTATACTTCCTCAAAATAGTTTTTTTTAAATCGATGATGTTGCTAATGTCTTTTGCGAAAAAAAAAAGAAGGTTCTACTTAGAAGATGAAACGACGTCACTTTGTTTAATTATGTTATTTCTTAAACATCAGTAATATCGCTTTTGCTTAATATTCAAATATTAAAAACTAGGACTACAACGCATATTGAGGCGCGAAGACTGAGTGGTAAAGGTCCCGAATTCGAATCCTGGATTTTTAATTTCGGAATCTTTGGGCGACTCTGAGTCAACCCAGCTCTAATGGGTACCTGAAATCTAGCCCTATATATATTCTAGGAAAAAGTTCTTTTTTTTTCTCCTTAAGTGTCACCTTCCACATGGGTGTCACCCGGTGTTGCCGGCCCCTACCCACAGTGACACCACTGAAATATTAACTTCGGCCTCCTTTCACCAATGAAGCTATAAGTTAAGCTACGGGACTCATCACTAGTAGGCTAAGACTAATATTTTCAAACCTCGCGCATCCTTCAAACCAGGGGCGGACTGGCTATATGGGCATTCGGGCAAATGCCCGGTGGGCCGGTACCCAAATGGGCCGGTAGGGCAACCTAAATGGCTTCATATAGAAGATTTTATAAATATTTTATAATATCCCTTGTAAAAAGAGGCCCTCTAAGCTAATTAAATCTAACACATTATCCGAAAAAATGTAGTAGCCTACATCCGTAGACAGCGCTACTAGCAGGCTTCATTATTTTAGGGCCTATATACTTAGTGACTAAAACTTTACATAAGACCTGTATTTCTTATAAGGATATAATGTTCACTTTATCCATGCTTTTAGTTATCGATACATTTTACAACTTAATGTAATGATTTTGAGGACAGGGAGACCTAAAATTGGATGCCCATCATATGATATACTTTTTGTGGGCTGGGTTGTATAGAAATGCCCAAGCCGATTTTAATTCCCAGTCCACCCCTGCTTCAAACCATATTAAGGTTAGGCGACCTATCATTAGAGCTACTAGGTTACCACTAATATTTACAGGCTATTAGTAGGCTACACATTTCTACTAGTCGCTGAGCTCCATTAATAAAGTGCAGCATGGAAGTCGTCTGTCGAAATTGAAAAAAAGACTAAATGTGGCTCAACAAAAATGGCTAAGACGGATTTTAGGAGTCAGTTATAGAGATCGGGTCTCAATCAAGGAAATCCTATGCCAAATTGGGAGTTGACTACTTAGTGAGGTTGTGATAGAGTGTAGCATGTGGTTTGCGGTAAATTTTCTCTGACAAAATGAATTACGCATACCGAGTAGTTACAATGACATGGAGGCCAATACGAGGAAAGCGGAAACAGGGAAATCCTAGTATAATTTGGCGCCACGCTTTCACGGAGGACACCAGAGCAGTGGAAAGCAGGTGTGAAGGCTTCAGACATTGCTAGAGACAGATTTTTATGGAGACAACTTTTTTGCACAATGCGCCGAACTGCGCGGGAGGATCTAAGTCCTAAGTAAGTAAGAACAGCAGATAAGATTTTTGAACTAAAATTTTTTAATAGTAGTATAATGCACTGTAGATACCTCAGAATATGCTTTTTTTTTTTTATTAATACCGGAAAAAGTGCGTTTTTTTAAATAACTCCATGAAGAACCAAGTCATGTGTACAATAAACTTTCGAAAGAATGAAGGGTCAGAATGGTAATAAAGACTAATTATATCTTTACTGTTACTATTTTTACTATTATATATATTGCGGGGGGCGGGGGTGGGAGCCCTCAAAAAAAAAAAACGGGGGGACCACAAAAAAAAAAACCTCCCCGAAAAAAAATCCTGGCTACGCCCATGGTAAAAAAAAATGTCATTTTAAGTGAGGCACAGCTTTGTTCTTCAACATTTAGTTCAGAACTAATTTTTTAAATGTTTTACATGTAGAGCGGCGGGGGATGCCAGCGGGCAGGGTATGAACTACCGCAGGACCAGGCAGCCACCGAAAGGCATTTAATTACTGCCTTCTTATGTTGCCATTGCGAGTTCTTTAAATGCATTCTTGAACATAACAGCCAAGGCAAGTCTAATTCTTGCAACAACTTCCATGTTCATTAAGACCAATACAGCTTTCTCTAGCTCCCCCCCCCCCCTCCTCCTCTCTCTCTCCCTCCAAAGATACAAGACAATACAATTAAAGTCTACACAATTCTTATCAAATTTATTCGTTCAATCATCAAAAGGGGACGTAATCCTACAAACAGCAATCTTTTTGTTCATGCTAACAGCGTCTTGCAAGGACCCGTTTTACGTTCACCAAATTTACACACGAGGACAATAAACATTTCTATCTAACTGAACTAACTTGCACTTTCTCCTGCTTCCACGAACACATAGCCCTATGTTGTAGCAATAATGAACTCGACGACCTTCACACTGGACCCGAGATAGACTTGATGAGACGCTAAGCTATTTGAGATATGGTGGCCCCTTGTAATAAACACATTGCACATTTTACTTTGCTTTTTTTTAAAATATATAAATGAATGAAAATGTCTCTGGAACTAGTTGGGTCACTAAGAGTGTCGTGGTTTAACAGTGTCTGCTTGTAGTGTGATTGTAATAAGCTGTGAACTTACTGCATTGCTTAAACCCTAAAATTTTCATTTTAGTTACTAAAATTTGCAAACGAAGGAAAAATTGCATTTAATTGACAAGTACTCTCTTTCTTTTATATTATGGCATGCTTTTAGATATTGTCATTTTTATTAAATAATAGATTTTTTTTAAAAAAAAAAGCTTTTCCAAAAAGTGTAAGGGCCTCCACAAAAATTCTGCCCCGGGGCCCCCACATACTTAAACCCGGCCGTGGCTCTTCACCTTAAGATGTTGCACGAGATATAATTGAGATGATCATATCTTTTGAAAGCATCAGAGTTATAACTCTAAATTAAGCAAGAAAAATGCCTTAGAAATAATTAGAATACTGAATCAGCAAGGGAAGAACATTTTTTCAGGCAATTAATTAAAACGGGCCGACCCGCGGCGTAGCATAAGCCCCCTCTTTTTTTTTTTTCTGAGCCTTGCTCTCTGTCACTGCGAAAGTTGGGTTGGGTAACTCTAATCCGACTTGCAGAAATAAAAGAGTTATCTTTCCATGATTTTTTCATCGTGGCGTATCGCATGGTTGGGTCACAAAAAGAATTATCTATCTACACATAAAATTCTCTTCTTCCCTCAACAGTTTGGACGAGCAAAAAGTAAAGGAAAGATCACTCTCTTATTTCTGCGGATAGTAACCCCACGAAAAAACAAGAAAAGGGGGGGGGGAGGACAAGTGGGTATTCACACATCGCTACGGATGGCTGCGCGCTGGACTGTCAAACCCTGACTGCTCCCATCCCCCTTCGTCCTGCGGGATGTTTGGACTAAGAAGTAAACTCTCTTCAACTCTGAAGGAACATCCGAAACATGTAAAACATTTTACAAACACTAAATAGCAGGGCCGGACTTTAGCATTGTAGGGCCCTATACGAATCCAATTTCGCGGGGCCACGTTTGTGTAGGGAAGCGGACAATAAGTGAAATTTAAAAGTTTGTATTAGAAAATAAATTCGTCTATGCATTTTATTCATTCTTTACTACGTACAGAATTACTTTACGAGCTTTGCATGTAGCAAAGTCATACAGTATATCATCAATAATTCTGTTTCCTACATAGATCACGCTCAATATCAAGAATTACCAAATGTTTCAATCTATCTTTGAGAATTGTTGACCTCAAGTAATTCTTCATTAGTTTGAGGCGCGAGAAGCTTCTTTCACATGATTACATAATTAGGCTACGGCTAATGCATAATGCCGTTTTTATTTATCGCGCGTAGGATTGGCGTTTTCCATATTGAATGACACCCCAAAATGACAATTTTTGTCTATATTTTAAGGACTCTTTCGTATATTTTGTAATTTCGGGAGATTTCCAGGAGCTCCTGGTAAATCGACTGGAGGGCGCGGAAAATCTGTTTTAAGTTATAAAATGGTTTAATTAAATAATTTATACACCTTCAATTAGCACGGGTCCTATGAAAGTGCGGGGCCCACTGCGGCCGCATAGGTTGCAGTGGCTTAAGGCCGGCCCTGCAAAATAGCGGTGTATGCTACGCCGCCGGACGACTAATATAGATTACATCTATAATGAACGTGGAAGTCAAGACATGGCATGCACGTTGGACATAATCTTTTGTTATAAGTAAATAAAGGCTGTAACTTATAAGATATGGTATGGAAGCTCAGATGAATATTGACATTTGATGAAATTTAAACTTCTTCAAATTGTGCTTCTTTCTTTTATGAAAGACGTATGTTGAGAAGAACATTATTTGAGACTGACAAAATATGATATTTATTGAATGAATAAGACTTGTCTTCGAGTCCGATGATCAATGCTGCGGATGCTGCGGTTGCTGCGACCACATATTTTGCCACATCGTGATCAAGAGCAGACATAACCAATGTCCGCCGGAGGTTGTCGATTTAGATTCTTTTTTCGCCGTCTACATCTCTCCTCGGCAGTGGATTTTCTTTTGGTTTCAAATTTGTATCCCGCGGCTTTTGTAAGAGATCTCCAGCTGTCTCGTTTCGAAGCCGCCTGCAGCCGGGTGCTCTCTTCTATGTCAATTAAAGCAAGTTGGCTCCTAAGCTGACGCGGGCATCTATGTTACGCCGACCCTCTTTCAGCTCTTCAAAAAAATTGCTCTTGGCATACGTTCGTCCCCCATAGGCCTACGTACCCTGCCCAACGTAACTGTCGGAATTTAAAAAGTCCCTCAATACTGTCCATGTCGGCATTCGCAAGAACAGCGCTGTCTGTAATGCTGTCTTGCTACCGTATAGCCATGATGAAAAGCAAAAATTTTGAGTGAAAGCGTTCAAGAAGCCTTAGTTGCTTCTGTATATTACCCATGTCTCAGATCTTTAGTATGCCTACTAGATTAAGCCTACGTAAGCTAGGGTTACTGGATGTCTAGTAGCCTACAAATGCCTACTTTGCTTGGGGTCTGCACCCTCCTGTACTACATCTAAAATAAACATTTAAAGTCTGGGAACCACTGATGAGCACGGGTTTATTGCTCAGAACTGAGCTCCCTTGTTTAGGCCAGATACATTAGGCTTACCAATCTTCTTGCTTTCTAGTATGGAGAACATTTCTATGCCAATTAGGCCTAGCTTTTTTTTTTTTTATTGTTGCATAGATCGACACATAACATTAGGCTAGACAACTCAGGTCCACCCAATCTGGTCCTTCGGCTAATTTCCCCTTTGTTGAGTGATGAGGCTGTGTCGAAGTTTTTTTTTTGTTTTTTTTTTAAATGTTACCATAGCTATTCTCTAAAACGCTCGCTTATTTAGCTTATTAGTTTTGATCTAGATTAGATCGAGTGAAATTTTAGTTTATTAGTTTTGATCTAGACTAGATCCTGTGAAGTTGGTTTGTTGTTTTTTTTTTGTTTTTTTTTTTTAGTGTATTTTGCTTTTTTTGCTTGAAAAATCTGGATTATTTTTACCTTGAGAATTCTTCAAATTTTAATTTTCACAAAGAAGAAAAATATATCAAATAATCTAATCTAGCGCTACACAATGTATAGATTCTAGATCTAGTTTATAGATCTAGATCTAGCTAGACTATTAAATGATTGTTTGTTATAAAGATTTAGAATATAGATCTACATTAAATTAATTTAGTTAGGTTCTAGACTACTCAGTTACCAGTACAGAGTAGTACCAGTACCAGTAGTACACCGGTACAGTACAGAGTACTCTGTTACACTCTGACTCTGTACTCAGTCTCAGGCTAGACTTATAAAGTTATTGCTTACTAGATATAAGTTATTTTATTAGACTTATCACTAGGACAAGAGATCTACTGCCCCTACTTAACTTATTTAGCTTATTTAATTAAAGTCTTAGTGACTTTAGTTTACTACTTTTAGTGAGTCACAGTAGAGTTGAGAACTTGAGTAGAGTCTACTAGTCTTCTGTTACTGTTACTCTTTAGTCTACTAAAGACTAATTGAAGTAATTCTACATAATAGTTTAGAAGATATATTATTTTATATATAAAATTAAAGCATATTATAGATCTAAACTACTTGAGTTGAACTTGGACTTAAGTTACAGATGTCACACACATATCACACAGAGACACACACATTGCCATTGCTTAGTTAACGACAATCACACATGACATAGGATAGGTTTAGTTTAGATCAATTTCTAGATCTATATTTAATATTGTGACATTCTATGAATGTAATTCAATCATATTCATAATTTTTCAAAAGATATTAATAATATTTGAAAAGAATAGTCAAATAGGCCTGACCTAGATAAATAAACATTAGATCTTAAACTTGAATCTAGATAGATCTATATCATTTTGAATCTCATCTTATAATTTACAGATATGTATATAATATAACCAAGCCTATTGTCCTAGGCCTAACTCAGAATATGTCCTATATAGAAAATTAAAATGGATTTTAGAATTTTCATGATTCCATTTACTCACAAATTTACTTTAGTCAGTGTAGTCTTAGTCTTAGTCTAGACTTTGACTCTTTTCAGACTTCAAGGACAAAAGAGCTCTATTAATATTGAATATTATTCTATTTATTGACAACATTGTAAAAGTATTTCAAATAAATGTCGGACTCGTCAAGCAATTTCAATGCTGCATGGCCGCCTCCACATTTTGTTACTCCACCTCAGAATTTGCTAAATCCATCTCCAAACAGATGTTTGATACAAACTCAATGTCCACCAAATGCAATCTTCGGCTTTGCAGACTTTGCATTTGAGCCGCCATATGCATATATGCCACTACACCTAGCAAGGCCACAGCCTCAGGTATGTCAAACTTACCGGTATAGGTTTTAAATAATCCCACGGGTTCCAAGGGCTCTAATTGTCTGGAGGGAAAGTCAGAGTAAGCTTCCACTTCACAAGTATTTCTTCTATGGCTTGTACTTTTATTTGCCTCTGAAAACCAAATCCAGCTGATGGCCTTCACATTTAACTTTATCAGAAAGCCTGGAGGCTCCTCTTCTTAAGATATGAGAAAGGGACAAATAGGTGGTTCACAGGTGAAGTAAAGACATGCCAGACATTATAATGCAAATGCAATATTTCAGAGAGAAAACACAAACCTTTAAATACTATCCTTCTCTATGTGTGCATTGATGTCTTTAAACATAATAATAATAATAACCCTAAAGCTATTTCAAGAAACACTACTAATGGTGCACTTCTCCCTTCACAATGCCATCATAAACTTTTAGTGGTTTCTTATTTTATCCTTGGAAAAGAAATATTTTTAGAAGATTTCCATAACTGGGATAGCAAGAAGAGACTTGATCAAGGGTATGACAATGTCATAAAAGCAAACCCAGGATACAATCCTATTGCTTCAATCCTTTCTTATTCTTTTTGGAGAGCTCTTTGGATTTGGAGAATGCGGTAACTTTACTTTATCACACAATTGTCTTTGATCACCTCCTTTGGTACTTTTTTTTCACTTTTAACATAGAGACTGCATGGATAACTCACAAATAATCTGAAAATCCCTAAATATGCCCATCATGTATTACAAATGTTTGGCCACCTTCAAAGAACTAATTCTATGTGCTCATTAAAAGTATATATTGCATTTGAATCAAAAGCATGTTGAAACATCATTGCTATGTACCACAGAAGCATGTTGAAACATCATTGTTATGTACCACAGAAACATGTTGAAACTTCATTGATATGTACCACAAAAAGATGTTAAAACATTATTGTTATGTACCAGAAAAAACATGTTGAAACATAGGTATGCCACAAAAATAGTGTTGAAATGTAGTTATACCACGAAAGTTTGTTGAAGAATCTTAGTTATACCACAAAAACAATGTTGAGACATCATAGTTATGCCACAAAAAACTTGCTGAAAAATCATTTTTATTTACCATGAAAAGATATTGAAACATAGATATGCCACTAAAGCATGTTGAAACTAAATTACACCACACAAAAACATTTAAAAATTCTTGTTTACAAGTGCTACATGTTACTTTTTCAACAATTTTATCAAATGCCAGCATAAACTGAGCATAGAAAGAATTACACTATCCTTTAATGATGAGTATTTTGTCTGTGTGGTGGTTCAACCAAGAACACATGACTTTCAATTTTCAAACTTAGTAGAGTCAATTCCATAGACCTGTCCTACTGTAGACACAGCTCCCACCCTTGAGAACAAAATTTCCTTATTGAATGCCCCAAATTATCCCAGAATACATTATCTCAATCAACTTACAAATTAACTTGTGTATGTTTCAGGACATCATTTCTATAGCATAAACTGCAAAAAGTCTGCATGGAAAGTCTAGCTAGATGAAGAATGTTCATCAAATTAACATGCCATGATACCTAATAAAAGCTGTGCTAGGCCATCAAAAAAATGTGAAATAATTAATTACAATATGCACCTTATATGAATGATATAAAAGTTGTCAAAGTGTTTTATATCACCTTTTTATGTTTTTTTTTATTGTTTCTGTCCATATAAAGGTCAGACAAACACTTCTAGCCCCAGGGCCCCCGTCATCTAATATGGAAAAAAACCAAGTTCCAGGTATGTTCACTATATCAGAAGATACGTATACATAGTTTAAAAGAAGGTTTGTGAATGCCAACTAGAAAATTTTTCTTTTGCCTTTTTTTTTACCCTGATAATGTTTAATGTTTGTCTGAGTTAATTTTAAACAGCTATGGTGACTACAACAAAAATAGGCTCAGCATACAATTAAATCTCAACACTGAATTTTTCATGCAATAAAATGTATATTAGTTAATAACTGGAAACTAAGTGGTTAAGCATTGAGATACTGATCTGAAGGGCTTCGGTTTAAAACCTAGTTGAATTATTGGAAAAGATTTAGATCATGTAGTACCTTTACAATGTGTTGGGCACAGACTGCGGTTAAAAAAAACTTAAAATTGATATAAAATATCAATGTCTTTTATTTAATTGTTAATGTGTACTATAAAGAACATTTAATCTAAAATAACTTCTTGTATTGCCTGTTAATATGTTGGTGTGATTTAAAAAAAAACATCAACTTTCTAATTACACATCTGGCAGGCATAGGTCATTATGCTTGCAACTATCCAAGTCTAAAAATAACTGTAGGCACACAACTTCCATGTGATGACACACGAAATCGGGTCATTGTTGGGATACTTCTTTCACACCCTCATCATCATTTGTTGTGTGCCTCTCTTGGTTGCTTGTCAAAACACACATTTTTTTTATCATTTGTTAAAAAAAAAAAAGACAACATTGGTTTGTGAACATTGTTCCAGTTTGTCAGTAAATAAAAATGTAGCTTCCTCATCCCCTTTTTTTTTGTATCATGATTGAAGAACTTTTAGCCCTGATTGTTAACATGCTTCCAAGCTTCAGTAGCTTCTTTACAAATGAAAAGTCAGAATGCTAGATAGTTTAAAATGAAACCTTTCAAAATTGTGTAGGCCTACTGTACTCTTACATTCCTATGTTATAGTTTAAAATAAAACCTCACACTATTTTACTCTTACATTCTTTGTTAAATAGGTAGAGCCATACCAGAAGATCAGAAATGCAAGAAGCCAAGGATCAGGTAACTCTTTTTGTGTCATTCTAGTTGAGGGAGGAATAAAAAAAACTTTTCATTATCTGCATAATAGTTGTGTGCTTATCATCTTTTTTTGTTTTTGTTTTAGATTGTTTTGTTTTTTTAACAGCAAGTGCGAATCACTTATAGCTTCCCTAGAATAAGTTCCTTGTTAGGTGGTTATTTGTTATGTAGATCCTGTTCAATTAAGATTTACATTGTTATAGTTCATTGCATTGAATGGCTAGCCTACTTAACTCCAGCTAGAGTAGTATACTTCCGGGGAAGAAAGAATTCTTTTATTTATTTATGGCATCATATGGTCTAAGAAAAACTTTTTTTTTTTCATAGAGATTTATTAGACAATCATTCTGTAATTGCAAATTAGGATTCATGGAATGTTGTCTGACAGTCAACTTGTGGTTTCTTTTTTCCTTAGTTGTCATTATTCTTTTTTGATAAAACTTCCAATAATTGTTTTTTTTGGGGGGCTTTGGGGCAGTTTGGGTTGATTGTACTTTTCTTTAGTTGACATATGCCTAAACAGAAGATTTAGGTTCTAGAATTGAGGTTAAATTTTATGTCCTTATTTTCTGAATCAAAAGTTTTAAAAAAATAATAAGAGCTTAATCTCTTGATTGACATAAAGTGGATGGCTGTCTGGTCATATATGCACTCTGGACTGTCATTTTGATAGCCCTGGGTTAGAATCTGCTGTCCTGCGGGAGATGTGGGCTAGGATGTAAAAATCTTTAAAAAATGAAGGAACATCTGAAACTTGGAAAATAAAACAAACAAAAAATGATGAATCTAACAAATGAATGGCATGTGTTAGTTAAGAAAATGTATGTACTAATTTGGATAATAGAAGTGGGTGTGTGTTATCTGTTTTGTTCAAAACATATAAACTGTATCGTTTCAGGTTGGAAGAAGTTACTGATGTTGAGAGCGGTAAGCATTTATTATGACTTTTATTTATAGAATATTTAACAGAAACAAACTTTAAGAAATTGTTTATTACTTATTTTATAATGCTCATTTGTGTGTAGTGATTCAAATGAAATATATAAAGTTAATTCATTTCCAGAATCAATTTTGTACTCCGATAAATGCACTCATTATGTGCTCTTTTCAGACTGATGCTATAAACTTTGTGCTTTTTTACAAATCATTGTAATGTAGCCTGTAGCTTTAATGAAAAAAATATTGGTTTTGAAATAAATAACACAATCTAAAATCTGTATTTTCCTTATGATTCATCACTTTTCAACTTTTCATTCTGCAGACAAATTCTTAAAATACTGTTTTTTTTCTCTCTCTCTTTTCTGTCAGTGCACATGGTACTAAGAATAGAATCATCCTTACCAGTTCTAGAACGCATAACATTATAACTTTGCTGATCACACTTACCAGTATCAGCCATCAACCCAACACAATATCATTAAAAAAAGATATTAGAAGACAATGTAAACAATATTTTAATATAAATTTGCAATACAAAAACAAAGTTATTATTACAAGAGCACACATTGGAAGTACCATATTTGTGTTTAAAATGTTATTAATTATTAAATATAATTTTACAATAAGCTTTTTTGTAAGTTTACGTAACCTCCACAAAAGTTATTAATATAAATTTCTCATTAAAAAACATACAACATATTTTGTTCTTTTTTATTTCCCTAGTCACTGAAAGGTTTTGTAAAATTGCTATGAACCATGGCTTGACTGTTGCCATAACAACCGAGCAGAAAGTCAGTAATGAAGTGAATGTCAGTAAGGAGCTAGTTGTTGTCAAAGAAAATGAGAAAAAAACTGATTCGTCTGGTTTGTTGGAGTCGTTACAAGGGAAATCTGAGGCTACAGCTCCGAAGGAGTCTCCTGATGTAGTTGTCAGCTCTACTGACAAGGCTAATGAAGCCCAGTCTGATGATTTAGCAGAGAATGTGGAATTCTTGTCTCTGACTGCTGAAACATCAAAAATGAACCTACTGAATCCAGACATCCCCGAATTCATTCCCTGCAGCCCATCTAAAACTGAGAATGTGAAAGCCAGTAAGACTATAGAAGCCACTTGGGTGAAGTGCGAGGACACTGCACCCAAAAAGAGAGCCTTAAATGTTCCAGGGTGTGTGACTCTAAAGCTTCCGCCCCGGCCTGCTTTATTTGGAACCAAGTCCTCTGCCGATGCTCAAGTTCAAACTGTGGTGTCATTTTTTGAATCTGAATTAAATGAAACATCCAACAATAAAGTCCAGGCTAGCCCACCACTTAGAGAAACCTCTGATGCTACAGTCCAGTCTGATTCATCTTTTCTATCTGTTAAAGAAATGTTGGATGCTCATGTGCAGGTGAGCCCAGTGCCGAAAGAAACATCTGAGGCCTGTATACAGTCAGACTTATCATGGTCATCTGTCAAAGAAACTAGTAATGCAGAAATACAGACATGTGATACAGAAACTGGACCAAACCTTTGTGAGGAATGCAAGAAAATCATCATTGCCTCTGACCAGCGAAGCACGACTCAGCTTTTAAAGGTTTGGTTTTTAGTTTTTTCTTTACTTTATTTGTTTGTTAAAGTTGCTTTAAATTTGTTGATAAAGATTTCATTGCATGCTGTTTTGTCTGTTCTCACTATCAGAAGGTTACCCCTGAACACAAACTCAAGTTTACAGCCAGACTGGCAGCACGCATGGTTAGAGATTCCCCTGATTGGTTGGATAAGCCTGTTGACTTACAGGAAGTGCTTATGGAAAAGCTGTTTGCCTTTTGTGGTCGCATGGAATTGGTAAATAATTTTTATTGCTCTAGAGTAGTGTTCGTAACTTATTTCATAACGGAACACTCGGCACATTAGGAGGATTTAGCTGAACACAGCTTATTTTTTTACGATGGATTTTTTTCTATTTGTTTAGGGAAAAAAAATAAACTAATATATATATATATATATATATATATATATATATATATATATATATATATACATAAATGGTTTCTTGATATCAGCAATCTAAATTCTAAGCTCTCATTTGGCATCAAGCCTTTTTCTATACTTTGACTTTGTTGCAACATAATAAAAAAACAAACTATTGCACACAAATAGCCCAGGCCTAAAGGCTGTAAGAACTGAAGTCCAATAACAAGCAGCTTGTATTCAAAGATTGTGGAACTCTTCAGACATAAATCAGAAATCATTTCTTGTATATTTGTTTAAAATTAGTCAGAATCTATATCAGTTAATAGTGCTGCTAAAGAATTTATTTTGTTACCAAGAAGAGCTAATTAAAAAATATTTTTCTGTATTTACTTAGAGATTAATTTACGTGTAGGGGTGTTAGTTGATTTTTCCAGTAGTTTGTTGAACACCTATTCAGGCCTCATGGAACACTTGGGCTCCGCAGAACACAGTTTGGGAAACACTTCTCAATATAATTCTCCTGTAAATACCTGCTAGTCTGTATATGTCAAATATTTAGCAGAAGTGATGGTATCCATTATGGCACAAAGAAACATCAGGTGGATAAACTATTGTGTACTTGTGATGATGGGGCCAACAGATGAAAGTTTAACTACTCCAACCACTCTGCCAACATGATGTTAATTATCACTCTGCCAATAATTACTTTTTGCCTTTTACAAATACTATACAAGTATGTATTTTTTTCTTGCTGTGTATTGATTGAAAATGCTAGAGTATAATAATGAAACGAGACTAAATGCTTTTTAGAACTTATTGGGAAATGATGTTAAAGCCTAACCTGGAAATATTTGTGTTTCCAACATAAATGTCACCTAAAGTTTGTGTTCTGAAGGAATTTTAATACATATAAACAAATACAAATTTTTAATTTATTTAAATACCTTATTGTAACAATTCATAACTATTGTATTTTACCTAGCCATCGATTTTTATATTTCTTTTGTTGTGTTTTTAGCTTTTCATTAACAACTGACACATATAATATGTTAGTCTTGAGCACTACTTCCCTTGTTTCTCTAGGAGTGTGACAGTAAAGAAGATAGTCTCACCTGTCAAGTTGCGATACAGCTTTTAAATGAGAATTCTAAACTTGCCAGTCTGAAAAAAAGTGAAGAGTTTTTTCAGTGCTTGAAAACTGATGTGGGACATCAACTAGAGGCGAGTACTTTGGTTGTCATTCCTAATTGAACTTTCAATTGTTCTAGACTTAGCACTGTGTCACTACTAACTAATTGTAGCTTCATTTATCACACTGTTAAGTAAACACATGGGATCTGCTGACCAGCTCCTTCCATTTCTCTTTCTGCCACCCCCAAGTATCTCATGTAGTGTCAGACCATTCATTCTTTGATGTTGTAATAGCATCCTCTCTTTTTGCCCAACACTTTTTTTCTAGTACTGTTTCTGCAGAATGGTCTTTAAAAATCCTGTGGATCTTGTCATGTTGTCTAGATCACATTAGCATTTATTTTCACAATGGTCATTAGATTCTCATCAGTCTTGATCCACCTTTGAAAACTATTGCAAACTTCCTCATTTGGGAAGCATTCCCCATAAGTGATAACCGATAAGCTCTGAAAACAACTCATCTGCAAGGGTTATTTTTCCATATTTATTGATGTTTAAATTTAAAAAAAAATCAAGTTGTAAATAGATTTAGAAATTCTTTGGATTACAAGTTACATTTTGATAAATCTAGCTTAGAATCTAGTGATAGACTAATCTTGGTTAAGTTAAAAAAAAAACAACATAACACTAAAAAATGACATAGTCAAGAAAACAACAAGAATAATAAAAGATTCATTTATCTAGAATTTAAATTTGACATATTTGTAGTTAGGATTTAGCATAATATGAGCTCTGTAAAGTGATTACAATTAAATAAATTAAATTTAAGTACATATTATATATTGTAGTTATGGTCTTTTTTTATCTTTGGAAGAAGCATCACGCTCCAATATGTGTTGATCCTAAATATAGATTGTTAGGGTGATTCTGGAAGGAATATGGGGTGGGTATGGAGGGGCATGTAATCATATGACCCTTAGGGCCAGATTTACTGACTTAAAAGGTTCTTTTTTGGGGGGACCAATAGCTCTTTGCCATGTCGTACTGACCTGTGAAATGGCAATGATCTATTGGTTGAAACTGCCCACAGGTTGTGATGTTGCAGGTCAGTGTTTAGGCCTTCTATAACAATCTCGCCTGGATGGTCAAGTTAGAGGTTAGACAGGTACATATTTGCTGCTAGAAAAATGGGGTCACTTTGGAAGTCTATGGTTTGAGTCCTCCTCTAAGCCTGTCTATTGTTTCACCATATTTTCTTCATCTTCTACTCACAATTATGTTTGTACCTTAGTGCTGCCATTCTTAATTGCTTTACTAAACTCTCATCTAGTTGGCCTAAAGAAGTGCAACATAGGGATACCTTTTTTTTTCTTCTAGAAATAACTAGGATTATTATTCATAGAATTATTGTTAGTTTAGCAATGCAGTGAAAGATGCCTGATCATGGGGTATGCGGGGTGGACTGCCGTTTGGTGGTCTGGTTGGTCCTGGTTTCATACCCTGCGGGAGGTTTGGACTAGGAAGGAGAAACAGCTAAAATGTCTTTACACTTTTGTAACCAAAAAAAAAATCAGAAACATAATAATGATAAAAAATCTAATCTATATAAATAAAGTTTCTTATTAATATAATATATATATTTGACATTAATGACTAACTCAACCTTTCTATCTTGTTATTTATTAATTTAGAGATACCTTTTTTATTTTTCTTGAAAAATTCTTTTTTTTTTCTCTACTTGCAGATTGTCCATTCCATCATACTGGATGATTACATGAAAAGAAAGAGGGGCAGTGATAAAGAAATAAATGTGAATACAGTAGAAACTCAAACAGTCTCTTTGGTTGAGGTAGAACACCATGAATGTGACCAATCTAGTTTAGTCCCACTCACTATCGCTCCACAAGCTACAAGTGTGAGTGTGTTGGTAGTTACCTGCCAAAACACCACCCCTGCACTTTCTGTGCTCAACACCTCAGTGATTTCCTCTGTCGGATTATGTGTAGCACCCGCTGCCTTGGACTCATCCCCACAGCAGCCTAGCATTGTCACATGTGTTCACCCTTCGAATGAAACTTCAATCACATGTGCTCACCCTTCGAATGAAACTTCAATCACATGTGTTCACCCTTCGAATGAAACTTGTGAGCCTCTGAATAGCATTCCATTTTCAAGTGCTGGTCTAATTCCTTCATTTCAGAACTCTTTTAAAAGCTTCTCAGTCCTACCAAAGAAACAGATCTCTGGAGGTTCTTTTGAAGTTCAAGCCAAGAGCTTGACTAACTTTCCAAGTGCCTTTGGTTCCCAAAGCAGCACTACCATCCATGATAACCTTTGTCCTGATCATACAGCCCCAAATCTTTCCCCTAGCCCTCAGGAGAAAACATCTTTGGCGTCTTCAGCTACCACATCAAGGAAACCCTTTGATGCAACAATCAAAGACATACTTAATAAAATCAATAACCTAGACTACGCTCGGGATTCCTTGAAACCGATAGAGAAAAAAACCCAAATGGATGCAGTTTCTTCCATCGCCAGCACAACTAAGTTGGTGGATCCAATCAGAGGCGCACATAGTCTGATCATGAACCCTCCTATAGGAGTGGATGCCTTAAGAAATGGCAGCAGACCATCATCTGTCATGGTTGTACCACAAATAATAGTGTCAGCATCTGAGTTTGATAGGAATTCTGCCATGGGCTCTCAAGAAGCTAAGGTTTTCAATCCTTTCAGGGTCTACAATGGTCCAGTTAATAGGGCACCCTTGACTGGTCTTGGTTCTAATCCTGCTCCTGTAAACGTTTCAACTAACTCAAGTAACCAGTCCTCAAAAAAAAGTCTTGCTAGTTCAATCACAAGCAACCAAATTCAAAGCAATACTTCCCCTGAAACTGGGCTATCAGCTTTAGATCAATATTTATTTGAGTCAAATTCAGTTGGGAGTCAGTCTGACAGTTCCTGCTCGATCTTTAGCTATGCAGATAAAAGTGTCTCAAAATCCTCAATATTGAGCTTAAAAAAGAGGCCGCGACCAATTGATTTGAGGCGAAAGCAAACTAATAAGCCAGCTTCTGGTGCACAACCTTTGGAAGTGATTCACTCCTCAGAGTCTGTCTACAAACCGAAAAAAGAAATTGATTGGTGGCTGGCAAACATGGAGAATGTCAACATGCTGAATGAGCAGTCTTGTCCACCTGTCACTGTTGGGCAGAAAGAAACGCAGATCAACAAAGCAATGTCAGTCACCAGTAAAGGTGAAAAAACTAGACAGAATATATACTTGACTCCTATGCAAAGAAAGAGAAAGAGCTTAATGTCTCTGGAGTCAAAAAGTTCTACTAATCCTGGAAATGAAACCAATCCAAACTCCATGCAAGTTTCAAGTTCTCATTTTGTCAGATCTGTGGCTCAAAGTGTTCCAAGCAATTCATATTCTTCTTCATCAATGCTTTCTTGTGCACCGCAGTCTTTTCCTGGTTATGTCCATTCTTCAATAGGAGACCAAACTTTTGTTCCATCAAGAAGTGTTTATGACATGGCAACCGGCCAACCTAGTAAGACACTAAGTCTGTCAGAAAAGGCATGGTCCCCACAAAAATTATTTGGTGATACATATTCAACTATATACCAAACTTCAATTTCGAAAACTTCATTAAGCAATGACAAAGCATGGGTCTCTCAAAGCTTAACTGGCAATGCATATTCCTCATCAGCAGGCCAAAATTCCATTCCATCCCTCATAAATTTATCAATCCAACCGCAAGTTCCATCACTCCTAAATTTATCAAGTCAAACATCGATTCCATCTCTCCTAAATACATCAAGTCAAACATCAATTCCATCTCTCCTAAATACATCCAGTGTGACACATGGCACAGCATCTGTCCAGACTAGCAAGCCACTTAGTTTAAAAGAAAAGGCATGGCTCCCTCATAGTTTATCTTCTAATTTAAACTCGTATGAACAATCCGGCAATCCATCAAGCCTTGTGGGCAACACAGAAAGCTCGGCTAGCAAAGACTGTTCTGCAGCAGTAGTTGGGAAATTAGCCAAGACACAAAATCAAAAAACAAATGTCTTTGCTGAGAGGTATCAGTTACCCACCTCTTGGTCGAACCTCTTTACTACACCAACCAATTCTGCTGGGGCCAATCCTATTTCTGATTTATTTTCAAATCTTGCCACACAAAGTGAACGGTATGACCTTTCCGTCCCACACAGCTTGTCAGAAAAGCCAGAAACTTGCCAAAAATCGACTGATAAGGTTCTCTATTATGACAGCCTTGACACATTTTCTGATAGCTTGGTTCAATGCCGGGACTTTGAGAGAGCCATTAAGTGCCCTAATGTCTTCGCCATTGATTCATTGAGTGATTTCCCATCTTGCAACAGAAATCAGTACCAGGCAAATAGTGTTGCAGAACTGGAGGATAAAGAAATAAAAGACCCAATCCCCTGGAAAAGTGGCAAGAGTGACACAGAGAGGACTAGCTGCTATGGCCTGGATGAAATCAGCTTGACAGATGAGAAAGGTTAGGTAACAATTTTCTTTTTTCTCTTGCATCAAATGTTTATAAATTCCCTTTAAAAAAAAAACTGTGTATAAATTGTTGATACCTATCAAGGTGCTTGCATGTATACCATTGTTAAATTTAAGCTAAGAAAAGGTTATAATGAATTTACAAGCACATTGCTTTGAATGCGTTAGGCATAAACTTTAAATTTCAAATAAAAACACTGAATATAATTTGAGAAGCGTCTAAAGGTATTATTTCTCTTAAGACTTCTGCCATTTATAATAGTCTCGCCTAATCTCAGCTGTCTATATAAATAATCACCATAGAAAAAATAATTTAAGCATTGCATGATAATTTTCAACCTGTATATTTACATGAAGAATAGATGAATGAATAAGGTTTAGGTTGATAATTTAGTAATAACTCACAAAATATGTAATCATAAGTTTCAAAGACTAAACAATAACACTTAAAGTCAAATCACTAGAAAGATGCACAGATTTAATGCATTCATTCCCATGAAGCCAAATCATTAGAAAGATGCACAGATTTAATGCATTCATTCCCATGACTGATATTTGTATGTTTCCAGACATTTCTTCCATTAGTTATGACTGATACTTGTATGTTTCCAGACATTCCTTCCATTAGTTATGACTGATACTTGTATGTTTCCAGACATTTCTTCCATTAGTTATGACTGATACTTGTATGTTTCCAGACATTCATTCTTGAAATGAAGATGTCTTTGCCCAAACCTCCTGTGGGATGAAAGCAAATGGTATTAGGTGGGTTTGGAACCCAGGGCCATTGTGCTGACAGTTCAGAGCACAAACACAAGACTAGGAAGCTATACATGAGAAAAACAAAACCTCTTTAGCATGTGCTACTTAGACTCAGGCACAGTGGGTAGCATAAACTAACCATATTGAAGTAGACTTGCATAAATATGCTTTTTTTTTTTTTTTTTTAAGAATGTTACTATCTTTTGTGTGTGTGTGTGCACAAGTGTCTGTAAATCTTACACATTTTTTACTTTTGCAAATCACCATCTATTTGCTGATCATTGTCTGATGCATATGTTAAATTTACTATAATGCAATATAGGAATCTTTTTGGTTAAGAGGATATGTACTTAAAACCTGAAAATCATTTTGTTCTTATTCACTTATAAACTTAAACTTGGTCATTAAGTTTTTGTGTTTTTTTTTTAAGAAACCTGGCTATCCTTTAAAAAAAATGTTGCTATCAAATCAGATTGCCTCTGTTCTGAGTCTGTCAAAAAACTCAGAAATCATTAGTATCTCGTTTAAAGAACAATAAACAATAGTGTTATTAGCATTGGGATCTAAGTCCCAAGATCTTAGCCCAAACACTCCACTATATTGCAGGGGATGGTGGCCGCCAGGGTTTAAACCTAGGACCATCTGGATGACAGTCCAGAGCACACACCTCATGATCAGGCAGCTATTCATAATACTTGTGCATATTTAATATACATTAATAATAATATTTAGTTATTATTGTTAGTTAATATAATCAATAAATAATAAAATTTACTTTTTAAATTTAAAAATCATCAAGTGCATGTACATTTAGAGTAAATATAAAAATATGTGCAGGTGTGTAACTTTTAGCACTTGACCTATTAAGGGGAAGTAACCCTTTAGGGCACAACATGGCCTAAACTGTGCCAAAAACAAAATATATATATATATATATATATCAGCAGAATGGCTCAATGAGCCTAATAAATTCCACATTTAAATTAGAAACCCAAAATAATTATATAGTATTACATTTTAAAGACATTAGCCTTCTTCAGTAGTAAAAAAAAATGTATTAACAGTATTGCTTTCTAATGAAATGACTACCTTGTGTTCATCAGGTGTTCTAAGAAGCCAGAAACTTGCTTGTGAAGAGGAAACTTGGATAAAGGTAAGGCCTCCAGCTAAAGTCATTAACACAAGTTAAAATTGAAACTGTTAGAGGGATTTTTCTTTTGAATTTTTGTTTTTCAAAATTATTTTTTTTATCTGTATCCACTATCCCTCCTAGTTGACAAAATTCTTTTGTAACTTGAGAGAAAATAATACCATTAAAAAAGTATTTTTGTTTGTTTGTTTTTTTAATTAGAACAATTAATATATTTAAAATGAATATATTAAAAAAAAAAAACATTATTGAAATAACATTGAAACTGGTGATAAAGTTGTTCAAATTTGTGACAATAAAAATCAATTTGAATACAAATACCACATCTGCCAAGTCCAACCAGTTTCATACATTGAAATTCATAATGAATAGTGTTTACATTTTGGGACTGAACCCAGAACTTCTTGTGTCTATAGTCAGGGTATCAACATTTTGACAAACTTCATTTTATTTTAGTAACTTTATTAATGATATCCAATTAATTCTAACAGCATTTCATCTTCTTGGCTTTTTGCTTTTCTATCCAACTCTGCTTTAAGAATTGCCCCATGTCTGAAGAGCTTATTGAAAACTTTTGACTTGACTCGTTTACAGTTTGAATGTGGTGATCAAGTATATTCCTTTGGAATTGATTTGTAAAAGAATGGGAGAGAAAGGAAGTAGAAATAGCTTTAGAAAGGGAAGTCAGTCATAAAAGGTTGACTTGTTCAAGCCTGCTAACTGTTCGGTTCCTACCAGATCAAATCTCAAGCTTTGAATGATGCTGTTGACAGTTTAGTTCCATCTTAGCCTTTATAATCATCTCCCAAAAATCTTTCTATGAAGATAATTTACATACCTATAAAGCAGCCATTTTTTGTTTTGGACACAGTTCTTAATGGATATACTTTTTTCTTACTTTATAAATTATAGACGTTCTTTGGTAATCTGGAATTTAATTTGATATTTAAACTCTTTTAAGTCATTTATTTTCCTTGTTGATTCAGGCAACTTGTTCAATACACTAATGGCACTAGGGAAGAGGAAGAACTTTATAAATTTGCCCCCAACATATGAAAAAGAAATGTGGCTTAATCTTTTTGTCTGAGAATTTTATTAGGTTGTGTTTTTTGTTTTTGGAAGATTCATTTTTTTATCTATTGTAGCTACTTTATTTTTTATTTGTAATCTTCTGTCTTCTTTTAAGTTTGGAGATTTTGAAAATGTTTCTCTAGTCAAATGTGAATAATCATTAGTTATAAACTTCAAGGCTGAATTTTATGTCTGTTATAGTTTTCTTTTAGTTTAGAGTCCTAAAAAATGGATGTTTATATTAATATTGGTCCTACCACAGTTAAATAGCATCTTAGTTTTATACTTTTATTTGATCTATACAAATTAAAATAAATCCTAGTAATTTGTTTGATTTCTAAATTAATTCCTCAATATGGGAGTTCCATGAAAACTTTTCATGTATGACCAAGGTATTTAGAGTTTTTATTCTGTGTAACTGGTTTACCATGAATATGATAAGTAGTTTTGTTTTAGTTGTTTGTTGTTGGTTTTTTTTTGGGGGGGGGGCATTTTTCTGAAATCTTTCATTATTCTTACTATGAAGACAGTTTTCACAATAATTAGTCACTCAGGACTCAGTTTTCTAATAAATGTCTCTTATCTCATATGTATCATTAAATCAAGTAAAACAAAAATGATACATTTTGAAAATATTTTGTGTGCAATGTCAAACATAACTTTGTTTTCAAATCATTAGGTATCAGGTCAAAAAGAAGATTCTGTGGATGATCAATTGATTGATTTTCGCTTGCAAGAAAAATATTCTAATCTAATCAAGGTCATACTTGGCGCTCATGAAGGTCTGACCAGGTAATTCAATGTGTCACTTCTCTCTTAGAGGCAATTTTGTGTCCCTGGAAACAAAAAGACTTTGCCAGTTATCTTTCCTTTGTGAGCTTGGCGGTTCTGTGCCAGCTCATCTTAATGTGCCTTTTACTTGTCCTAAGGATCTTACATTGTCTTGGATGACTATGTAATAAAATAAATTGAGATCCCTCCATTTTCTTTGGGTTGTAAAATCTTGTTTGGCTAGTATCTTTTATTCAAACCAACTATCAAGTTGTAAGAATCATTCAAATATTTTTTTATTTTTATTTTTTTTTCAAATTTACTGATACATTTTTTTTGGCTTTAGTTTTTTATTTTTGATATTCAATTTTAGCCACAATTGAATAAAATAATCATTTTAATATCTTCATATTGTCACCTCTGTATAATCTATTATTTCTTATTTTTTATTTACAGTGTGGTCTTTGGCTAGCTTAATAATACTTAAATGTATATAGTAGTAAAGTTCCCCCTTTTCAGACCTTGCAATCTATAGGTCCGATGAAAGGTCATCTGTTTCTTTGGCCCACGGTTAACAAGGGTATCATATGGCCAGCAGAATGACCAACTGCCTTTACTTTTCCCCAATTTATGTCAGGTACCCATTAGACCTGGGTGGACTTAGAGGTGCCTAAAGATTCCAAAATTTTAAAATCCCAGTCTTCACCAATACTCAAACCTAGGACCCCGCTTCAGAAGCCAAGCGGTTTAACATGCCTCCAAATTTATATAGTGCTATTAACATAATGTAGGCTCAAGGCTTTATGAGCATAACAGAATTTAAAGCGAGCATTAAGATGGCAAACTAAATATGTTTTGAGCAGGTAGGTCTTAAATCACTAAATGTTCTTCTTGAGCGTGGTGAAGTCTCAGTTCAATGGAATGTGAGTTCACAATCTTTGGTCGTGCACTGAAAAAGCTCCCAAGCTGTGACATTCGAGGGGGAAAACATGGTTTCACTAGCAGTGTTGAGTCCATTTAGTCTTTACTTGTTATTAATAAATGTTGAAAATCCATTGGTGTCAGAACTTAAATTCTTAGTTAAAATGTCAATCCCCACTAGAAATCAAGCTATGAACAAACTATAGCTCACCTTTGTCAAGTTTAGCTCACTTTGTCAAGTTTAGCTCACTTTGTCAAGTTTAGCTCACCTTTGTCAAGTTTAGCTCACTTTGTCAAGTTTAGCTCACTTTGTCAAGTTTAGCTGTTTCTGTAACCTAACAGCAAGTGTGTTAGCTTGTGAAATATTTAGTTATTCCAACACATCTCTGTACCTGAGCTGGATGAATTGAGAGATGCCACAAAATACAGGACTTTTAGGATTTGAAATCAATAGGCTTAGCCAAAGCCTTTGCCATACAAATGTTTAAAATAGCTTTTCTATAGTGCAACCTTCATGCTTATAGCATACTCAGAGTGCTATGGTCCAATCTCTTTTATGGACAAGTTAGGAGCTCAGTAAACACACAACTCTGCTCAAATATTTTGTTTTCACATTTTCAGAGAAGAAGCAAAGACAGCTCTAGAGCTTGTATACATTAACACAGACTTCTTGAAGGGCATGCGTCAGCCACAAATTCTAGAACAAGTCAGCATTGCTCTTCAGGAGCTTTATCCTGAGAAAATGAAGGAAGTAAGTAAATCAGTCTCAGCTTTTTTTTTTGTTAATAACTTTGTGTTACCTATTTTGCCTAACAGGAAAGACATACAGGAATCTGGCATAGTTGAATAGTTTAATGATTACATTTGAAACCTATTTTGCTTGCAATAAAACCAGAACTTTTGATTGGCATGAAACTTTTCAAAGTGGAACACAAACACATATATATATATAACTAGCAGGAAATTTTAAAATGTAGACAAAACAAAAAAAAATATAATCATCCATTTATTTTTTTGTGTGTCTTTTTAAATTTTTTTTTTCTTAAATCTGTTGCTTAAAAATTGTACTGTGTTATGTTGGTGTTTTAATTTTAAGAAAAAAACAACAACAATTGACAGGTTGTTTAAAATCTGCTATTAATCTAAAAAAAAAATTTAAAAAAAAGAAAATACCTATATTCAGACAATGTAAGATGATTGACTGAGAAGGGTCCAATAATGCAAATCAAGAACAGCTTATGTTCTTTGTAATTAATTCTTATGTTACCGATAATGAAAAAAAACAAATTTCTATGATGCTAAATGTTTTTAAATGACAGTTTGGAGTGAACTGTCCTTGTCTTAGTTCCTCAGCGCCCTTTTTTCACTTCTATTGGTTAAGTATGGTCTGTGTGGGTGTAAAGGTGATACTATCCATATACATTCTGTAGGCAGTCTAGGAAAATAACAGTGTTGAACACAAACTAATTCGAATCATTTATTCAACTCCCATTGTCATAGAATGATGTGGTAGACTACTAATGCAGTGTTATCCAATAGGAAATTATCAGTTAATTTTTTATTATTGTATGAGAAGGGATCTTTTTCTTATTCAGAATGAGAAGAAAAAATAAACTACTTTTTTTTTGTTCAAAATTTTTAAAGTACAAATATTTTTTTGAAACAAGTCACATTGTTCTATTTATAAACATTTTTTGTGTTTTTTTTTTTTTTTTTTGTTTGTTTGATAATTTTTAACATTTAATATATTTTTTTTTTCTTTAGTTAACTCATATTGCTTTGGAGTTGCAAACATGACTTTTTACAATGTAAATATTATCTGTAGGGATTAATAGATTCTAGGATTTAGACATATTAAGACAAGTAGACAGCTTCAAATAAATTTATCATAACATACAGATAGATAAGATAATTTTAATTGGTCCAATCAAATGGAAATTCAGTTTGACTACAATTGACCACCTCAGTGTAACTACTGTAACAATAACAATATAGATACAAATACGAACAACATTCACGCAGGAAACATATACACACTCACAACCAGCGCTTTATAAATTAGACTTCTATGTAAGCCTGACAACAGAGGGGCGAAAATCGTATACAGGCAAAAACCAAAAGGCAGGCTACTCAAAGGCAGACCCCGAATGCGATGGATAGATGACATGGAAGCAGATCTGAAGCAGCTTGGGGTTAGGGCGTGGAGACGAAAGGCCCAGGAGAGATCTGAATGGAAGGATGTGTTAAAGCAGGCCAGAGCCCTCCATGGGCTGTAGCGCCACTGGGATGGATGGATGTAAGCCTACTTCTCGATGACGACAGATGACCTTGTAGCACTCTGACAGAAAGTGGATAAACGAGTTTTAAAATTTTTCTGTTTTAGTCCTAATGTAAAGGAGATGATCACTTTGTTCAGATCTGATGTAACAGTGGTTTAATGGGTGCAGGTTGTCTTTAAGAATCCTGAGTGTTTTGGAAAGGCATCTTTCATGAAAAAGTTTTTCAAGAGATGGTAGCTGTGTTCTAGTGATATGAAATACTTTTTTTTAATTAGCCTATGTCTTTGTGCCAGTGAATTTTTACCATACGAGCAGGTGATGGCAAAGTTAATTACACTTCTGATGGTTGCTGTATAGAAAAGTTTTCATTTTTGTAATGCTCCTGATGCCTCTGTGTAAAAAAAACACTTCCTGTTTACATTTCTATGGCAACATTGACACCTACATCCTGTTTGTGATTTCCTTAGAAACATTTTACTCTATATGTATTAATCACACAGCAATTATTTCTGGGTTTATTTTGTTGTTTTTTTTGTAGAATGCAAACACTAAAGAGGACAAAGAAATGATGCAGAGGTTCACTACTGTGAAAACAAACTTGGATTCTGCCAAGCCACCCACTGGCAAAGCCAAATCTGTCAAGAAAGTCAAGCGAGCCAAGCTGAGTGAAGGGGCGGGCGGCAAATGTGATACTCAGGGAAGCAAAGAAAGTCGCAGAGACAGCAACGACAGCAGATGCGATGGATCTGCTGCAGAAGAGAGCTCATCCAAGGGTGAGGGCAGAGATGAGCCAACAAGGCACAAGGAGCCTGAAGTCAACATGAGCTCCAGTTTTAGCAGTGATACTGGTAATACCACTTATACTTACAACCCTGCTGATAGACGTTTTAGTCAGTGGGGAACAAAGCCTTCAGCCTCGAAAGAAGCTAATTGCAGGGTTATGTGAAGACCTATTTTTGAACTGTTCTATGAGGTGCCATTTTATCTCACTTTTTTTTTTTGAATTGCTGTTTTTCTAGATTCAGAGTCGGTTGTAAGTACATGTTTGTCTTTTTCTTTTGCTCTGGTTATTTTTTGTTATGATTTTGTTCATGAATTTGTTCGTTTGTTTCTTGTTTCTTTTTCTAATCTTTGAATTAATCATTGACTGTTTTTAGAAGTTTTGCAATCAACACAATGTCTTTTGTAATATTACTAAATAACTGAAATTAAAATATGTCTATTGTGTTGCTTTTTTAATATTAACTATGTTTAGTCACTTGTAGGTTTGTTTGTTTTTTTCATATTTAAGAATAATTTCACATTTATGTCTAGCAACTGTAAATATTTTAAAGAAATTATAAAATTTTATTTTTTATATTTCTAGTCTTTATACAAATTATTGGCGTAACAACATTTCACCACCATGGTAAGAGAGAATCCTCATTGTTAAAAGCATTAAATTGGTTTTATTTTAACCATATTGAACCATATATATTTTCATAATAAGTGCTGAGGAGCTCTTTTGAATTGAGCATTCACATGCTGAAATTTTTAAAAAGCGACATTATAGTAACATTAAATTTAAAGACCATCAATTTCTATCTGGTAATGGTTATCTGTGAAGATTGCATATTTTACAATATTTCTTAGTGAATAATGTTTTGGTTAGTTTGTTAAAGGATTTATGTCCTTTCAGTTGACTTTCAACATGGTTTTGTTCTGTTTTTATAACTTGATAAGTTACCTGCTTTTGCATCTGCTGAAAGTTATAGTAAAATGCGAACTATCACAAGTTTTGTCTTCATTCCTTTAATGCAGTATTTCCCAAACTGATCCACAGAACCCTAGTGTTCTGTGAGGCTTGAATAGGTGTTCCCCGAACTACTGGAATAATTAACTAGTAGGCGATCATGTGAATTAATCTCTAAGTGTTCCGCTGAATACTCAAAAGAAGAGTTCCGTTTACTCAAATCTTTTTTTTTTTGGTCAATTTGATAGATTTTCTTGACTTCATAGCAATATGTTTCATTCAATCTTCCAAAATAGCTATGCATATCAGAGATTTTATTAAGTAAAATAAAATAAGTAAGAAAATTTGATGGATTAAATTAAATATAAAGGAAATGTGATGTATCACATCAAATACTAAAGCAAAAAAAATATTCTAAGCTTACAACACTTTCGACCTTATCGAAAAGTCATTTGTTAATAATGATAATAATAATCTTTATTGTCCGTAAGGAAATTTGTGCATTACACCTAACAAAACATTATAACTACTATGGTAGTATCTTCAAATTCAGACTGAAACATTTATGCATTTCTCAAATAATTGTTACTTGAAATTTTAATTTAAAAAAAAGGATTTTACCTACATATTTCATTATATTTTAATTTTGAAAATTTAACAAATACAGTCAATTTAACTCAACCCACTGGCAATGACAACAGTTTCAATTGAGTATAAGCTATCTTATCTTTGTTTAATTGTGCCATTTTAATGTAAAATGTGGACAAACTTCTCAATTTGTAGATGTTTGGCATCTCAGTATATTAATTTCATTGACCATTGAGAAATAAATTACTTGTAAAATGTATCGGTAATTGTAGTATAAATGTATTATACCTTTGCACAACAGAAAAAAAAATTATTCCTCTGTGAGGTAGGTTAATATCTGTTGGTCAAGTAGAACAATGTTTGTCAGAGTGTCAGGTGACCAGTACAAAGATCAAGAATATCGATTACCTTTAAGGGCCCAGTTTCAAACCCTGCCCGCTGCCATTCTGTGGAAAGTTTGAACTAGGATATAATTATATGAAGGAACATCTAAACCAAGTACAAAACAAAATGTATATCTACATGTTCCAACAAGTGACAAGGTAGCAAACGATGGAAGGAGGTACTTATAAATCACACTGAAGGATAGTTGGCCTTCCTATACGTGTCAGCTCATTAAATTATTTCATAAATGTATATTAAAAACTAAACTCCTAGTCTCTTAGCTTGGTCTGTAGGCAGTCAGAACAAGGGAGGCTACCCCACATCTGCTATTTGTCTCACTAATATAAGCTTGCTAAGGCATTAGATAAACCAATTGACCAACACAATTACATTTAAATATTGTTATTGTCCATTATTCATGCCTTCATTTTTTTTTGCTTCCAATTCAGTTTCTCCTGTGCTAAGGGCTTCACCAAGGGAGAGGTCCATTCCCTTGTGTCGTTTTCTTTTCATATCTTGCTGTTTCCTCCAACACCCAGCCCTCCAAGAAGCATTCAACTCTATAATCTGATTTTGAATGTAAAAAATATGTACACTGCTGTAGACTTTTTTTTTTGTATTGTTGAAGGTGTAGCACACATACATCAAAAAAAATTAAGTTTAAAAAAAAATGAAATTTCTGGATCGTGTCATAACAAGCAGTTGTGTCCCTTATGACACACCCCATCACATCTAAATATAGTTCATTTTTTTTAAATTTGTCATTTGAATGTTTATTTTAAAGGTGAGGGCTCTGTTATATTTGTTTTATCATTGGATTTAATATGCTACTGTTTTATTTTTGACATAGAACTCAACAGAGAGAAACCTGAGTGAACTGGACTAACAGCAGGACTTTTAGGCACATAAGTAGTGCTCTCCCTTACCAGCCAAATTAATTGTGCCACTCAGACATTGCTGTTATTTTTTTTTTTTTTTTTTTTTTTCAACTTTTGTTAGTTGTTTAGTGGGATGTTTTAAAATCATGATTAGTACCAATGATACTATACTTTTGTCATTTTTTAAAACAATTAAGGATCGAGTTACTGTTGTTTGTTTTGTTTTGAAATATCCCTTACAAATTAAACACATTTCATGTTTGTTCATTGATTTTTCAATCCAGTCTTAAAAGCTTTCAGTGTTGCTTTGTGTATTATGATAATGCTGTTTCTTTGAATACCTTTGTATACATCATTTATTTCATTAATAGTGTTTAAGAAAATATATATTCCTATTAATTTTTATGACTAGTCAAAAGCCTTTATTTTTTATACCATGTTTTCAATTGCAAGTATTACTACATACTTTTCAAAATTAAATAGACCTAAGAATGAAATATGCTTATTTGTATATTATTATTATCATGTACTGATATGTAAATATATTATATTTTCAATTTTTTTTTTTTTTTGAATTGGGTTGAAAATAAATTGTTTTACTTAAATGTTGTTTTTGTGTCTTATTTTTTATATTATTGTTGAGATATTTTAATGTTAATTAATATTAGTGATGATTGATATAAAAAAAAAGTGTTCTCAGATATGCACAGTGGACATCTTAATACTTTCAGACCTTCTGAATGATGGGATATATAAGCTCATCTGTTTCTATGACTGGCAGTCAACAAGGATGTTATGTGGCCAGCACATTGACACAACACCTTTCCCCAACAAATGGCTGCTTGGTTGTCTGGTTTGCGCTCTAGACTATCATCGGATAGTCCCTGCTTCAAACCCTGCCGGCATCTATCCCCTATGGTCATGCAGAGGGTATGGACTTGGATGTAAATCAAAATCAACATTTCTGAAGGAATGTACAATACAAACACACTAGAGTTGGGTACACTCGAGATATCCTAAAAATCCACAAGTTCAAAATCTCGTCAAGTTAAAAAGCCAAGCACTTTACTACTGGGCCACTAGTACTTCGAAAATTAGCCATTGCTAATACACATTTAGAATGCAGTTTCTTCAAGTTGATACTGTACCATTTTTTATTTACTATTCACTATCTCTAGAATCTTGCATCTTTTTTTGCCACCGGAAACCTTTCAATTTGTAACAAATCTCTCAACTCGCATTGAATTCCCAGAGATGTGACGTAATGAAGGGGGAGAGAGACATACATAGAGTTTTGTTTTATTTCTTATTTGTAATACTCCAACAGTTGTTTACCAGTGCCCTGATTTATTTGGATAGCATTCAGTTATTTACAGCTGTTTGTAAACCAAGACACTTCAAGGATTTCAAATATAGGCTTTTGTTTTAGCATGCCAGTACCCTGACATAGTGCCCTTACATTAAGAACTACCCGGTATGACCCCGGGCCTTAGTTTGGGTATCACTGATCTAGTGCATTCCAAAATCTACGAACTTATTTTTTTTTTCTACCTTTATTTTATTTTCGCCCTTGGAAATACGAGATAAATACGAGAATGGTCATTTTGGTTCTATTAAAGATGTACCACTCTTACAGACACTTATGTAGATTGACATATAAGGGAATATTAAAAAAAAAAGGAAAATTCGCCAAGGATATGTTTATAGTTATTGTGTTTTGAGTGATTTATAAATTATTAACACTTTAAATTGCGGAGAGCCGTGTAGGTGGTTTTTACTTTGGTGACAAGGGCAATAGAGCCTACTGTAAGATAGTGCGCAAATGTTTAATTAGGACTATTGATTTATTAAAAGTTGCTTGCAAAACAAATGTTTTAGTGTACTGCTGTAAGCAAGTGACATAAGCGGTGTCAAGGTTTTTTTTTTTCTTGCTGTAGGCATTGTGACGTAAGCGATTTCAAGTTTTCCTTTGACGTTCATCGAAACCCTTTCATTCATAAAAATATGTCTATCCAAAATGAATTTTACGATAAATATATAAATAAGGCTTGTCTTCGAGTCCGAAGATTAACGAGGAATTTCCCTTGGCTACACATTCAGTTTCTATTAGTTGTTTGTAAATTTTACGATAATGAAACATTTTTTAAAACTAATATAACGGTCGACCTCTAGTTTTCGCGATGTGGCCAATAAGTTGAGAATTTTATCCCATTTATATACATATATCTTGAAATTTTACAGAAAATCGTTTAGAGTCGTTTTTGAAATAAAATCTATATTGCCATAACCCCGCTCCTGCACCGACACTGATGGTGCGCACCAACCCCGCTCCTGCACCGACACTGATGGTGCGCACCAACCCCGCTCCTGCACCGACACTGATGGTGCGCACCAACCCCGCTCCTGCACCGACACTGATGGTGCGCACCAACGCACCGTTCAACACGAGGAAGAGACATTTTGATTCTAGAGCAAGGATTGTTTTACAACGGGTGAAGGGATCTGCAGGTTTCCATGGAGTCTGAGCTGTCTGGGACTTAGAGCCATCCTTCGTGCTACCAGTGGACTGTATTGAGGACCTGAAGTGACACTGGGAAGTGTGTCGGGGGTCTGTACTAGTGTTTAGGTAGAAAAGGACTGGTGGAACTTAATACAAGACTCCTTGGTAATTGCGGAGAGCCGCAAGCTGAAGTCTAAGTCACTGTCTGTGTGTTTTATAGCTGTAAATACATACATCTACTATTATCCAATCTCTACGTTGAGTGCTTGCCTAAGATTTAAAACAATATATATAAATATACATAGCCTACAAGATTTGCTCGGTTAAGAGAATAGGATCTATTTATAACCCTAGCATGCACACCACCATCCCAATAGTGCAGTAGGTGCGCACTGTCAGAGACTGAGAAAGAAGGAGATATGAAAGTTCCGTTTAAGTCTAGAGCTGATGAAGAAGCTATGCTCAAGGCAGACATTGTTATCATGTGTTTGTGATGACCCGTTAATAAACAATTGCATTTGTTGAGTCGCCTCCCATCAATTTATTACAGTATCTTATCTTCTTATCTTATATAATACAGACGTTACTTCAAAAAAGAAGATGATTACGTCCTACGCGTCATGCATTTAGTCATGCATATTAACCAATGACTTAAATTCTGCCAATAATTTTTTGAAGACATTTTTTTTTCGGCTGCGGCAACCCTCAAAGCCTTAATTTAAATATGTGGGGTATCACCGGGTATCATTCCTTTTCATGGAACAAATCGGTTGAATTTGAAAAGAAGTTAGCGCCTATAAATTCATAATATAATTTTTTTTTTTATAGATTAAAATATTCAAAACACCACAAAAGGTTCTTAAAAATTAGACATTTTGCACACGTCTAAACGGTCGAATACCCAAAGAGCGTTTAACCATCGGTTTGTTGGCGTCTTTTCCCAGACCGACTTCAAGATGTCTCACATAGAATGCAGATAAGTACACCTAATGGACCTCATTTACCAATCGTAAACAAACAACATTTAGCCACGTGATAATATTGATAAAACAACCAAATAAAAAAAAAACTGTCACGTGTATGCCATAGTGTATTACGTAATTTGTTTAGAAGAGAGAGAGAATCACGTGGCTAAATGTTGTTTGTTTACGATTGGTGAATGAGGTCCATTAAGATATACTTACTCTAATTGTGCTTCGATTACCAGTCACAGTATCAGCCCTGCCCCCCCCACCCCCGTTACTTTATTTTAGTTCATTCGACCTGCCTTTTTTAACAGGAAGAATAATCATATCTTATATATTATAGAGGAGGCGCGATGGCTGAGCAGTAAAGCGCATGGCTTCTGAACCGGGGTTCCCGGGTTCGAATCCTGGTGAAAACTGGGATTTTTATTTCGGGATCCTTGGGCACCTCTTGAGTCCACCCAGCTCTAATGGGTACCTGACATTGGTTGGGGAAAAGTAAAGGCGGTTTGTCGTTGTGCTGGCCACATGACATCCTCGTTAACCGTAGACCACAGAATCAGATGACCTTTACATCATCTGCCCTATAGACCACAAGGTCTGAAAAGAGAACTTTACTTTACTTATATAATATAGACGTTACTTCAAAAAAGAAGATAATTACGTCCTACGCATTTCATGTGTCAATCTAGTCATGTATTTTAATCAATGACTTAAACTCTGCTAATGAGCGTTAGATGTCAGGAGAATGCTTTTCTGCAGTGAAGAATATAAGAATACGAACGGCGCCGGGGATGTATGTTTGAGTTTATACATAGTGCTGCTAGGCAGTGCTTTTTTTTTTTGTAAAAAAAAAATAGGTGCCTGTACTCAGTGATGGATTGCCTAACTTTTAACTACTAATAAATTAATTATAAACGTTAAAACACAAGAAAAGTAATATTTCTGTTACCCACATTGAAAAATGTGCCGGTACGCTGTACCGGTGCGTACGGTACCGTCACACACAAAAAAAAGCACTTGTGCTAGGGTTAAAAAAGTTTTGGACCCGCTAGTGGCGACGGGGGTGGCAGCTAGCTAGCGGGCAATGTATGAACCCTGACCCATCGTGACAACCGAACAACAGTCCAGCGCGTAGGCCTATTGACTATTTCCCTAGGCTATATGTTGTCACATTTCCTTTTTTAAGCTCCCAGGTAATTTATTTCATTAAAGAAAATTAAGCAAAATTATAGTTCTAAATGCTTTCCCCATTCTTTTATAAGATTAAATTAACCTTACTTTCCCCATTCTTTTATAAGATTAAATTAACCTTACTTTCCCCATTCTTTTATAAGATTAAATTAACCTTACTTTCCCCATTCTTTTATAAGATTAAATTAACCTTACTTTCCCCATTCTTTTATAAGATTAAATTAACCTTACTTTCCCCATAGACTATATATTACATATAGTCTATGCTTTCCCCAATTACGAAAAAGTGAAACTTTAAAAACTAGGTTTAGAATTTCATTGATAAAACATTTCAGTGCATTGTGGATGTGGTTAGAGGTTAGGGAAATAAAACTGCTAAATTCAACAACATGAAGTAGTGGCCTCCATGTCAACTTCACCATGGCAACAAAACGTCGCGACTAACGAACGGGTTGTCTTTTTGTTTCTAGTGCACTGTAGACAGAAGCATGGAGGGAGCAGACTTGGTCTTGTTCGCGAGTAGTAGATTGAACATATATAAGATGAAGTATATCATTTATCTCAGATAACCTCAGAGGCGTAGTTAGGAATTGGCCATCATTTGGGGGCCCGCCGGGCTTGGTCTCTTTGCCCCCCCCCCCGGCATTTTGCGTGATATTTAATATTTAATGTAAAAAAAACAATTTCACTCATTTTATCCCCCCCCCCCCTCAAGTGGGGGCCTGGTGGATTTTCAAATTCTTTCCCTCCCTCCCCCACCCTAGATACGCCCCTGGATGACCTAATAAAACAGAAAGTCACAAATATAAATTTAAGACACATTTCATTTTTACTATGCTGGAGACACGTTAAGAACAGCAATTGGCCCCATGATGACCTGCTAACTACTTTAAAAAAAAAAAAAAAAAAAAACCGCAAACTAAAACTCTTTGGTCATATTACAAGATCCTTTATTGGGGCTCGCAAAAACATTATTTCAGGGAACAGTACCAGGAAAAAAAAAAGAAGAGGCAGCTAGAGAAAGCGATGGGAATTTAAGACAGCATAAAAGAATGGACGGGCCTGCCATTGAAAGAGATTCTATCATAGGGCATAGGCGAAAGACAGAGAGGAATGGGGAAAAAGACGTCGGTTAACAGATCTTGTGTGTTACCCCAATCTTCCAAAAGACTAAGGGATAGATGAATGTGAAGGACAAATCGGACATTTTCACACTTCGGCCAACACCTTTCTGACAGAGGACACAAATTAAAAAGGAAGACACATGTCCTCATTCGCCGAACGCCCGGTAATCCTAATTATCTGGTAGTGCTATTCAGTTAATCGTGTGGCCTCAACTACTATGAGCTGGAATTTCGTTTGCATGGCTTGCTTCGTTGAATCAATATTATAAGATGAACGGTGCGATTTAATCTGTAGGTTCTCAAGAGGGGTCAACACGAGAGATATAGAGATATACCAGGCACGAGAGAATGAGATGAAATTGTGCTCATCTTAAACCACAAAGGAGAAGCTTCATTAATTTTTTTTCTTTCTTATAGATTTACAGCATTTCGGGGATACCAGACAAAACTATTACAAAAATTGGCATTGATTAAACTATTTATAATAACAATAGCAAAATACAAAAATATATCTAGATCTAAAATCATAAATCTAGATATCTTGGCATAGTTAATAAGTAAAGAAGTAAAGAAGACGAATACAATGGTTAGAAGAGTCCCTGTCAGAATGTGGAGCAACTCCAAACGCGCATCAGTAATGCGCATCAATAAAGTGCCGCCATTTTGTCCTTTTGTTTGGAATAATACTGAGTTTATTTTTGGAAAAAAAAAGTTGAGATAAAAAAGCCAACAAACGAAAGCAGCCAAGCTGGATAAGATACCTGAGTATCTAAGAGATACAATGGATTGGTTCATGGGGTGAGTGTCATTAAACGTAAAAGATCGGTCTAAAATGTAGAAAGAAAAAGAGTCCAGAGAATCTAGATCTAGATCTAATTCTAGAGATCCTACAACACAGTGACAATTCAATCAGCTGATTTTTTTAAAATTTGACCTAGATTTCTCTAAACCTAGATCTATATAGATCTATGAAGTATATGACTCTAGACCTATATTAGTATATAGTATATCATAGAGTATAGATCTACTAATCTACTTCTATAGTATAGTCTATCATGTAATTAGTAATATCTAATCTAGATGTAGATCTAGGTCTATACAACTATAGTCACTATCTAGATTCTAGATCTAATCTATACTATAGACTATCATCACTATGACTAGAATCTATGACTATGAGTAGTATAGAGTAAATTTCTACAACTCAATTTTAAGAACATAAAACTAAACCTTTACCTTGGTTATGGTAAAAGTTGATGAGGCCCTGTTAACTTATACTTATACTAGTTATACACTTATACTTTTAACTTATAGATCTAGTTTAGATCTAGCTGTTACTCAGTCATTATTATTATTAGGCCAATCATGGCCAATGGTGGCAACGGCAATAATTATAATGTATAATAGAATATAATTCAATATGACAATTGTTATTACTTATATATGCATCCTCTGTTTGGGAGCCCTCCTCCACTCAAGAAAACATTAACTTATCATTAAGACTAAGAATCTAGATCTAGAATCTAGTCTTGAACAGACACAGAATAGAGCATTGACATTGAGATTCATTACAAATGAATATTCACATTTGATTAGAGTAACACCTTTAGTAAAAAAAAAAATTCAGTGGCATTCAGGATAGAAGACTTAAAAAGTAAAGTAACAATTAGATCTAGATATACATAAAACATAAAACCTTAATCTTCAAATACAAAAACAAAACCTAATAAAATACTTAGAAAGACACTTTAGAAGATAAAGGCACATTCCTTGTTCCATATATGATTGATAGAACACATTTGTACAAATGCTCCTTCTTTCCTGAACCAGCCAGGAAAACCAATGACTTGACAGAATTTAAGTCATCGATTGACATGCATGACATGATTGGCCTTGGAACACACATAGGATGTAATCATCTTTTTTTTTACAAAGCTCAATCTGTCTGTCGTTAAAAAGTTTGTACACATTATTTCTCCCACGCCTAATTTTGGATTAAGCTGAAATTTTGCACAATTATTTATTTTTTTACCTGACAACACAAGATAAATGATAAATCTACATCCATGCCCTATTTGTAGAACACATTTTCATGTGACTTTAGATCACTAATCTGTAAAGAGACATTTCTGTCCTCATTATTAAAGTAAATGTGGTATTCACTTTGGTAGTAGAGGAAACAGCCATTTTTTCATTTGGCATGCTTTTCTTACAGGGAAAGGGGGGGGACATGACAAAGCCAGTGCAGACACCATTTTCTGAGGATAGCAGAGATGGAAAGAACTATTTGAGTCATTATCTCAGTGTTAGACACTCTTTCTCACCATGTGATTTTAAGGATTCTCTGGAGCCAGCACAAGTGAAATGAATTTAATTTTTGCTCTTGCATTCTGTAAGCAGTCCATGACTCACTGCCCTACATTAGTTTGCTCAAACACATTTTGGTTCAAGCTTTAGGTCTAAGTCTAGCAAAGGTCAACAGTCTTCTTCCCTTTATGTGCTTTTTTGATATCCTCTTCTGTGGACAAGTCATCTTGGATTGTGAAACCCAAGTAATATATTCATGTATGCCAGCTAGCTTGATTTCATCATTGAGTATGGAGGGTGGTGTTGTAGAAGGTGGTCCTATCATGTTTGTTTTTATGCTAATGGTTAGCTCATACTCTTAGCAGGTGAGAGAGAAATGGGGCATTAGTGACCTTAGTTCTTCCTGCATGTGTCAACACTGCTGCACCATGAGCAAAAATTATATATCTCTTATAAAGGTGGTTTAATTTTTGTTTGGCCCTCAGTCTAGCAATATTCAAAAGTTTGTCATCAAATTTGGAATGGAACCAGGTCAAATAACAAACTTATTCTATAATGCTTAGATGAAAGGATTCTAACTTAGAAACCCTCGTTTTCAGTGTTCACAGTCCTAATTACCTAGCACAAATCTAGGCAGGCATTGAAACACTTTATGTTCAAGAAATACAATATATTGCATTGTTCATTAAAATTTTACTGTTATCCACTTGATCCTGGGAAGCTTTATAGTAATGTATCTTGAACACCATGAGAACAATAGTGTTATTATTTCATGAAATATTTAGTAAAGTCAAACATGGGATTATTTTTCTTAATGGTGTTTTTACAATTTAAAATTTTAAAAAGTTTTGAAATATTCCATTGTAACTTACTTAACTTTCTGAAACTTTATCTATTAGATGCAATGCAACAATTGAATCTGTATAGCTAAGTATTCTTTCATCTTACAGGTTCTTAAAAAAAAAAATGTGTAAAAATATTATTGTGGTAAAGCAGATATATATAGAACTCTGTTGATTTTATGAGTTGTTTACTTAAGAGATTCAAATTGTGATAGACTTGGGATTTTAAAAATTCACCATTTAGTTAGAAAGTTAGAAAGATTAACTATATTAGACTATTTATTTAGTTCAAATTGTCTCTAAAGATTTTGAATCCTTAGTATGCTTTAGTTTTTGGATAGACTTATTCCACATTTTATCCTGAGTTTATGAACAATTTAAGTAAATTTAGCTTAATTTAAAGTGTGTCTGAATATAAAGAAATGCATGTTTTCTTTTAAACTTCAATAGAATCATTAACATGTTTATCACATTAGTTTTTTAAATTAAAAAAATGATGTCCTTCACACACCCTTCCACTTATCTTTTATACTTATAAACATTATAAACATTTATAAATAGTGCACTATTTTTTACAAAGCTTATATCAATTCACTTTGTATATGATCGGTCTGTCTGTCTGGTAAATAGTTTTAGAACCTTTTTTCTCCCACACCCATTCTCGGATCAACTTGAAACTTTGCAATATTATTTCTTGTATCTGATAAAACAAGAATCAATATAAAAAAATTAGCCAATTAGTTAATTAATTATTTTGTTTGTTATCAAACAAGAGAAAGAAATCGTACTTGAATGATGTGGCATAATAAGCTGTATTATTCCCCTTTATACTTTGTTGCTTAAAAAGTTAAAAAAAAAACTAACAATAGATAGCAATGAAACCTTTTATTTCCATAAGCACTTGGTATTTGTAAGGTGTATTGGTTTGAGGAGGCCCCTGAGTTGATTATAGTCGTACAACTTAAAAAAAAATATAAATACATTTAAAAAGCTATCACAGTACCTTTCTATAAGATGTATCCCCTTCTTTCTACAAAGTAATTGATACCATTACAACTAATATAAGCTTTGTTTTTAATTTTTTATATTTTTCTTGTTTTGAGACTTAAAGTGTATTTTTTCATTGAATTTAGTAAACATATGTAGGTCAGAGTCTCTCATAGGTCTAAACTATACATTTGTTCTAGCATCTGGAATAACTCTTCTCTTTTATTTGTATGTGTTCTGACTTTTATCAATATTATAATTTAAAAAAAAAAAATTATTGCTAAATACTTTTAAAAAAATTATTTGATTTAAACTTGGTACCTATCCATCAGCCATTTTATTCTTCCTTACGTTTCAAAGCATCCTGCTGATTCAATCTACATGGGTTTGGCTGTGAGCTATTGATTTATTGAAAGGGGAAAATTTTCCGCTCAACTTTCATCAGCTCTATATTTGGCTTGACCTGGCTGTCCCAAAGTTGATTGTAGTCTGATTTCAGGTGTAACCTAAGTAGTAATTGGTTCCAGACATGAAACCAGAGCCTGATACTAAATACTTTGTTAATACTATCATTAAGCATTACTTATTCAGGTAAGGGAAAACTTGCTGATCCCATGCTTATAAGCAGCTTATGTAGGATCTTATATTGTAAAGTGGTGTTGTGTACATATGGAAGCATGAAAATATCTAATTATAGATGCTGTGTTCTTGTTGCTGGTATTGTCTGCAGTTAGAATAAAATAGAAACAAAAAAAAAATTGTATAATGCCTGACATCGACTCTCATAGTTGTATTTAAATTTATGTGTTTTTTTTTCTTCATAATTCTATAGAACTGTTTTAATGAAAAAGATTGACATTTACAATTATGCAATTAGTGTGAGAAGATATGTAAACACTTTTTCTTCTATTTCAAAAACTTCTAACCAGAGTGTTCTTATCGTATTAGTATAGTTTAAATCTCAGATATGGGTCTTGTTGCCATTACTCAATACTTACTATGTATCATAATGTGTCCCGAATGTCCTGTTTTAAATACATCATGTCTAGGGGTTGTAGAGGGATGATATATAGTTGACATGGAATGTGTCTTCATTGTTTTGTGATATGTCTTCTTGACCACTTGAAAGTTGATACAAAAGTAAACATAATCTCCCATACCTTGTTTGAAGCAGCACTCGCCATCACCTGTGACCAAATTTTAAACTTTACAATAGATTTAAGACAGACCTTAAACGTTGAACGTAAACTTTCTAGATACAGGCACCAACAGTTCTAATTCTCACAGACTCATTCTTCAGATTATTTAATGTCAAACTCTTCTTTTGTTAAAACACCCCACCCCCCCATCCTTTTTTTTTTGCCACACATACCAATGTTCATTTTTTTTTTTAAGCTTTGTCAGGGCACAATTTATAACAAAGTTATACAATGGTTATAAACAAAAAAAAAATGATATAGACTGTTGGAAAACAAGAAGAAGAAGAAATAGTTGAGTCTTCTTGCTTGTTAGTTAAAATTGACTAGTTGCAATTAGAGAAAGAGGCCGGGGAGAGAGAGGGGGGGGGGTAAACGAATGGTCCTACATTTAAGCCTCTTACTAAGCCACGTCCACACATACATACACTTTAGCACAGTCTTTTTTTTTTAAAGTGGAAACAACGAACTGATCAGAGTATTGAATTCTGGATGTGTTGTAAGCAGATTGTATTTTGTTGATTACTGGGCTTACACGTTGACAAGTTGGACTGACCCACAGTTGGTTGAATAGTTTGTTGGTGAAGTGATCTTAGAAGCCAAGTCTGAAATAAACAGAAACTTGAGCTGAAAACGTCCTCGCGTTAAGGAACGCATTTAAAGTCCTAACAAAACCCACATTGGTCTCGCTGAAATCTAATGCCTATAATAGTTAAACAAATCTTTACGTTACAGGAAAATTATTTTCATTCCCTGTTTACAAGGTTGTTTAAAAAACAACACAATAAACGGATTAATCTGTTTCAATGATCTCTGGTTCAAAATGTCTGAGAGCACATTGTTATTCGACATACTTGGGCAAGACTCAAATAGGTTGAAGAGAGGTTGAAAAGAATAAACGCGGTTATTGACCTTTGAATAAAGTTCTTGCAAGTGTCCCATTATGACACGATTCGACGAACTGTAGTATCTCTCTCTCTCTATATATATATATATTATTTGAACCGTTAAAAAAATCTTGCTTTTTAATTATTGTTTTTGTAAGATGTCAGAGAATGACCAGCTGACTTTTGCATTATTTCATCTATTATCCATTTATCTATTATTATTATTATCTATTATGACTTATTTTTATCCCCTCCCTCTCTCCCCTTTTCCTCACCCACGGAGCAAGCGAAGGTGATCTATATCTTAAGGATGCGCGTGAATCTGCACATTCTCCTCTTTTACAAACCCTGGACAGACTATGGCATTCGTTTCTGTTTTAGCACTACACTTGCAGAGTATTTGGGGGAGATTTTCGGTCGAGGGGGGGCGGGGGGAGGCGTGGTTGTTTGTGCATAGTGTGACGCGTGAAGACAGACACACACTCACGCATACAATGAAGGGCTCTAATGTTTGTGCATATGCGTGAGTGTCACTATGAATCACTACGTGAGTCAGTACAACACGGCGTGATAACGATTTCTCCTTGTTCACGAGTCTTACGTCTTATTTTGCCAGATCTCTTTTAAACGAGATTCTGTTTTCAAAACAAAAGTGCCTGAAGGTTTTAAACATTCCTAAATCAATAACACAACGACCCATCGGATGAAATATGGATCGACGATTACAAATTCAATGGACCTCATTCACCATACGTAAACAAACAACATTTAGCCACGTGATTCTATATATCTTCTATACAAATTATGTCATCCTTAGTGGTTGTCGCGTGATACGTATTTTTCATTGTTTTATCAATATTATGACGTGGCTAAATGTGTTTATTTACGATTGGTGAATGAGGTCCATTGGTGTATTTTTTAAAAAATGCACTTTTCTACTCCACTCACCTCATCGTCGTCTGCTAATGATGGTTGTCAATCAAACTGATATTTGCCTAGCGGAAGTTTACCTTCCCAGAAGGCAATTCCAACTTAGTCATTCTCAAACATCGATAAAATTTTATTTTTTTATATATATCTTTCCTTCTAATGCAAAGTGAAGTTTTCATCTGGCGAACTAAAACCTGGTCGTGTTGTAATCGTATTTACCTTGTTCGAATTCAGATGCATTGGTTTAGATAAGAGGTTGGACTGCTTTCGAGCAGCGGGAGGCCTTCAGCACAGACAAGAACAGGATTTTTTTTTTCATTTTTGTCAACCTTTTGTTGTTTTTAACGATTTCTCTGTAATATTTTTAAATTGCTTCTTGCGTCTGTCCTGACCCACAATGTTTTTGAGATGAATAGTGTTTAGTCTACAGAGGAAACTGCAATTTCGAAATACCGTACACAGATAGTGGAATATAGTGTTCTGGTCTAGGTATTACAGTTCGAACGTAAATTAAAAAAAAATAGCTGCACAAGAAAATGCTTTCGCTTAAGATTCTGAAGTTCAAAACAGATTCTGATTAAAGCTAAACATACAATAAAATACAGCGTCCAGCTCAACTTGAGAATGGATACATTTCATAGACATGTATGTGTGAGTTAGTCACATGGGAAGTGGCAAAAGGAAAAGGTCGTCCACCAAGACGTACAATAACCACAGAAGGAAATACTTTCAGAACGCTTCCAAAAGCTTCAAACAATGACGTGATATTATTCTCACCTATGTTTAATACGATTGGACTCAAAAGTAAACAAAAAAAAAAAAAAGAATCATAACTCTTCATTATAAAATGGCCTTTGGAAGAGGATGTGTTTTCGCATTATCGGACTTGGAGATTTGCATAAAGTAAATTGCAAGTTTTCGGGAGATTTGCATAAAGTAAAATGCATGTTTTTGGATGTATTGAATAAGGAAGTAGTGATAAACTATGCATTGAAAAACAAAACAAAACTTTTTAGCTTTGTAGTTTGAAATGAAAAAATCAAAATGTTAAAAAAGTCAATTACTGTGACTTTTAATGTGAAAATCTCCAATAGATATTTTAAACGTGCGTGCTAAATAAGAATGTTTCTAAATTTAATCTAGAGTGAATTATTAGTTCTACCTTTTTGGGGTACCGTAGACCTTCCCTGTTTGTCCGACTACTGTGTCTAGTTGAATATAAACATACTCCAATTTGTTTGTGTACAAAATGGGTGCCAGTGCCAACATTATGTGTTGACTTAATGGGAAGCATTGCTGTTTGTTCTACTTGAATTATTTTCAAACTATTTTTTTCCAGAAGTGATTTAAAAAAAATAATTCTATCCAGTTTGAAATGCGAGACACTGTCACGTCTTGTGACGTTAGGGTGGGGTGTTGATCAGTTATAATTACCTCTTATGTCTTGTTGACTTCTAAATGTCTACAATTTTGACGTGACTCATTTGACCTCTCCCCTCCCCCCCCCCCCCCTTCTCCAGATCTCTTGCAACGCCTCGAATGAGATCACTTGACTTTCATTATGGGGGTTAGTGACATAGGCTTTTTAAAAAAAACACTTCCATGGAATCTACGCTCGGATTGAAAAACATTGTCGGCAATATCCGTAAATAGCTTCGTGACCCAGCAGAAGTTCTTGCTTTTTATAGCATGACCGCTCCGCAAATGTCATGCAGTGAGTCGATGCTATTGTTTTCACAGTAGGCCTGTTAGTTGATTGCTTCATATTGGAAACTTTAACTTCAAGACTATAAGTGTTGCCTTAACAATGAACGGAAAAATAAAAAGAATACAATCTACACCCCCCTTGATGTTCAGTATGTCTCTTTTAGTAGTGGGGAATTAGACTTTTGAGTTGTCTTTAACTCTTTCTCTCCGTTATTATTTTTCCACTCTTTGAAGAAGTTCTTCTTTTAGCTCATTGCAATTTCACTCCCCTGTTATGATTAAGTTTCAATAGCTTTGTTGTTTTTTTTAATCAGAAAATGTTGTATTTGGTATAGAATTAATCTTTTTATATAACACAAAGTCAGGTTTATAAAATTAAATTTTAATTGAATTTAATGAGGTCAAAATCAACGATGGGATCGTCGATTAGGAGAGAAAGAGTCAATGTGATTCGGCTTCCGTTATCAGAACAAATGTTGGAAGCCTAGGTATGGAGATATCGCTTTGACCAAAATAAATGCGTTCATCAAAGAATCGTAAGGGGACTATGTTGATATGCAGATGTTTCAATCAAACAATCGTTTTTTTAGATGCATTGAAATGCGCTCTAAAGATCTGTTCCCATATATTAATAGTTGCGCAGTGCAGGACGGAACATTGTCCTATTGGGGCATACTTTGCCCGGTTCCGCACTAACTTTGACTCCCGATGCCGTCACTGTGGAGAGAGCGTCGAAACAGTGTCGCATGTCTTGTACGAGTGTCCCCAGCTCCGCGAGCTAAGGGGGGACTTGCCTGTGCAGTCACTCGACTTGTATGGTAGCTATGAGGCACTACGCCGGACGGCTAAGTTTCTTGCCAGAGCACTACGGGAGGACTAGTCCTTCCTGCTCTGATTTTTCAATAGGAGTTCATCTCAGGTTCCCATATATTCACAAATAAATTCTTTCCACTCATTCAATGTCACATATCCCTTACTTTGCTGGACAGTTGGGGGCACCACCTCTTTTTGAATCTTCTCATTCGTGATGCGGTGATGATACCTAGAATCTTTCTGTAGATTCTCAATTCCATGGCTTGGATCCTCTTCTCTAGTTCTAAAGTAAATATTCAGAGTTCGCAAGCGTACACGTATGCAATGATCCAGGAGCGCATCAATCTGATTTTAGTGTGGCACCCTGGGCATGCTGCACCCACTCCTTTTCCCTCCCCTTCTCACTACTCCTCTGCCACATATATTTATATATATATATATATATATATTATAGTTTTTTTTTACATTTTATCTCTAATATATACATTTTATTTTAACAAAAGAAATATTTATATTAAAATATTTTAAACCTTTGTATGCCAAGGCAGGGATACCACTAACTATTACGAGGTTTTGAAACATTTTCTTTAAGGAAAAAAAATCAACAACAAACTATGCACCAGAATAAAGAGACGCTTTAAAAAACACAGTTTGAGACTTAGTTTGATTATCGGAAATCAAGCAATGTAATTATAGATCGGATCACATGACCATGCACACTTCAAGTTCTACATTGGGTAACTATGTCGTCTGCTTGTTCGGTTTCTATTAATAGAAATCACGTGCTCCTAGTTCTCCATTATAACAAGATCTAATCTACGTACAACTTCTCACAACAATGCTCCCGTCTTTCAATCCTTTCTATGCGTTGTAAAGGTTTTTATGCCCGTGTGGAGGGGACTCCACACCTAGTGTACAGCACCAAACTCCGTAATTGTCTCCCTTTCTTTCTTTCCTATATAGGCTAGTGCTATTTTTGGCTAAGGGGCTTGCGCTTTATTATGTCGGATCCGGGGTAACCCTAGTAGACTGCTTGAAAAAAAAAAAAAAGTCGTACGATGACACCACGTGATCGGAACATAGCGGTTTGTTTTTAAACTATCAGAAGGGAATGTATTCTGGCCAACCGCTGGCAGTGTTTACAATATTTGCATAGATCTAGACGTCTAGATACAAGATTTGTTGTTTTTTTTTGTCCATGTGGTGCTAACAAAGACGCGTGTTTATATCTTTCATAGTAAGACGCGTGTTAAGTTTAATAGTTCAGCCTGGTGTTCAATGGTGATTACTCTGTATAAAAAATATAAATAAGTGCTTATAGATCTAGTCATCTTTTAGGATTTGTGCATTTTTTTGCTATAGTTCTGTATAGGTCTAGATCTAAATATAGTAGAGACTGTACATTTTATTAATAATATTGTGAAGTGTTTATAGTTGTCAACATATGATTATAATGAAACTGTGAAATTATTTTAGTAGGCTTGATATCGTTGTACTGTAAAATTACTATATTGTGCTAGCGTGATGTTTCAGTTTCGTACTGTGTTATTATAGTGTATAAGTTATGAATTTAGAAACATACCGTTATACAGATCTGCTCAATTAAAGTGAAGTTATTAATGTAGCTACATTTAGGTAGAAAGCATGTAGACCCAGATATTCGTATATGTAGAGTGAAATTATTATAATGCATATAGGCAGGTGAAAATTCCAAATTAAAAGATATTTAACAATTAATGCAATTGATAAGAGTTTGTTTTAAAAATGATATTTTTTTTTGTCTTAACTTCTTGACACTCTATTGTAGATCTGTGTAGGTCTTGATTTATTTTTTTTTTTATTTTTGATTTCACTAGCTGAGCTAGATTACATGATTGACTCATTCCATTGACTCGATTCCACGTTAGGCTCAGTGACTCATTCTTGCAAACAAATCCGCTCAGTCCATGACACTATTATATCTCTTTTGTTTAATGTAATGACAATGAAATGTGTTTTGTTTATAAGGAGTGGCGACACGGACGTTCAAACATTTCGGCTATTGGGTACTCAAGTGGTTCTCAAAACATTTTCTACCGAAAAATCCCTTATTCATTTTAGGGCACTACGGACATGGGTTCTCAAACATTTTCTGACTCGGCATTGCCTCATTGATTTTTGGTTTGTAGTACATGGCACTTAGGCTTAGGCCATCAGTTCTCTATTTGTTTGTGTTTTTATATTCCCGACTTTAGTTTTTATGGATCAAGGACTATTAAGCTTAGGGGCATTGAGTAGTAAGGTCAAGGTCAGAGTTTAAAAAAAACCTCTGAGCCCCTCCCCCCCCCCCACCCCCCGGGCCGCCTCTCTTCACAACATGCCTGTTGGGTAAGAAAAGCTTTTCAGGGTCGGATGGAACAGTTTGGTCTTTATTCACTTGAAAAATGAAGCACTAACGAGACACTACAAATCGAGAAGCTCCTCTGTCAGTTGTTCTTTTCTATGCGCGTTTTTAACTTCAAATTTCTAGACCACCAACGAGCAAAACTATTCCACAGTCCTGACCAGCCATACAAGGGCAGTGCTCAGTTTGAGTTGTCTGTCTTTGCACGGCCGTCACCGGGAAGACCCAATAAGACAGGCGGCTGCTAATTGTTAGCGAGAGCACTAGTCATGCGAACGTTAAAGCACTGTCACTGACACCGCCTTGTGTTGACTTAAACCTGGCCAGCTCATGGCGTTTGACTGACGGGCCTAATTGTTAGTCATATCTTTGGGCGTTGTCGCCTGTGTGATGGATGGCGTCTCCAGGAATATACGTGCACTTTGAGGAGATTCTCGTTGACCGTCTCATCCTCCCACCTCCTTTGTTTTGACAGTCCATCCAAACAGTCTGTCCGTCAGGGTACCTGTTCATCAATTTGTCCGTTCCTACGCCTGTCAGTCTATTTTCCTTCCTGCTTGTAGAGTGCTAGTTTTGAGTTCGGCAGGTCGATAGCGTGAAGTATCTCTCTTTGACTTTTAGGGAGATATTTCTCTTTCTTCTACTTATTTTGTGTTTCATTCATTCATTCGTTCATTGATTCTTTCCGGCTCATTCCTAATTTCTTTTTTTTTTCTATCAATTTTTTTTTATTTCCTTTTTTTAATTTCTTTATTTTATGTTTTCTTTCACTCTCTTTTGTTATTTCTTTTTTTTTTTTTTACTTTCTTTTTTTTTTACTTTTTTTCCTTTGTACTTTCTTTTTCTGTACATCAATTATGTCCTTCATACTTTTAAAAATATTCTTTTATTTTTCTCTTTCTTTTTTTTTTCTCTTTCCTTCTTTTATTCTTTTTTTTTTTTAATACATTTCATTCTTCCTTCTTGCAGGCTATCTTTCATTTCATCCCACTTGGTCTCTCAGCCTTTCTCGTCTTTTAGCTGTGTCATAAAGATCTTTGGTAATACTTTCGTTTCTGTGTTTGTGCGTATGCGCGCCCTTGTCAAGTCTTAACGTTGGAGATAGATACAGTGGGACGTCTCAAAGCAAACCAAAAAAAAAAAAACGAGGTCGGTGCAATGGGCTCATCCGGTGGGTATTTCTTTTGTGTCTGAACCCAGCCGAGTGTGTGTTAGTGTTACATCAGTCGTCAGTCCGTTTATTGTACTTTCTGTTCGCTACTAGAGTGCTGTTCTTTGAAGTCTCGGTGCATGTACTTTTGACATTAGTCACTTCTTGGATTGTAGCATAAAATAACCTCCACACGTAATAAGTGGTCGATAAGTTTATTCTAGTCTAGTAAGCATTGTTCAAGTCTCTGAGCAGAGGTTTCAATGTCAAGTTCTTGTCATCTCTTGTCAACTTTCGAGTGCCCCTTTGTCCCCCCCCCCCTCCCACCCCTCAAAACTGATTCGTGTAGTCCCCCGCGTACCGGGTACCTCAGATTGAGAAGCGCCGTCCAGTTTGGTAGAAGAACGATTGCAGTGCAGTTCTTTCTCAGCGGCTTCAATGTCATTGGAGTTAATGTGTGTCTAAAATTAACTCTACGGCCGTCTTTTTTTCAGGAAATTTTAGTATCAAATATCTTTTAAATTGCCTCGTAATTCTGAAATTCAGCTAGACAAATGGTTAGGTCCACATGTTGGAGACATAAGGGTGACGATTGTTCTGTGTGCTTATTAGAATTCAACTTGTATTCCTAGCATAGGAACACATACACAGAAAAGCACTGTAAAAAAAAGTAGGATAGTTTAAAAACTAAAAAGAACACTTGACTAAGAAACAGTGGTGACTAGATTTTGTGTTGGTGTAAGATGGACAGTATCAACTATTATTTCAAATCCGAGACAAAGAAACTGAGTGGGATGAGTTACGTCATACAGAGCTTCTACATTTTACAGAACAGATTCTGGTGAGTAGTGTACTATGTGCTCAAGCGAAACACGTTACGGAATGTATGAGAGAGAGAGAGAGAGAGAGAGATGTGATACCTGTATTTTGATTGAGACTGTATTGTTAAACTCACAGTATCATATATGCATGACAACTTAATTTTTTAAATTGATTTTGTATAGCGAATCTCTCCTGCTATAGCATAGCTCAGTACGCTATGGTCCAATCTCTTTTTGAGGCTATATTTTGGTGCTCAGCAAAGCACAACTCGTATCGAGCTTTGATTTCAAATCGAGCCCTCTTGATAGGTAGCTTAGCGTTTCATTTCACTCAGCCACACATCCCACAGTTTATATTACAATATATATTTGTCGTTGTCCTATAATGTATTTTCAAAAAAATAATTCCTTGTGAATCGGTTATAGTTTTTATTTTCCGTTGTATAGACCTGCAAGGATTGTTCCGGAAATAGATCTAGTTCTAGTACCGCACTTTAACAAACCTATTTAAAATTGAGTCAAGTTCAAAATACATTTGCTCTTCAAGAGAGAGAGAGAGAGAAAGATTGAAATACCACATTGAAAACGAAAGTGAAACACTTGAAGCTTAGTGTATGGGCATACTGAGACCCGGTGGAGTTAAATGTCTCCAAGTGCAAGACGTATACAGCAACAAGTGGTTGAAAAATGTCTCCAAGTGCAAGACTTATACAGCAACAAGTGGTTGAGAAATGTCCACAGTTCTAAGACATACAACCACAACTAAAGACAAATGCCTCCAGATATCCAAAACGTCCTGACATTGATATAAATATACAGCGCTTTTTTTTTTTTTTTGTGACGGTACGCACCGTTACGGCGTACCGGCACCTTTTTCAATGTGGGGAAAAAATTATTACTTTTCTTGTATTTTAACGTTTATTATTAATTTATTAGTAGTTAAAGTTTGGCAATTCATCACTGAGTACCGGCACCTATTTTTTTTTTTAAAGCACTATATACATATTATGATTTGAATGACAAGCTTTTCTTTGTTTCTATTTCATCTGTCTTCTTTTCATGTTTTAATTGAGTAAACCTATCTAGACAGGATATCCAGTTACCCATCCCTTAATTTCAAGTAATTGTCTTTTTTAAAAAAAAAAACAACTTTGGATAGCAGTGTTTATGAGCGAGATGAATCTTATATCTTTGGCCCCAGTCCATAGATACAATCAGCGAACATAGAGGAGATTTATCGGATTGCTAAGCTGTGAAAATGATAGAGTAAGGCACATTACAGGTGTATATTCCCTACGTCTGTAAGGCACATTACAGGTGTATATTTCCCTACGTCTGTAAGGCACATTACAGAGGCTATTACCTGCTACTTCGGTAGCCTTGGTTGAAAGGCAAGCGTTGCTCACTTAGCTGGAGACTTGTTTATGGCTGCCTGATACTTAACCAATTTAGCCAGACCGTTAATTAAACGGTATGGCCTCTTCAAAATGTCTCTTTATTTTTCTACCCATGGTAAGGAGACGGATAAGGGTCCTTGAGCTCGTAGGTTGCGCAGTCGAGCGGATTGCTGTGTCCTTTTCGGGAAAAAAGAAGTTGACAGTTTCGGTCTTTTATATGTGACAGTGGTTCTCACATTTCTGGATTGCTTGTTTATTATGCTTGTTTATGCAATCGTTTGGACTGGTGATTTGTATTGCATACATTTTTACGTAGTCATTTTTTCTCCTCATCTTTGTATATACCCACTGTATTATATTATCATCATATTACAATCATACACATTCACCTATCCCTTAGTCTGATGGGGCACCACACATGATCTGCCGACCGTCGGTCTCCATTTCTCTGACTAGAATCTCTTTAAATGACATGCTCGTCCATTCTTTGATGTTTTCTTCACATCTCTTTCTCTTCGTCTTTTTCCTGGTACGAGCATACACAAGACCTGATAAAAACATTATCTATCGAAAAAAATAACAACACCTCAACATATTTGATCATATTTATTATTAATATATAATACAAAGCAGAAAGTAAGGCGTATTGACCAATCTGATGTAACTTGGCATACATTTTCCTTGGGTACTAACTCGAACCGTGACGTATGTATAGTAGTCCTAAAACAAACTTAAGACCCTCAAAAAAAAAGTTGCCGAACTCTATGAAAGTATTAGTATTTCATGGATCTAGGCCATGTTTACCGTGTTTAGATCGAAAAGATCTAGATCTAATTTTTAGAACTACACTTTGCACAGATTGTTTTTTATTTTAACACATGGAAATACAAAATATAGTCTATTGATTTCATTATTTAATAAAATTAACCTTCAAATTTGTGTTTCAAAAGCATTTTTACATAAATTCGTTCCTTATATCTGCGAATTTAGAAGTCCTGACGTACACTCTTTCATTAGACAAGACTGAAATTTTACACATCTCTCTATTCCTAGGTCTAAAACTCTAATTCAACTCTAAGATGATATAACTTCTCTTCAGAAAGATAGTTTTATACTTTAACACATGAACATACTAATTATATTCCATTCCTTTCATATTTTAATCAAATTAACATTCAAATTTGTTTTCCTAAAGCATTTTTTCATACATTCTTTCGCTGTAGCTGCGAAGCCGTGTTGACACACATTTTAATAGTTCATTCATGAGTCCCGTACCTCTAGCAAGAAAGTCACGGCTGCGTATAGCGAAGGTTCCACTCACGCGCAGAACGAAATCTGTCCAAGCCAATTGTCACCACCTCAAAGTTGGTGCCATAGAGTAGAAACCCTAATTCTGTATTGTGTATGTTAATTCCATATTGTGAATCTTATTCACAACCCATGTAGCACTAAGGTGAACACTTTTGACCTTAGGTGAACCAGAGAGTTAAAGGCAGTCAGTCCACATAGAGATCTTGTAGCAAGCACTTGTATTGAGTCACTTAAGATATAAGCAGTAGAGTTAGATGTTTAAAGTAGTTGGTTATAGAATAAGTACTAAGTTGTGATATTCGTATATTACTGTTGGATTAATACTGACCATTCCTGGGTCGAATTGTATGGTGTATTCACTATGTGGTGTTATATTAAACTTATTGTATCTGCTACACCCAGCGTCATTTCATTATTCAGTGATTTGTAACAAGAACCCAATGTCACCACCACGCCTACATTGATAACCACAGCCACATTCATAACATATAAAATAACTACGGTGACATTTAATGGTGTCAGAAGTGGTGTCAGAAAACGACATTTATGGTGTCAGAAGTGTCCAAAGCGCAAGCCATTCAGTGACATTTATAGTGTCAGAAGTGTCAGAAAATGATATCTTTGGTGTCAGAATAGTGTCAGAAGTGTCAGCAAACGATATTTTATGATATCAGAAGTGTCAGATCTACTAACTTAAAGGATTTATGAGCACCAGAGGAACAAGTCAAGAATTTTTTTCCTATTGCTGTCAGAAATATTTTAATACTACAGTTACTTACAGTAACATTTATACGGATATTTTTGAAGTTGGCAAGTGAACTATTTAGTTAACACATGAAAAAGTAACTCTAAAAAATATTTGTTTACACAAATCATGACGCCACTCAACGAGCAAGAAAGCTAAAACCTGATTATTATAGACTCTACTATTTTTCTCATTTGGTCGTTCAGCGACACAATTTTTCAACATTATAGAGATGACCTAGATCTACATTTATTGAGACCAGCACACAATTTTTCAAGTGAGATTCACGTGATCCAAGAGTGACATTATTATTATCTTCAGCTAGTCTAACACTACTAACAGAAAACAGAGCTGAAATTGAAAGTTAACTGTGCCTACTATTTTAACTTGTACTTCAAGATTGAACTATACATGAATTACAACGAATCCAGAATTTATTAAATTTTTTTGACTACACACTTGGTATCTAGAGCTACTACTACATGTCACATTGACCTGCCATGACACAGTTAACGTTAGCGAGCTATTTTTTTCATCTGTGATGAACTGAACAATTTGAACTGTTCCTGTCTGAGCTGTATTTTCAACTTTTCCAGTTGACTACTGTCCTAAGTGTCATTTATCTGGAAGCCTGATTTATGTGGTTGTACTTTTACACCAGTTGAGATAGCTTTAGGAGCACAGCATTGTTCAAAGTTACTTTAACATCATAAGCGAAAGAGATCAAACATGATATGCTGAGACAACCTGATCTTACAACCTGTGTGGGTGAAACTAGACAACCGTGATACTACAACCGGTGTGGGTGAAAATCTAGTACTACAAGTCATTCAAGTCATCGTTTGAAGACAGCTGATATATGGTCAGTCGAAGTAGCTGACATATTCAAGAATCATCTACATCGAGTGCTCGTCATAATTCTAATGACACACTCCTATTGTCGCTGTCTAACAGCACATTTAATAAGAGAGCGCTCTCACTCTTAGACCTCTCTTGTCGTCACTACTTATGGTCATTTTTAGTTATTTATATTTGTTTCAGCAACTGTACGAAACAGTGGATTACCTATCAAGCACATGAATTATTTAGTGGATTACTTATGAACTGTAACATTGTACTGTGGATTTAACAAGTGGATTACTTATGAACTGTACCATTGTGCTGTGGATTTAACAAGTGGATTACTTATGAACTGTACTGTTGTGCTGCGGATTTAGCAAGTGGATTACTTATGAACTGTACTGTGGACATATTTTATGTGGAGCATCACCGGAACTTTATGTACAAGTCAAGCATCAAGTGAATATTTAAGGGAAGTAACTTTAATTACCCTTAGTATTATCAATATTGATTAGTTCTCTTTGAACTACACCACAATTTTTTTCATTGTTTACATTAGTATTTATAGATACATTTGACTTTAGGGACTAAATTTAATTGTCTATTGAGTCTGAGCATTTATATTTTTTTCAAGTAAGCATCCAGGTATTGGTAGGGACTCTTTTAGATAAAGTAAATACTTGATCGTATAGCTGTATTAGTCAAGTTTGTATTTCGTCAAGTATCTATCATATTGTTAAACTCTTGTATTGATATTGTCTTGTTTACATCTGTTGAATTTTCTTTTGCGTCATAGTTATTTCTCATTGTAATTCTTTTGTCTACTATTTCTACTATCTTGTAATGTCTCTTTAAAGCAGACTGTTTAGTATCTATAGTGTATTTATGTTTGTCTAATTTCTTATTAATATATATATTTATTTTACTTCTTATTTCAACCTATTTTTTATTATTATCAACACTACACTACACACTTGATACACTATGGGATATATTTTGATTTGAGATTGTGACAAGATTGATTGTATATAATATATACTTTGAGCACATTGAACTATTTTGATACTATTGATACATTGATCACTATTTATCAGACTAATAAGGCTCACATAATTGTGAATTATTTGTTGCAATAAATTTTTACATTGCAAGTGGAGATACTAAAAATACATAATCACATAATTGATCAGTAAAGTATTACATTACGAACTAGACAAAGTACCAAGAATAACTGAAGATACCTCATAACCTCAATTGTTTCGCACAAAATATATATCTACTATTACCTGCAATTACTATTTGAGCTATAATAATTATTTATCGTACAATTTCATTTACAAATATCTAGTACACATATCTATTACTAAACTATATTACTAATTTGAATCTTTGAAAATGGCTGAGTATGAAAAACTAATAGAGATAGTGGATAAACTAAAGTTAAAAGAAAATGATAGAGCTGCATTCATTAAAATTGAAATAGATAGAATTAGAGTAGAAAAAGACAAGCAACGGGAAGAAAGGATACATGAAAGAAGACTCAGAGAGAAAGAACAAGAAAACTTAGAGAAAGAAAAAGAACGCCAGCATGAAATAAAATTAAAAGAACATGAAGAAAAAATGGCCAAGCTAGCAAAAGAAAATAAAGACAATTCAGCAAGTCAAACTTCATCTCATCATCAGTATCATAGCAAATTTAGGAACTTTGACCCAAAAGAAGACACATTGGAAAATTTCATAATTCAATTTGAATACATCTGTCAAACAGCAAATATGAATAGTGCACAAATGGCTCAACAACTTTTAGCTAACCTAAGAGGTGAACCACTAAACATCATTGACACACTAACTATGGAGCAGAGAAAAGACTACAACACAGTAAAACAAAGACTTATTGAACATTTTGGCAAGACAGAGGAGCACTATCGAAAACTTTTTAGGGAAATAAAACTAGCCAAGAATGCAGATTTAAAAAGAACAATACATGACATGCGCCAGAACATGACAAAGTGGCTACAACTCGCAAACTGCAACTTAGATGACCCCAAACAGATCTTAGATTTCTTTCTCATTGAGAATGTGCTAATTAATGTTACAGATGCAGCATTCTCATTCCTGAAGGAGAGAAAAATAAAAAATGAAGCTGAATTGATATCAAACTTAACAACATACAAAGACTCACACCCAAACATCACCATTGACAAAAGGGAATTGTACAATGTAGCTGCAACAGTGACAGAAAACCATCCAAGAACTACAAATAAATTTAAATATGCCAAGAGCATACAATGTTTTTTCTGTGGCATATTGGGTCACACCAAAGCAGAGTGCAGAAAGAGAATGGCATCAGAAAAACAGCAACATGTAAATAGAAACCATAAATATGGAAGAGATAACAGAACTTTCCAGAGCTTCAGTCCTAACTACAATAGATCCTATCAACAACAATATAACAGAAGAACATGGCAAAGCTACAGTCCAACTAACAGTAGATCACATCAAACAAACAGAAGATGGCAAAACAACAGAATGTCTAGAAGAGACCAATTTCAAGATAGACAACATACTTACCACAATAACAATCATACCAGACAAAACATAGCAGCTGTAGCAACTGAAAGACCAATAGAATATGAAACAGTAGCATATATACAGACAAAGGTAGCCAAATTAAAAGTGTATCCTGCCTATGTGGATGGCATTAAGGTATATGCATTACGTGACAGCGGCTGCACCTCAATCATTGTGAAGAAATCACTAGTAAAACCTGAACAGATCCTAAAAGACAAGGTCACACTGACTTATGCAAATAAAGACTTATGGGAAGAATGTGAAACAGCATTAGTTTTCATTGAATCACCATGGTTCACTGGTCAATACAAAGCCATAGTAATGAACAACCCAGCTGAAGAACTAATTATAGGGAACATAGAGAATATAGTTGAACTGTCAGAAGAAGCCTTAGTAAAATGGGCTAATAGTGTAAATCAAGAAAATATAGAAGTAGCTGCAGTAACAACAAGAGCTCAAGCTAAATTAGATAAGGAAAGCAGAAACACTGACACAAGTGAAGTGACCAGTGAAAGAAATAAAGGCAAACAGTATATTTCAAACAAAGATACTGTACATATAGAGTGTCAAACGGAGAACACATCAAAAATAAAAAATGACAAGAAAGACAAATCTTTTATGGCCATAATTCCAAACATGAATGTCAACAAAGATGAATTAATTGAGATGCAGCAAAATGATCCAACAATTTCGAACATATGCAAGAATTTATGCAACAGAATTGAAGGACCATACAGCAAAATAAATGGAGTAGCTATAAAGCATAAGAAAATAAGAAATGGAAATGAAGTGCTACAAATAGTAATACCTCAGCAATTGAGAAAAAGCATCATTGAAACATGTCATGACAGTCCCTTGGCTGGACATATGGCTTACACAAGAACACTAGAAAAAATAAGACACAACTGTTTCTGGCCTAAGATGGAGCAAGAAGTGAAGGCATATACTAAGAGTTGTGTACAGTGCATAAGAAGAAATCCAATCACAGGGAAACACAAAGCACCTCTACAAGAAACAGATACAGTAGAGACACCATTCGAAAAACTAGCCATGGATATAGCTGAACTTCCAACTGTAACAGCTAAAGGAAATAGATACATATTATCATTCATGGATTTTGCCACACGCTGGCCTGAAGCTTTCCCATTAAAACACATTGATGCAAGTACGATATGTCAGACGTTATTACTATTATTTACCATGATAGGCTTTCCTAGAACCATTGTCAGTGATAACGGAACTCAGTTTAAAGCGGCCCTAACAGCCGCATTCGCAAAGTTAACAGAAGTCAATCAAGTCTTTAGTACAGTTTACCATGCACAAGCAAACAGTATTGTAGAACGTTGGAATAAATCTATGAAGATTATGTTGGACAAAGTATGTATGGAAAACCCAAACAACTGGGATGAGATGCTACCATATATATTGTTTGCGTACCGTGAAGCCAAGAACGAATCAACAGGTTTCTCTCCATATGAATTAGTACATAACAGAAAAATGAGAGGACCATTACATTTATGGAAACAAAACATGCTTGAGATTAAAGAAGAAGATTTCCCACTTATAGTGAAGAACAAAAATCAGTTAACATATGCGGTCAAAACGGCACAAGAGAATATTAAAAGAAGCACAAAGAAACACAGAGACATTAAAAACAAAAATAGAGTGTTAAGAGAATTTGAAGAAGGAGATACAGTTTACGTAAAAATGCGAGATGAGGAAGAATTTTATGATGGTCCATATACTATTGAAAAGAAAGTAGGAAACGTAACATATGAAGTTGAGATGAATGGAATAGTGAGGAAATTACATGTCAACAAACTGAAAGGTAGCCCCAGAAGAGAACATGCTATGGTAGTACAAAGCAATGATGTGGAAGAATGTGAGATATTTGAAGATGAGACAGATAGCGAACTAAATTTTTTTCTTCATGCCTGTGCTGTATCACAACATATTGAAACACCAGCAGCAAATGAAGAGCAAGTAGAAAATGTATTGAGAGAGTACAAGGATGTGATTACAAATCAACTAGGGAGGACAAGCATAATTCAGCATAAAATCAGATTGAAAGACTATTCTGCAATAAAGAAAAAAAACTATACAATACCAACAGCATACTGTGACAAAGTTAAAGAAGAATTAAATAAGCTACTGAAGGATGGAACAATCAGAAGGGTAGATGAACAAAGTGAATATGTGTCCCCAATAGTAATAGTCAAAAAGAAAGATAACACTCTACGTGTGTGCTGTGATTTTAGAGAATTGAATAGCAAAACAGTGATTGATGCAGAACCACTACCTCTACCAGAACAGTTGATAGAAAAAATAGGAAGCTCAGAAATATTTACCACTTGTGATTTGAACCGTGGGTTCTGGCAAATAGAGATGGAGGAGAGATCCAAAAAGTTTGCCGCGTTCAGCTGCAATTTGCCAGGTCTAGTAGGAGTGTACCAATGGAATGTGATGCCATTTGGCTTGGTGAACAGTACGGCAACATTCCAAAAATGTATGGCCAAGTTGCTGGAGGGAATAGAAGATGTAGTTTTCTACGTGGATGATATCTGCATATTTTCAAAAACTTGGGAAAATCACATTAAAACTCTCAAACAAGTATTAAATAGGCTGAGGGAGAACAAGTTGACTATAGCCCCTGATAAACTACATATAGGGAAAACTAAAATAGAATTTTTAGGCTATGAAATAGGAAACAAACAAATAAGGCCTACTAGAAGCAACCTAAATAAAATAATGCAAGTTAAACCACCAGAAACTAAAAAAGACATTCAAGCCATTATAGGATTATTTAATTTTTACAAGAAATTTATTAGTAACTATACACAATTAATATCTCCTCTTTATGACTTATTAAAAGTAAAGAACAGCAACAAGGACACATATAAGAAAATAATTGCAGCTTCTAAAGAATGTAGAGAAGCAGTAGATAAACTCAAAGAAATATTTAATGATGATAAGAGATTACATATACCCAGTAAAGATAAAGTATTTGAATTATACACAGACGCATCTGACACTGCCATAGGAGCATGTCTTATGCAGAGAGATGATAAGAATAATCTGGTCCCCATAGAATATCTTAGCAGAAGATTATCCAGGGCAGAAACAAGATACAGCACCATAGAAAAAGAATGTTTAGCCATAGTGTGGTGTACACTGCGACTAAAAAGACATCTGTTAGGCAGATTTTTCCTAATATTTACAGATCATAAACCATTAACCACTCTAAATGTTAAAGCAAATACTAATAGTAGAATTACAAGATGGACCATGATCCTAGCTGATTTCCATTTTGAAATAAAACAAATAAAAGGGAAAGATAATGTTATTGCTGATTTTATGTCCAGATATATTCAAGATAATCAGAATGACTTAGATAATGATCTATGTCATGTTAGTCAAAACTTGTATTGCTAAATGTCAAAGATTTAAGATTCACACCTTAAAGTAAAAAATTATTTTTACAACCAGCTATGATGTCATTTTGTAAATATTGAGCATTATTTTGTAAACAATGAGTACTATTTTTAAACATTGAACTAGAACTAAGACTTCATTTTTTTAAACTCCATTTGTAAACAAACTTTGGAATTTGATTACTTCATTGTAACCTACATTTTTTTCACATTCTTTTGTCAACAAGAAAAACATTTTTGTACTCAACAATGTAAACAAACATTGAATTTTTTTCCCAACTTATTCAGTACCTAGCTTAATTTTTTTTCCATACAATGTAAACATTATTTTTCCCATTGTATTGAGAACAACTGTGACAAATGTTTTTTCTACAGCTATTGTAAACAAGATTGCAATTTTTTTACTGTGTCATTTATCACAATTATATAACTTAGTCACATTTTTCAATACTATTGAAAAAAGGAGATTGATTCATAATGTAACTTATTTATTCAATGTCAATTAGTGTAATTAAATATTGACATACACTTGTATTTTTTGAAAACATTTTTGTCAAACTATTCTTATGGACTATATTTTTTGTAACAATCATTGATGTAAACAAGAAGATTGTTGTACAAACTTTTTGATATTTCAAGTACTGAAAGAGACACTTGATATTATTTTTTAAATTGGACTTACACATTTTTTCACAACAGATTAAAATAAATACAACTAAACCATAACTCTAGACGATAGAGCTACTTTATACTTTAATACATGGACATACAAAATAAAATCCATTTCATATTTTAATCAAATATATGTAGGCCTACAAGAAAATATTTTTATTTCAAAAAATGAATTTAGGTCGATTAGCTATTTTGATAGCTCCGTTCATACAATTTTTACATTCACGCTTTCGCTTTACTTATAGCATTTTTATTTCGTTTAATTGTTTCCAAAACACTTTCTCTGATCTCAGTGACTATATCGACAGTGATACGCAAATTAAGACCTGCGGGTTAAATATGGCTATTCTAATATATATTTCAGAATGTAAGGCATATGTATGTATGTATATATGTTCCGCATGGAAATCAAAACAATTTGACCAATCTTGATAAAACTTGGCATCAATGTTCCTTATATCATGGAGGAGACCGTAGCCTATGTTTAATGCTTCCTTCTTTTTTCAAAAACAGGGGGGGGGGGGGGCTAAAAATAAAATAAAATACCTAAATTTTTCTCTATTAAAGAGAAATTGGGTAAACCCGGCCGCAAACCGCGGGTCATATTTGACTAGTAGTAAATAAAACACGACTCAATTAGTCGAATATAGTTACATGTAGTAATAATACTAATAGTAATAATATACAGATATACACTTTCATCATTCAGTGGCCCAACAGAACCATATGCTAATCATAGGCTTACAATGCCGACATTTTGTATTCGCTGTTGTCAATAATGCATCATCATCTTCATCAGTTCCTTGACTTGGGTCGTAGTGGTGTTGGGAGAAGGGGGATATGACGGTTCACGTAACCCAATCTCTCATTTTTTCCCCAGCAGTTCTTAACAGAACGTTGAAAGAAGTCGGTCCATTCTTCGCGTTGTCCAGTCGGCTTTTCGTTGGACGACCTTTTCTTTGTGCTCCCTTCACTGTACCTTGAAGGACGACTTACGCAACTGAGGCATGTTTTACAATAGGACCGAACCAGCTCAGATTTCCTCTCTTCGCAGTATTGAGGAGTTTATCCTTCCCCCCCCCCCCCGGCCAGCCAAAGTGTTAACTTGAAAAGTACAAACTCATATTCCTTTTTTCCCCTGGTATCTGATACTCAATACAACTAACCCACATTCATTTGTAAATCAACAAAACTATAGATCTCTCAACACTGTCATCAGAACACATGACGTGACACTAGAACAGTGTTTCTCAAACTTTTTTGTCTGGCGGCACAGTAAAAAAACGACAAAAATTTCGCGGCACACCACTAAGAGCAACAGTTGTTTTATAATAAAAAAAAAAGATTTTACCTGTTCTTAAGTATTACATTTAATGTGTAGGGTATGCCTGTTTTTGAGAGCAAATGCGATCTAATCAAGTCTCCAGAGTCGACAAACAAACTCGCATTTCATCGTTTATTGTAAGAAGTTTCTCTCTTTTCTTAGACTTGATTTCAGTCAGTGCTGAAAATTCAAACTCACAAAACCATAAAGATGCAAATGGAAGAATTATTTTGATTGCTTTTAAACTGATTGCAGGGTATAACTTGTTGATTGAAATCCAAAACATGTCCTGGCTGTTTTCCCCAAAAATTTGACTTTAGAGCTGCATCATTTTTTAATTCTTCTTCATTTTGTAAGATTTGTAGCTTCATTGTTTCCGAATGGAGAGCTGACCCATCCATACTCATTACTTCCAACTGTTGGAAAGTAATGCTGCAATGCTGACTGCAGATGTGTCAAAGTGTCCAGAATTTTGGGGCTCATTTCTTTATTTGAAGCACATTCATTGTAAGTAGGAAAGCAGTCCTTTCGAGATCTTACTTTGCATCAACGACAATTTTTCACCAAATGACTTCAGTTTTGAGATGCAGTGATGATGGTTTCCGATGGTCCTTTAAAACTTAAATTCAATGAATTTAATTTGTCAAATAAATCAAAGAGAAATGTCACCTTAACCCACCAGATCTCGTCATGAAAAGAAAATCCAAATTTTTTTTTTCAGCCTCCAAGAAGGAAATTAGCTCAGCCTTAAGTTGGACGACACGCTTTAACACTTTTCCCCTGGAGAGCCAACGAACGTTGGTGTGATACAGCAGACATGTAGTCTGAGTCTATTGCTTCACAGAGCTGAGAGAAAAGTCGGGATGCAAGCGGTCGAGATTTGATGAAGTTTACAACTTCAATCACTTGATCCAGAACAGACATCAAATCTTTCGGCCAAGACTTGAAGGCAAGAGCTTCTCTGTGGATCATGCAGTGAACAACTAATACATTTGGATTTTCTTGACGCAAAAGAGTGACGAATCCCTTTCTATTTCCCTGCATTGAAGGACAGCCATCGGTGCAAACGCTGACACAGTTTTTCCACTGTAGTTTGAATAGCAAAATGTTTTCATTCACCACTTTGAAAATATCTTCGCCTTTGATCGTAGTTTGTAAGTCTTTTCAAAATAAGAATTCGTTGACACATTTTTCATTCTTTATGAACCGAATAAAAGCTAGCAGCTGGGCTTTGCCGCTAACGTCTGTGGATTCATCAACTTAAAGAAAAAGACCACATCAGAGAAACTTTATCGTCAATCAAGTCGAAGTGTTCGCAGATTTGATCTTGTAAATCTGATAATAAGTCTGCGCGAGATAGTATCATTGGACAAAGGAAATTTCTTAACTTTTTCGGCAGTATCGGGTCCAAGGATAGTTTCAACAACTATTGCTAAAGCTGGTGTAATGACAGATGCAGCCTCTGTGTGTGCTTTCTTGCGTTTCGCTAATAACTGAGCAACCTTATGACTTGCAATCAATCCCTTTTCTGGCAGCTTTAGGTAGTTGGTAAGTTTCTTAGCTTGTTTATTTTGTTGAGCCCTGATGTTTTCCAAGTATTCCTTAGGTTGGCTTTTACAGCTGGATGTTTTGTTTCCAAGTGTCTCTTTAATTTGCTTGGAACAAGCGCCACATTCGACAGAGTTGCATTGCAGATCAGACAGAATAGCAATGGAGCATCTTCAGGTCCAGAAGATATAAAACTATATCCGATGTAATCTTCTTTGTACCTTCGTTTGGTTCCTTGCTTTTCATTTAATGCTTTCGCAGTTTCATTTTTGCTAACGTATTTCTCCATGGATAACTTTTTTTTGTTTTGTTATTATTAGCTTACACCTAAACAATTTACACGAAACACATCGCTTATTATTATCGTTACCAATTCAAGAACTGCTTTGCGTCTGCTAAGGCGGCCTACATTTGAGGCATTATAATTATGTATAGTGGAAAATTTCATAACCTAAAGAGCTAACACCCCTTTCCGTCAATATGGAGCGACCCACTACTATTACTGGTCGTTGTAAGTGGGAATGTCATCGCAACGTAAAATAAAACTTTAATAGTAGGCAGACCTGTGTAACGCTGCACGTGTGGCGTTCTGAAAACTCCCGCGGCACACCTGCAAATCTTCGGCGGCACACTAGTGTGCCGCGGCACACAGTTTGAGAAACACTGCACTAGAATGAGATGCACGCGAAACCAATACCAAAGGTTTCCTTCAGGAACAGAAACAATATTAGCTCATCAGGACAACGGGTTTTCTAGTTTAATTTTCTCTTTACATTTTTTTCAAATCAACTTTTCGTGTTTTTTAAAAATCTATTTTATTGATCTCTAGAATGGTCTAAGCAATTATCATTGGATCGATGGCAGTTAGTATACAAACTCGTAGTTATTTATAGCAGGCAATATTTGCAATGAGATGTTTTGTAAGATGAATCGTTAAAAAATCTTATTAGCCATTGGAAACGCTTTTTTATTTCTTTTTATTCATTTTCGTTAATGCATTACTTTATTTTGGGGCGCGGTGGCTGAGTGGTTAAGCGCTTGGCTTCCGAACCTGGGTTCGAATCTCGGTGAAGACTGGGATTTTGAATTTCTGGATTTTTAGGGCACCCTTAAGTCAACGGAACTCCAATGGGCACCTGACTTTAGTTGGGGAAAGTAAAGGTGGGTTTGTCGTTGTGCTGGCCACATGACACCCTGCTCGTCAACCGTTGGCCAAAGATACAGATGACCTTAACATTATCTGTCCTATAGACCGCATGGTCTGAAAGGGAAACTATTTCTTTATTTGCATCTTTAGGAAGAGAATATATTCATACTTTTTTTTTTCTTTCCAGCTTTTTTTTTCCTTCTTTTTTTTTAAGCTTACTTTTCTTTCCTTCCTTTTTTTTTTCTCTTCTTTCTTTCATTATGCGGCGTTGTTTCTTGGTTACATTGAGCGTTTTCTCACTTTGATTGATTGCGCTGTTTGTTGAGACTCTTCCGTCACAACGCATTGTGTCTAAATGTTGCTTCTTCTAGACACATTGGCCAACACTAGGATAATTCAAAACTGTGTGCACAGGATTCAGTCAATATTTATCCATTAAAAAACAACATTCAGTTTTAAATACATAGTAAAATACCCCTTTCAGATATTGCAATCTATAGTGCAGATGATGTAAAGGTCATCTGTTATTATGGCCGATGGTTAGCGAGGGTGTCCTCTGGCCAGCATAACGAACAGCGGCCAGAACTTATAGAATACATTTTGGACGAACTTCTTTTTGAACAAAAAATGAACTTAACTTTTGTTGATAATGTGTACAGCTTTGAAATTGAGTGTAGAAACACGTTTAATTATAAGTTTCCCTTTCAGACCTTACTATCCACAGGGCAGATGATGTAAAGGTCATCTGTTCTGTGCTAGCATAACGACTAACCCCTTTACTTTACCCCAACCAATGTCAGGTACCCATTAGAGCAGGGTGGACTCAGAGGCACTCTAAAGATCCCAAAATTAAAAATCCCAGTCCAGTCTTCATCAGGATTTGAACCCGGTACCCCGGTTCAGAAGCCAAGCGAATTACCACTCAGCCACATCCATGTGTAATTATAAGATGACGAGAATGTGAAACAAAAATACAGCTCACTTGAAAGCTACAAAAAAAAAAAAAAGCATACGTCCTCTTGTCTCACAGTCTCCATTGATCAGTCCTACAATATATTCAGCCAATACAATCATGTGTAAACACTCCACAACACACATCAAGAGGCTTGAACATGGCTACGTTTTGCAGGTGGTTTAAAAAAAAGCAACACCTTTAACATTAAAAAAAAAGTACTCACTAAAGCATAGTATTTGACCTAAGAGATAAAACTTGTTGATTGAGTCGGTCTCTATTCTGACTCGACTCTGGTTTCAGTCGTTGATCTCAGCACCGTCCTATCAATCGCGACGTCACTGCTGAACACTAATTTTAGCCTTATAAACAAATGCATACATTTATATGCTTGCCTGTGCACTACAGAGGTACTTTGAAGACTACCCGATACAATGAACTAGACAAAGATAGATGTATTGCTGTCACTGGAGGAGAGTTAGAATTGATTGTTGTGGTGTGTGTGGAGATTGTAGCGTTGTGTGTTCGTGTGAGATTGCGTGCGCGCGTGTGTGTTTGGTGGGGTAGAAGGGTGCTTCAAACGAACGTTTCTTAGGTCAAGAAGATTATTTCTTCTGACCTCACAAGAGCCACAACGGTCATAAGAAAAAAAAAAGGGCTGACGTCATGTTTATGAACACTTCCTGTCTGGCCCCGTCAGCACAAATCAAGCTTGTCAAGAAATTAGGTTGTTGGTCGACTTTCAGAAGAAAACAAAATACATATATATGTATATATAGATTTGAAATGTTTTTTTTTTAAAATCACACTTTTATTAAGAGTGCAATCAATTAAAAGGGGAGTACAATGGTCGGAAATAAATTAGCGTGGCGCATTGTGTTTGAAATTGAGTGTTTGGTTCATATTTTTTATTTCGTAAAATATTCACAATATTTTTTGTTTCAAATATATTTCTTCCAGTATTTTTGTTTTTAGCTCAATTAACAACTCTGGGAATGAAAATAACAATTTTGCTTGGTAAACCGGGCTGGACAGACTGGAGCGACAATGGCGTTAAACAACAGCGTTTCAAAAGCTAGTCAGTATCCAAGCTTAAAACGTTTGTTTTGGAACATGGCCCTTAAAAAATTAAAAGTAAAAATTACCTGTCTTCTGTTGAAAAGAAAAACAGGTTAAGCGCTTAAAATAAACTCTTTAATCTTATCCGTGCAATTAAATTATTTAAAGAAAATGCGCAACCATAATTTTCATTTTTAATTATCCCCCCTTTGATGCTGAACCTTGGACTTGACCACCGCGCGAGCACAGAGACTTATATTCTAGCTCAGCAGTTCTCAACCTTTTAAGTTCGTCGACCCCTTTTTTTATAATCCCCCACTCTGACGCGACCCTCCTCCCACACACAGATACAGCAATAGAAGAATAGACAATACAAATCCATAGTTTCGATGGTCTTAGGCGACCCCTGGCAAATCGTCAATCGACCCCTTAGGCCGCCTTAGGGGGTCGCGATCCACAGGTTGAGAACCCCTGTTCTAGCATTTTTAAATACAGTCGGAGATATTCAAGCTCATTACCATTTTCCGCCACACCCCTTTCATTATTATGTAACTTGGGGAAGCCACCTGGTAGATTTATTATAATGTAAACAAGCGGAAAAACAACAGAATGGATGTTCCGCGTTTCTTACACATTTGACCGTTAATTATTATTTTTTTAAATGAAAAAAACAAACAAAACTGGACTAAAGTAGAGAACTAGACGGAATGTTAATTTACTGACATAGCATAGTGTAACGGTCCAAGAATGTTAGGGTTAATTAACTTGGGCTACTTTCTGAGAGGTTTTTCTACACATAGGCCTAGCCATGTCATTGTTAATTAATACGGTGCAATAATAATAATTATTTTTTTTTAAACTTTGACCTTCATTCTGCACTCATTTCTTCGAATCGATGTTCATTTCTATTTGATAAAGTCAAAGGTCCAAGTTATATCTTAACCGTACAGGTTGTAACTTATATCACAAGAGTAGAACATTGGCCTGATTAGTTGGTTTATTTGTACTGCCCGAATTAGGATCGAGAAAGGTATCAAAGTTGAAACTGAGATTGCTTAGGTCAGGGACAGGGATACCAATCGGTCTTACTTGGCAGAAGTGTTTGTTTGTCCTCTTTTTACAATTAGGCAGAGATGTTTGTCCGCTTTTTACAAATAGGCAGAGATGTTTATTTGTCCGCTTTTTACAATTAGGCAGAGATGTTTGTCCGCTTTTTACAAATAGGCAGAGATGTTTGTCCGCTTTTTACAAATAGGCAGAGATGTTTATTTGTCCGCTTTTTACAAATAGGCAGAGATGTTTATTCGTCCGCTTTTTACAAATAGGCTGAGATGTGTGTGCGCTCTTCTTGCGTTGTTGGACAAGTTTCGGACGCAACTTCGGAAATGTAGATACGTCCTAATCGAATCCTCCTGCATGGCAGCAGGGGATAACAGGGCTTGAACTCGGGACCGTCTTGACTAAAGTCCAAAGCACATATATCACAAGACCAGGCTTTCAGCTAACACTTGTTTAAAAAAAAATGTGCATGCTAATACTAATGCCCGCCATCTGGACGTTGAACGGGCTGCTTGCTTGTGATCACAACACAGTGACAATTAACCTCTTTTTTTTTTTCGGTCAGGGGACTAAATAATTTCTGGTTTACATACAACATCATAGGCGGTAACAAATCCTTATTTCGTTTACTGTGAGCACACTTTTCTGGGAGACGTGTTAGAGGCCGAATATAGCCCGCGGGCCTTAGTTTTGGGCAATACTGAAATAACATTTGAAAACATCAGTTCTTACCCGGACTGTTACCTCTCTTTAGAAAAATAACAATGTATAATGAGTGTGTTGTCAACACCAAGTTGACTGCTGGAGTAGATCTAGATCTTAAGAGAGGCATACAATTTAAAAACTTTAAGTTACAATTATTGAACAAAGGCTTTTTGTTTAAATAAAGTACACTATTACAAGTTTGGAACCTCTGGTTTGATGGCCGATGTATTGGCCCTGTTGTTATATTCTTATTAGTCTCTTTAGGTGTGGCCTTAACGCCTAGGCGCCACCTAAGACAATTACAACTTTGTCTCCTGTTCGTTGTTTTTTTTTTTTTTATGTTTATGGATGAAGTTGGAAAGTACAGAGAGGCTTACTCCTGGGTGCCAGTATGATTCATTAGTTCGCCCAAAGTTTTTATATTTCCCGCCTCTCCCCCCCCCCCCATTTTTTTTCTTCGTTGAAATGAAACAAGGGGAACTAAGTAAAGGTGTCGACCAAATGGAGTCGCTAGATACTTGACTCATACGTGTTATCTGCCCTTCAAGTTTCCAGGCTGAAGATTAGGGACTCTATGAAGACTGCATTCGTTTCTTTTTTCAATCGTAAGCGAACTTTGGTCTACGAAACTTTAACAAACAAAAAATGTGGTTCTCGTAGAGATACAGCGATTACAGTCCGTTTTTTTTTTCACTTTATTCGTCTTAGCGCCTTATTTCTGTCTTAATTGTCTTTAAATAAGTTGCTCGTTCCCCTTGTTGGATATGAGCAAACTTCCTAGAAATTATTTGCAATGTTAGACTTACTTTGGCTTACACCCCCTCCCTTGCTCGGAGCATTAGACGGCAAGCTGCCTCCATAAAGATCTCCAGCAATGTCTGCAGCCTTTTCCCAGCTGGTGTCCACTGCCCTGGAGTTTTCCATGAAGGCGCGGCGCCAAGAGGAGCTCCCTGTCTGCGTTTTCCTCTAATCGACCTCCGTGTTATTGCTATCTTTGGGACTCAAGCAAACCTCATGCGACTGTCAATCACAACCTCATTAAGTGGTTAGGACCCAGCTCGGTATTTCTTTATTCCTGACCAGATCTCTGTAAATGACTCCTATAAGCCATCTTTGCTGACCATTTTGAAGTTTTCCCTCGATTTTTGCACACGTCTCGCGTCGCCGTTGAGATGACGGTTGTGTCAAATAAGAGGATTTTAGTCTCAAGACCAATAGCTTGGCTTGTAATCCATGGGGAATCGCTCCTGCAATGTTTGCCAGATTTTAATATTTTCTACTTCAGCCGTCACTCAGCATAGAAGTCTTAAAGCAGATGCTAATAGATTAACATTTTATAGTTTGATTGCTACAACTAAGTTTGCTTAGCTCAATTAATTGGGCTTCCCACACAACAAGAATCGTGAGTTTGAATGATGGAGGATGATCCCACATGCTGATGTCATTTCTGAATTTGAATGAGGCATCAGTTAATGCACATGATGTGGCGTGGTGGCCGGGAATTCAAATGTTGGTGAAAGTTGGAATGTTTTCTTCACTCTTGAGATTTCAGATTTCACCTGGTAGCCTCTAAGGATATTATGACAGTTGTTACTCTTTGGCTGGTTAGGTCTTAATCTGAAAACACGCACTACTTCACCCAGGCACAATCGCGTTTTGACCTACTTGCTCACATAGTCTGATTATTGGGCCACCACCACAGATCTTCTAATCAGCACTTTCCATCACGTCTCATTTGTCCAGTTTTTATGTTCTCTTTCTTCTTTTCGCCCCTAGCTTTGTAGGAAGTCTGTTGGGCCACCACCTGCCGGTCTGTTTTGTTGGGCCACCACCCTAGGTCTTCTAACCTGCCGGTCTGTTTTGTTGGGCCACCACCCTAGGTCTTCTAACCTGCCGGACTGTTTTGTTGGGCCACCACCCTAGGTCTTCTAACCTGCCGGTCTGTTTTGTTGGGCCACCACCCTAGGTCTTCTAACCTGCCGGTCTGTTTTGTTGGGCCACCACCTGCCGGTCTGTTTTGTTGGGCCACCACTCTAGGTCTTCTAACCTGCCGGTCTGTTTTGTTGGGCCACCACCCTAGGTCTTCTAACCTGCCGGACTGTTTTGTTGGGCCACCACCCTAGGTCTTCTAACCTGCCGGTCTGTTTTGTTGGGCCACCACCCTAGATCTTCTAACCTGCCGGTCTGTTTGTTGGGCCACCACCCTAGGTCTTCTAACCTGCCGGTCTGTTTTGTTGGGCCACCACCCTAGGTCTTCTAACCTGCCGGTCTGTTTGTTGGGCCACCACCCTAGGTCTTCTAACCTGCCGGTCTGTTTTGTTGGGCCACCACCCTAGGGCTTCTAACCTGCCGGTCTGTTTTGTTGGGCCACCACCCTAGATCTTCTAACCTGCCGTTTCCATCTCTTTTATCGCACTATCTCCCATTCTTGGCGTCTTATCCGGCCCTTGGCTACGTCCTCCCCTTATTGGTCTGTCATTTTCGCCTTGTAGGAAATTCTTTGCAATTCTTGACAAACATTAAGTCTTAGTACCTAAGTCTACTTTTTATTTTGGCCGCAGTGGAAAGCTCGTCGTGAGTTCCAACGACCTTAGGATCCCGTGCCTTTGGTGCACATGTACAACTGCTTTCAATTGCTCTGACTTGTATCCATGTGTCGGAGTTACGAAGAAATCTGTTTATAAACCTTTTTTTAGACAAATTTGATCCTAATACGTATTCAACATTGAACCTGAGCTGTCAAGAAAGTATGGTCCATCTAGGAATGCAAGTCGTAAACACCAAGAAAGTATGGTCCATCTAGGAGTACAAGTCGTAAACACCAAGAAAATATGGTCCATCTAGGAATACAAGTCGTAAACACCAAGAAAGTATGGTCCATCTAGGAATACAAGTCGTAAACACCAAGAAAGTATGGTCCATCTAGGAATACAAGGCGTAAACATCAAGAAAGTATGGTCCATCTAGGAATACAAGGCGTAAACACCAAGAAAGTATGGTCCATCTAGGAATGCAAGTCGTAAACACCAAGAAAGTATGGTCTATCTAGGAGTACAAGTCGTAAACACCAAGAAAATATGGTCCATCTAGGAATACAAGTCGTAAACACCAAGAAAGTATGGTCCATCTAGGAATACAAGTCGTAAACACCAAGAAAGTATGGTCCATCTAGGAATACAAGGCGTAAACATCAAGAAAGTATGGTCCATCTAGGAATGCAAGTCGTAAACACCAAGAAAGTATGGTCCATCTAGGAGTACAAGTCGTAAACACCAAGAAAGTATGGTCCATCTAGGAATACAAGGCGTAAACATCAAGAAAGTATGGTCCATCTAGGAATACAAGTCGTAAACACCAAGAAAGTATGGTCCATCTAGGAATGCAAGTCGTAAACACCAAGAAAGTATGGTCCATCTAGGAGTACAAGGCGTAAACATCAAGAAAGTATGGTCCATCTAGGAATGCAAGTCGTAAACACCAAGAAAGTATGGTCCATCTAGGAATACAAGTCGTAAACACCAAGAAAGTATGGTCCATCTAGGAGTACAAGGCGTAAACATCAAGAAAGTATGGTCCATCTAGGAATACAAGTCGTAAACACCAAGAAAGTATGGTCCATCTAGGAATACAAGTCGTAAACATCAAGAAAGTATGGTCCATCTAGGAATACAAGTCGTAAACACCAAGAAAGTATGGTCCATCTAGGAATACAAGGCGTAAACATCAAGAAAGTATGGTCCATCTAGGAATACAAGTCGTAAACACCAAGAAAGTATGGTCCATCTAGGAGTACAAGTCGTAAACACCAAGAAAGTATGGTCCATCTAGGAATACAAGTCGTAAACACCAAGAAAATATGGTCCATCTAGGAATACAAGTCGTAAACACCAAGAAAGTATGGTCCATCTAGGAATACAAGTCGTAAACACCAAGAAAGTATGGTCCATCTAGGAATACAAGGCGTAAACATCAAGAAAGTATGGTCCATCTAGGAATACAAGTCGTAAACACCAAGAAAGTATGGTCCATCTAGGAATACAAGTCGTAAACACCAAGAAAGTATGGTCCATCTAGGAATACAAGTCGTAAACACCAAGAAAGTATGGTCCATCTAGGAATACAAGGCGTAAACACCAAGAAAGTATGGTCCATCTAGGAATACAAGGCGTAAACACCAAGAAAGTATGGTCCATCTAGGAATACAAGGCGTAAACACCAAGAAAGTATGGTCCATCTAGGAATACAAGGCGTAAACACCAAGAAAGTATGGTCCATCTAGGAATACAAGTCGTAAACACCAAGAAAGTATGGTCCATCTAGGAATACAAGTCGTAAACACCAAGAAAGTATGGTCCATCTAGGAATACAAGTCGTAAACACCAAGAAAGTATGGTCCATCTAGGAATACAAGTCGTAAACACCAAGAAAGTATGGTCCATCTAGGAATACAAGTCGTAAACACCAAGAAAGTATGGTCCATCTAGGAGTACAAGTCGTAAACACCAAGAAAGTATGGTCCATCTAGGAATACAAGTCGTAAACACCAAGAAAGTATGGTCCATCTAGGAATACAAGGCGTAAACACCAAGAAAGTATGGTCCATCTAGGAATACAAGTGGTAAACATCAAGAAAGTATGGTCCATCTAGGAATACAAGTCGTAAACATCAAGAAAGTATGGTCCATCTAGGAATGCAAGTCGTAAACACCAAGAAAGTATGGTCCATCTAGGAATACAAGTCGTAAACACCAAGAAAGTATGGTCCATCTAGGAATACAAGTCGTAAACACCAAGAAAGTATGGTCCATCTAGGAATACAAGTCGTAAACACCAAGAAAGTATGGTCCATCTAGGAATACAAGGCGTAAACACCAAGAAAGTATGGTCCATCTAGGAATACAAGGCGTAAACACCAAGAAAGTATGGTCCATCTAGGAATACAAGTCGTAAACACCAAGAAAGTATGGTCCATCTAGGAATACAAGTCGTAAACACCAAGAAAGTATGGTCCATCTAGGAATACAAGTCGTAAACACCAAGAAAGTATGGTCCATCTAGGAATACAAGGCGTAAACACCAAGAAAGTATGGTCCATCTAGGAGTACAAGTCGTAAACACCAAGAAAGTATGGTCCATCTAGGAATACAAGGCGTAAACACCAAGAAAGTATGGTCCATCTAGGAATACAAGTCGTAAACACCAAGAAAGTATGGTCCATCTAGGAATACAAGGCGTAAACATCAAGAAAGTATGGTCCATCTAGGAATGCAAGTCGTAAACACCAAGAAAGTATGGTCCATCTAGGAGTACAAGTCGTAAACACCAAGAAAGTATGGTCCATCTAGGAATACAAGTCGTAAACACCAAGAAAGTATGGTCCATCTAGGAATACAAGTCGTAAACACCAAGAAAGTATGGTCCATCTAGGAATACAAGTCGTAAACACCAAGAAAGTATGGTCCATCTAGGAATACAAGTCGTAAACACCAAGAAAGTATGGTCCATCTAGGAATACAAGGCGTAAACACCAAGAAAGTATGGTCCATCTAGGAATACAAGGCGTAAACACCAAGAAAGTATGGTCCATCTAGGAATACAAGGCGTAAACACCAAGAAAGTATGGTCCATCTAGGAATACAAGGCGTAAACACCAAGAAAGTATGGTCCATCTAGGAATACAAGGCGTAAACACCAAGAAAGTATGGTCCATCTAGGAATACAAGTCGTAAACACCAAGAAAGTATGGTCCATCTAGGAATACAAGGCGTAAACACCAAGAAAGTATGGTCCATCTAGGAATACAAGGCGTAAACACCAAGAAAGTATGGTCCATCTAGGAATACAAGGCGTAAACACCAAGAAAGTATGGTCCATCTAGGAATACAAGTCGTAAACACCAAGAAAGTATGGTCCATCTAGGAATACAAGGCGTAAACACCAAGAAAGTATGGTCCATCTAGGAATACAAGGCGTAAACACCAAGAAAGTATGGTCCATCTAGGAATACAAGGCGTAAACACCAAGAAAGTATGGTCCATCTAGGAATACAAGGCGTAAACACCAAGAAAGTATGGTCCATCTAGGAATACAAGGCGTAAACACCAAGAAAGTATGGTCCATCTAGGAATACAAGTCGTAAACACCAAGAAAGTATGGTCCATCTAGGAATACAAGTCGTAAACACCAAGAAAATATGGTCCATCTAGGAATACAAGTCGTAAACACCAAGAAAGTATGGTCCATCTAGGAATACAAGTCGTAAACACCAAGAAAATATGGTCCATCTAGGAATACAAGTCGTAAACACCAAGAAAGTATGGTCCATCTAGGAATACAAGTCGTAAACACCAAGAAAGTATGGTCCATCTAGGAGTACAAGTCGTAAACACCAAGAAAGTATGGTCCATCTAGGAATACAAGTCGTAAACACCAAGAAAGTATGGTCCATCTAGGAATACAAGGCGTAAACACCAAGAAAGTATGGTCCATCTAGGAATACAAGTGGTAAACATCAAGAAAGTATGGTCCATCTAGGAATACAAGTCGTAAACATCAAGAAAGTATGGTCCATCTAGGAATGCAAGTCGTAAACACCAAGAAAGTATGGTCCATCTAGGAGTACAAGTCATAAACACCAAGAAAGTATGGTCCATCTAGGAATACAAGTCGTAAACACCAAGAAAGTATGGTCCATCTAGGAATACAAGTCGTAAACACCAAGAAAGTATGGTCCATCTAGGAATACAAGTCGTAAACACCAAGAAAGTATGGTCCATCTAGGAATACAAGTCGTAAACACCAAGAAAGTATGGTCCATCTAGGAATACAAGTCGTAAACACCAAGAAAGTATGGTCCATCTAGGAATACAAGGCGTAAACACCAAGAAAGTATGGTCCATCTAGGAATACAAGTCGTAAACACCAAGAAAGTATGGTCCATCTAGGAATACAAGGCGTAAACACCAAGAAAGTATGGTCCATCTAGGAATACAAGGCGTAAACACCAAGAAAGTATGGTCCATCTAGGAATACAAGGCGTAAACACCAAGAAAGTATGGTCCATCTAGGAATACAAGTCGTAAACACCAAGAAAGTATGGTCCATCTAGGAATACAAGGCGTAAACACCAAGAAAGTATGGTCCATCTAGGAATACAAGGCGTAAACACCAAGAAAGTATGGTCCATCTAGGAATACAAGTCGTAAACACCAAGAAAGTATGGTCCATCTAGGAATACAAGGCGTAAACACCAAGAAAGTATGGTCCATCTAGGAATACAAGGCGTAAACACCAAGAAAGTATGGTCCATCTAGGAATACAAGGCGTAAACACCAAGAAAGTATGGTCCATCTAGGAATACAAGGCGTAAACACCAAGAAAGTATGGTCCATCTAGGAATACAAGGCGTAAACACCAAGAAAGTATGGTCCATCTAGGAATACAAGTCGTAAACACCAAGAAAGTATGGTCCATCTAGGAATACAAGTCGTAAACACCAAGAAAATATGGTCCATCTAGGAATACAAGTCGTAAACACCAAGAAAGTATGGTCCATCTAGGAATACAAGTCGTAAACACCAAGAAAATATGGTCCATCTAGGAATACAAGTCGTAAACACCAAGAAAGTATGGTCCATCTAGGAATACAAGTCGTAAACACCAAGAAAGTATGGTCCATCTAGGAGTACAAGTCGTAAACACCAAGAAAGTATGGTCCATCTAGGAATACAAGTCGTAAACACCAAGAAAGTATGGTCCATCTAGGAATACAAGGCGTAAACACCAAGAAAGTATGGTCCATCTAGGAATACAAGTGGTAAACATCAAGAAAGTATGGTCCATCTAGGAATACAAGTGGTAAACATCAAGAAAGTATGGTCCATCTAGGAATACAAGTCGTAAACACCAAGAAAGTATGGTCCATCTAGGAATACAAGTCGTAAACACCAAGAAAGTATGGTCCATCTAGGAGTACAAGTCGTAAACACCAAGAAAGTATGGTCCATCTAGGAGTACAAGTCGTAAACACCAAGAAAGTATGGTCCATCTAGGAGTACAAGTCGTAAACACCAAGAAAGTATGGTCCATCTAGGAATACAAGTCGTAAACACCAAGAAAGTATGGTCCATCTAGGAATACAAGTCGTAAACACCAAGAAAGTATGGTCCATCTAGGAATACAAGTCGTAAACACCAAGAAAGTATGGTCCATCTAGGAATACAAGTCGTAAACACCAAGAAAGTATGGTCCATCTAGGAATACAAGTCGTAAACACCAAGAAAGTATGGTCCATCTAGGAATACAAGTCGTAAACACCAAGAAAGTATGGTCCATCTAGGAATACAAGTCGTAAACACCAAGAAAGTATGGTCCATCTAGGAATACAAGTCGTAAACACCAAGAAAGTATGGTCCATCTAGGAATACAAGTCGTAAACACCAAGAAAGTATGGTCCATCTAGGAATACAAGTCGTAAACACCAAGAAAGTATGGTCCATCTAGGAATACAAGTCGTAAACACCAAGAAAGTATGGTCCATCTAGGAATACAAGTCGTAAACACCAAGAAAGTATGGTCCATCTAGGAGTACAAGTCGTAAACACCAAGAAAGTATGGTCCATCTAGGAATACAAGTCGTAAACACCAAGAAAGTATGGTCCATCTAGGAATACAAGTCGTAAACACCAAGAAAGTATGGTCCATCTAGGAATACAAGTCGTAAACACCAAGAAAGTATGGTCCATCTAGGAATACAAGTCGTAAACACCAAGAAAGTATGGTCCATCTAGGAATACAAGTCGTAAACACCAAGAAAGTATGGTCCATCTAGGAATACAAGTCGTAAACACCAAGAAAGTATGGTCCATCTAGGAATACAAGGCGTAAACACCAAGAAAGTATGGTCCATCTAGGAATACAAGGCGTAAACAACAAGAAAATATGGTCCATCTAGGAATACAAGTCGTAAACAACAAGAAAATATGGTCCATCTAGGAATACAAGTCGTAAACACCAAGAAAGTATGGTCCATCTAGGAATACAAGGCGTAAACACCAAGAAAGTATGGTCCATCTAGGAATACAAGGCGTAAACACCAAGAAAGTATGGTCCATCTAGGAATACAAGGCGTAAACACCAAGAAAGTATGGTCCATCTAGGAATACAAGGCGTAAACACCAAGAAAGTATGGTCCATCTAGGAATACAAGTCGTAAACACCAAGAAAGTATGGTCCATCTAGGAGTACAAGTCGTAAACACCAAGAAAGTATGGTCCATCTAGGAATACAAGTCGTAAACACCAAGAAAATATGGTCCATCTAGGAATACAAGGCGTAAACACCAAGAAAGTATGGTCCATCTAGGAATACAAGTCGTAAACACCAAGAAAGTATGGTCCATCTAGGAATACAAGGCGTAAACACCAAAAAAATATGGTCCATCTAGGAATACAAGGCGTAAACACCAAGAAAGTATGGTCCATCTAGGAATACAAGGCGTAAACACCAAGAAAGTATGGTCCATCTAGGAATACAAGTCGTAAACACCAAGAAAGTATGGTCCATCTAGGAATACAAGGCGTAAACACCAAGAAAGTATGGTCCATCTAGGAATACAAGGCGTAAACACCAAGAAAGTATGGTCCATCTAGGAATACAAGGCGTAAACACCAAGAAAGTATGGTCCATCTAGGAATACAAGGCGTAAACACCAAGAAAGTATGGTCCATCTAGGAATACAAGGCGTAAACACCAAGAAAGTATGGTCCATCTAGGAATACAAGTCGTAAACACCAAGAAAGTATGGTCCATCTAGGAATACAAGTCGTAAACACCAAGAAAATATGGTCCATCTAGGAATACAAGTCGTAAACACCAAGAAAGTATGGTCCATCTAGGAATACAAGTCGTAAACACCAAGAAAATATGGTCCATCTAGGAATACAAGTCGTAAACACCAAGAAAGTATGGTCCATCTAGGAATACAAGTCGTAAACACCAAGAAAGTATGGTCCATCTAGGAGTACAAGTCGTAAACACCAAGAAAGTATGGTCCATCTAGGAATACAAGTCGTAAACACCAAGAAAGTATGGTCCATCTAGGAATACAAGGCGTAAACACCAAGAAAGTATGGTCCATCTAGGAATACAAGTGGTAAACATCAAGAAAGTATGGTCCATCTAGGAATACAAGTCGTAAACATCAAGAAAGTATGGTCCATCTAGGAATGCAAGTCGTAAACACCAAGAAAGTATGGTCCATCTAGGAATACAAGTCGTAAACACCAAGAAAGTATGGTCCATCTAGGAATACAAGTCGTAAACACCAAGAAAGTATGGTCCATCTAGGAATACAAGTCGTAAACACCAAGAAAGTATGGTCCATCTAGGAATACAAGTCGTAAACACCAAGAAAGTATGGTCCATCTAGGAATACAAGGCGTAAACACCAAGAAAGTATGGTCCATCTAGGAATACAAGTCGTAAACACCAAGAAAGTATGGTCCATCTAGGAATACAAGTCGTAAACACCAAGAAAGTATGGTCCATCTAGGAATACAAGTCGTAAACACCAAGAAAGTATGGTCCATCTAGGAATACAAGGCGTAAACACCAAGAAAGTATGGTCCATCTAGGAGTACAAGTCGTAAACACCAAGAAAGTATGGTCCATCTAGGAATACAAGGCGTAAACACCAAGAAAGTATGGTCCATCTAGGAATACAAGTCGTAAACACCAAGAAAGTATGGTCCATCTAGGAATACAAGGCGTAAACATCAAGAAAGTATGGTCCATCTAGGAATGCAAGTCGTAAACACCAAGAAAGTATGGTCCATCTAGGAGTACAAGTCGTAAACACCAAGAAAGTATGGTCCATCTAGGAATACAAGTCGTAAACACCAAGAAAGTATGGTCCATCTAGGAATACAAGTCGTAAACACCAAGAAAGTATGGTCCATCTAGGAATACAAGTCGTAAACACCAAGAAAGTATGGTCCATCTAGGAATACAAGTCGTAAACACCAAGAAAGTATGGTCCATCTAGGAATACAAGTCGTAAACACCAAGAAAGTATGGTCCATCTAGGAATACAAGGCGTAAACACCAAGAAAGTATGGTCCATCTAGGAATACAAGTCGTAAACACCAAGAAAGTATGGTCCATCTAGGAATACAAGGCGTAAACACCAAGAAAGTATGGTCCATCTAGGAATACAAGGCGTAAACACCAAGAAAGTATGGTCCATCTAGGAATACAAGGCGTAAACACCAAGAAAGTATGGTCCATCTAGGAATACAAGTCGTAAACACCAAGAAAGTATGGTCCATCTAGGAATACAAGGCGTAAACACCAAGAAAGTATGGTCCATCTAGGAATACAAGGCGTAAACACCAAGAAAGTATGGTCCATCTAGGAATACAAGGCGTAAACACCAAGAAAGTATGGTCCATCTAGGAATACAAGTCGTAAACACCAAGAAAGTATGGTCCATCTAGGAATACAAGGCGTAAACACCAAGAAAGTATGGTCCATCTAGGAATACAAGGCGTAAACACCAAGAAAGTATGGTCCATCTAGGAATACAAGGCGTAAACACCAAGAAAGTATGGTCCATCTAGGAATACAAGGCGTAAACACCAAGAAAGTATGGTCCATCTAGGAATACAAGGCGTAAACACCAAGAAAGTATGGTCCATCTAGGAATACAAGTCGTAAACACCAAGAAAGTATGGTCCATCTAGGAATACAAGTCGTAAACACCAAGAAAATATGGTCCATCTAGGAATACAAGTCGTAAACACCAAGAAAGTATGGTCCATCTAGGAATACAAGTCGTAAACACCAAGAAAGTATGGTCCATCTAGGAGTACAAGTCGTAAACACCAAGAAAGTATGGTCCATCTAGGAATACAAGTCGTAAACACCAAGAAAGTATGGTCCATCTAGGAATACAAGGCGTAAACACCAAGAAAGTATGGTCCATCTAGGAATACAAGTGGTAAACATCAAGAAAGTATGGTCCATCTAGGAATACAAGTCGTAAACATCAAGAAAGTATGGTCCATCTAGGAATGCAAGTCGTAAACACCAAGAAAGTATGGTCCATCTAGGAGTACAAGTCGTAAACACCAAGAAAGTATGGTCCATCTAGGAATACAAGTCGTAAACACCAAGAAAGTATGGTCCATCTAGGAATACAAGTGGTAAACATCAAGAAAGTATGGTCCATCTAGGAATACAAGTCGTAAACATCAAGAAAGTATGGTCCATCTAGGAATGCAAGTCGTAAACACCAAGAAAGTATGGTCCATCTAGGAGTACAAGTCGTAAACACCAAGAAAGTATGGTCCATCTAGGAATACAAGTCGTAAACACCAAGAAAGTATGGTCCATCTAGGAATACAAGTCGTAAACACCAAGAAAGTATGGTCCATCTAGGAATACAAGTCGTAAACACCAAGAAAGTATGGTCCATCTAGGAATACAAGTCGTAAACACCAAGAAAGTATGGTCCATCTAGGAATACAAGTCGTAAACACCAAGAAAGTATGGTCCATCTAGGAATACAAGGCGTAAACACCAAGAAAGTATGGTCCATCTAGGAATACAAGTCGTAAACACCAAGAAAGTATGGTCCATCTAGGAATACAAGGCGTAAACACCAAGAAAGTATGGTCCATCTAGGAATACAAGGCGTAAACACCAAGAAAGTATGGTCCATCTAGGAATACAAGGCGTAAACACCAAGAAAGTATGGTCCATCTAGGAATACAAGTCGTAAACACCAAGAAAGTATGGTCCATCTAGGAATACAAGGCGTAAACACCAAGAAAGTATGGTCCATCTAGGAATACAAGGCGTAAACACCAAGAAAGTATGGTCCATCTAGGAATACAAGGCGTAAACACCAAGAAAGTATGGTCCATCTAGGAATACAAGTCGTAAACACCAAGAAAGTATGGTCCATCTAGGAATACAAGGCGTAAACACCAAGAAAGTATGGTCCATCTAGGAATACAAGGCGTAAACACCAAGAAAGTATGGTCCATCTAGGAATACAAGGCGTAAACACCAAGAAAGTATGGTCCATCTAGGAATACAAGGCGTAAACACCAAGAAAGTATGGTCCATCTAGGAATACAAGGCGTAAACACCAAGAAAGTATGGTCCATCTAGGAATACAAGTCGTAAACACCAAGAAAGTATGGTCCATCTAGGAATACAAGTCGTAAACACCAAGAAAATATGGTCCATCTAGGAATACAAGTCGTAAACACCAAGAAAGTATGGTCCATCTAGGAATACAAGTCGTAAACACCAAGAAAATATGGTCCATCTAGGAATACAAGTCGTAAACACCAAGAAAGTATGGTCCATCTAGGAATACAAGTCGTAAACACCAAGAAAGTATGGTCCATCTAGGAGTACAAGTCGTAAACACCAAGAAAGTATGGTCCATCTAGGAATACAAGTCGTAAACACCAAGAAAGTATGGTCCATCTAGGAATACAAGGCGTAAACACCAAGAAAGTATGGTCCATCTAGGAATACAAGTGGTAAACATCAAGAAAGTATGGTCCATCTAGGAATACAAGTGGTAAACATCAAGAAAGTATGGTCCATCTAGGAATACAAGTCGTAAACACCAAGAAAGTATGGTCCATCTAGGAATACAAGTCGTAAACACCAAGAAAGTATGGTCCATCTAGGAGTACAAGTCGTAAACACCAAGAAAGTATGGTCCATCTAGGAGTACAAGTCGTAAACACCAAGAAAGTATGGTCCATCTAGGAGTACAAGTCGTAAACACCAAGAAAGTATGGTCCATCTAGGAATACAAGTCGTAAACACCAAGAAAGTATGGTCCATCTAGGAATACAAGTCGTAAACACCAAGAAAGTATGGTCCATCTAGGAATACAAGTCGTAAACACCAAGAAAGTATGGTCCATCTAGGAATACAAGTCGTAAACACCAAGAAAGTATGGTCCATCTAGGAATACAAGTCGTAAACACCAAGAAAGTATGGTCCATCTAGGAATACAAGTCGTAAACACCAAGAAAGTATGGTCCATCTAGGAATACAAGTCGTAAACACCAAGAAAGTATGGTCCATCTAGGAATACAAGTCGTAAACACCAAGAAAGTATGGTCCATCTAGGAATACAAGTCGTAAACACCAAGAAAGTATGGTCCATCTAGGAATACAAGTCGTAAACACCAAGAAAGTATGGTCCATCTAGGAATACAAGTCGTAAACACCAAGAAAGTATGGTCCATCTAGGAATACAAGTCGTAAACACCAAGAAAGTATGGTCCATCTAGGAGTACAAGTCGTAAACACCAAGAAAGTATGGTCCATCTAGGAATACAAGTCGTAAACACCAAGAAAGTATGGTCCATCTAGGAATACAAGTCGTAAACACCAAGAAAGTATGGTCCATCTAGGAATACAAGTCGTAAACACCAAGAAAGTATGGTCCATCTAGGAATACAAGTCGTAAACACCAAGAAAGTATGGTCCATCTAGGAATACAAGTCGTAAACACCAAGAAAGTATGGTCCATCTAGGAATACAAGTCGTAAACACCAAGAAAGTATGGTCCATCTAGGAATACAAGGCGTAAACACCAAGAAAGTATGGTCCATCTAGGAATACAAGGCGTAAACAACAAGAAAATATGGTCCATCTAGGAATACAAGTCGTAAACAACAAGAAAATATGGTCCATCTAGGAATACAAGTCGTAAACACCAAGAAAGTATGGTCCATCTAGGAATACAAGGCGTAAACACCAAGAAAGTATGGTCCATCTAGGAATACAAGGCGTAAACACCAAGAAAGTATGGTCCATCTAGGAATACAAGGCGTAAACACCAAGAAAGTATGGTCCATCTAGGAATACAAGTCGTAAACACCAAGAAAGTATGGTCCATCTAGGAGTACAAGTCGTAAACACCAAGAAAGTATGGTCCATCTAGGAATACAAGTCGTAAACACCAAGAAAATATGGTCCATCTAGGAATACAAGGCGTAAACACCAAGAAAGTATGGTCCATCTAGGAATACAAGTCGTAAACACCAAGAAAGTATGGTCCATCTAGGAATACAAGTCGTAAACACCAAGAAAGTATGGTCCATCTAGGAATACAAGGCGTAAACATCAAGAAAGTATGGTCCATCTAGGAATACAAGTTGTAAACATCAAGAAAGTATGGTCCATCTAGGAATACAAGTCGTTAACATCTTCCCATATCGTCTAATATTAATAATATATTTCTTAATGTGCTCGTTTGAAAAGTCTTAATCGATTTCTTGATTGATTTCATGTCCTTTGCATTTGCGAGGCCCACGTGACGTGGGTGCACAGGCTGTTGTCAACTGGGTGACTAATAACCCTTGAGCCATTGTTTAGTGTCAACACTAAGTTTATGTTTGTGTACTGCAGCCCCACAGTTGTTTTGTTATGTCATCAGTTCATAAAACTTCTGTTTACTTACTGTAGCAGATCGAAACCTTTCACCCCCAATAGTGGCACTCAATACAGAGAAGTGTTGTGTTCTGGGATTAGACTAAAACATGCTTTGTATTCAAGTGTGTGTGTAATTGGATCCGAGGTTTTTTCAAAGCGGATTTCGTGAAGTACTTTAGTGAGAACAACAGCCACTTAGTGTCATTTTAGTTGTGGGACTTCCTACAGTTTTCGTTGACTGTTTGACCAGGATGTTTGTTGGCTTTAATCACGTTTTTTTGCTTCGACACTAGATCTGGCTGAATCATGCAGTCGTCAGTTCTTCGGGGCTTATCCAGTGTTGCTTTTTGAAAGAAAACTTGAGAGCGCTGTCCTATCTTTAGTTGAAAAATGTGTGTTGTGAAGGGCCCACACATATATGGAGAGTGAATCATATCGCGGTATAGACATGAAAGGAGAGCTTCTGGTTTCCCTTAACTAAACACTGGGGTACGGTGCATTAGAATATGATGAATGTGTCACACTTGGGAATAAGACAAAACACACACACACACACACGCTAAAAGTCTCGTGTATGAGACATATGACTTACAGAGCAATTAATTAGTTGGAATGTTCACCAGAGCAAGGGTGAGGAGATATTAAAGGCCGTATAGCTAATTTTGAAACCCCCTACTTTCGCTATGCCTCTTTTTGTGAAAGCCCACGGCAAGACGACCGTCCGGCGAGCAGCGGAACATGTGGATGACACCGTGCATATGCTGCTGCAGACTTTTTTTGTTCTAACCAAGAAAATGTAAGTGCCAGCGTCTCTTCTTATTTAGCAAAGGAACTTAATTAGTAAAAATAAAAATATCAGATACTGGATACGTATAATTTATATAAAACAGATGACTCTTGTGAAGGAATGCTACATCCTTTCAAAGCACACGCACTATCATTTCTAATTGTACAACTATCCTTTCCAACAGGGCCGGTCTTAGGCCACTGCAACCTATGCGGCCGCAGTGGGCCCCGCACTTTCATAGGCCCCGCGTGAATTCTAGGTGTAAATTATTAAAAACCATTTTAACTTATTATTAAAGGATTTCTGGAATTCTCCTGAAATTGTAAAATATACGAAAAAGTCACGAAAATCTCCCGAAATTATTAAAAGCTTCTGAAAACTAATCTCCTTAAAAACAGAGAATATTGTCATTTCTGAGTGTCATTCAATATGGAAAACGCCAATCCTAATAGCAATTAAAAAAAAGGGCATTGTCAGCTTTCATTTAATAAAAATGTAATAATAAAGCGAATTTTAACCAAAACAAGAAGTTCAAATTCTTTTTGTTGAAAAACTACTATATATATATATCTACTGTAGATGGCTCGTAAAGCTAATTTGACAGTGATTTTGTACTTAGTAAAGTATGAATAAATGCAAAGACGAATTTATTTTCTAATACAAAATCTTAATTTTCACTTATCCTTATCACAACCCAGAATAGGCCCCGCGCTATCCGTTTCGCATAGGGCCCCGCAATCTCTAGGACCGGCCCTGCTTTCCAAGTGCTCATACTATTATTTTTTTCTAGCAACATGATCAAAAATACCGAACAATTTCTTACATTTCTTTGTGTGTAATTCTACCTTTTCATGAACTAGATCTGTAGTCGTTTACAAAAGTGTTTGGAGATTTGTTTGATCTGTTTAGTTTCACTCGTTGAAAAATGGAGAAATCATTTGCTGTTTTGAGCGAATGGTGAATGGTCTCGGTTTGAGTTAGGTTTCACATTTGTTCTTCATATCCGTAGCTCGATATTGTCAACTTATGCATAGTCTAGTTCACCTAATATTTGTAACAGAAATTGTGATATCTAAAAACAATACCACCAGCAGTTATGCAACCTATAACATATAGCCATCATTCGCTGTTGCACTTTTGAAGTCTTCACTACTGACTGTACTCTTGCGTACTCTTGATATAAGCTCACTTTGGCAGTTGATTGTGCTTCCATGTTCAGTGAAGTATTTGAGTCCAAGGTAACAATATCTCTTTACATTTCTCTTTGTTGTATATGCCGTTCCCAACGTCAGAGTTGGATCTGATACATAACTGAACTGTAGAGTAATGAAAACACTCAAAGTTGATCATGTGGGAACAATTCCCTTGGAAGTGTTGGACGAGTTTTTAACTCTTTTTTTTTTCTTGAGGACTTTTCGCTGGTGATCTTCTTTCGAGGTGTACTTGGTGCTCACCTCGTTAGCCTCTTGCTAATCTTTTAGTCAGAGAGTCTCCCAAATGTTTATTTTAGGACCTGCCGAGGACAGTGTGTAGGCCAGGCACACCCCCCAGGCCTCTTGTTGTGGTCACTTGAGTCAATATTTAACAACCAAACGGCTTTTAGAACTAATTTTTGTTTTTGTTCCCGTAACAGCATACACTTGAAGTGGTTCTTCTAAGTCTATATCTTGCTTCCTAGTACTTGACTAGGAAGATGGCGAGCCAACACAGTGACCTAATCGGTGACCTAAACTATCGTGTGTACCAGTTCATAGAAGTTCATTCTATGGAAAATGTGAAAGATTCTTATAAAATATCTCATACCGTCATAAAAAAAATAAATTTAACCTACTTTTTAAAAAATGCTTTTTGTAGCTTGTTTAGTCAAATAGAAAATAAACAATACGTTTTTCTTTTTTCAGATATTTTTTGTTTGTTTGCTTGTTTTAATTAAGTTAATTTTATGTAACTATCTGATATGATCTGTTGTTTTTTTTTTAAATTGAGAAATGGATTACATAAACATCTATAATAATGCTGATAATTTAATCTGTTCCCATTGACGTAACTAAATTAATTTTGCGGGTTCTCCCCGTCCCAATTTGAGAGAAAATGTTCTATGGTTTCTGTGTTTATTAAATCTAGATCTATGAGGAACAAACTTAGCGCTGTTAGAAATTCCATTTCTTTGCTCAGACCTTCTTTAAAGACAAAACAAAAACATAACAACCCGACTTTATTGATTAGCAGCGTTGACGCAGAAGTTGGTAGGTGAGCTCTTGGAATCTCTCCTGGGCTAATTGGGATCATTGGAGCGCTCCAAGAACAGATGCACGGGTGCAATAGCGGACTAATTCAATTCGATCTCATTTTCATTGAGCTTTGCTTCTGTGGTTGGGACAAAGTTTTCTTGTTCTGTCTGCTTGAGTCCCCGGAGTTCTGTCCCCTGGCTGGAGGTATTTAAAGAGTTAACTTAAGCCGTTTTTCTTCTTTACTTTACTGGATCTTGTTCTCTCCCTTTCTAGATGTTGTTCTCTCCCTTCTTAGAGCTTGTTTTCACTCTTTCTAGATCTTGTTCTCTGCCTTTCTAGATCTTGTTCTCTCCCTTCTTGGAGCATGTTTTCACTCTTTCTAGATCTTGTTCTTACCCTTTCTAGATCTTGTTACTAGATATTGTTCATCCCTTACTAGATTTGTATTGTCTCCCTTACTTCATCTTCGACTTTCTCTCAATTTGAGGTAGGTTTTTTTTTTTTTTTTTAGGATTGATCATAAGTTCTATTTAGTTGTTAGGCCCTAGGGGGTAGGCTTTTCCCAGTACTCAACATTTCCGAGTGTAGCTCTCAAAGCCTACATGAACGAAGATGCTGTCTTAATTTGTATGGCCCACTCTCGTTGTGTCACGTCGTTTCTAACCAATCGTTCGAACGAAATCTCGCTGCATTCAAATTCATGAAACTAAGAATCCTTTCAATTTAGTTAGCAGCGTTTCTAAGTAGCTCAGTCAAGTGGTTAAATAATACAATAGCGTGGGAACACATGTCAAGTTATGCGCATGCATTGTAAGCATTTTAAAAGTAGAAGCAGTATCCTTAAGAAAAAGGAGTGTGTTCAAATTGTAAGATTTGTTAGAAAAAATAATTACTATATTACTGTCACTAGATCTCATCCATTGCATTAACCCTTGCGCGGTGACTGAGTGGTAAAGCACTTGGCTTCCGAACCGAGGGTTCCGGGTTCGAATCCTGGTGAAGACTGGGGTTTTGAATGTCGGGATTTAGGGCGCTTCTGAGTCCACCCAGCTCTAACGAGTACCTGACAATAGTTGGTGAAAAGTAAAGGCGGTTGGTCGTTGTGCAGGCTACATGACACCCTCGTTATCCGTGGACTACAGAAACAGATGACCTTTACATCATCTGCCCCATAGATCGCAAGGACTGAAAGGGATACTTTATTTGACTGTTTTATCTGACATGGTTCATTTAGAAACGTATAAGACGCCATTTTAATTTTAGATCCGTTGGAGAAAGTTCATCGTTTTTAGTTCTTACTTCGTTCTCATCCTGTTGGAGCCGTTCACCCAATGTCTGACATGAACTGTGCAGTGGTCCCCAGATCAGGAAGCTCTGCATAAAGATTTTCTTCTATATGTCATGTGTTTTTTTTTTTTTGGGGGGGGGGGGGGCAAGCGTCTTGTTTCGGGCATCCCGATACACTGTGCATCTTTCAAGGGCATTGGTCGGCACTTAACAGGGGGTGAAGTTCGCTAGTCCCAATGTTCAGCTTCCGGACCATATGTTGTTCTATGCTTTTAGGTCGGGCTCGGTGGTGAAATGTTATACGTTGGTCGTGTCGGGATAGCTTGTTAAAGGCTTAATTAATTTATTTCATTACTATACCTGAGCATCAGGCAGACACCGGTGGTGGTCCACTGCTGGGTAGGTTTACCTTGGGCTCTCTTGCCTTGTACAGAGCCTAGAATGCTCTTCTAGTCCATCAGAACACAAGTCTAACGTAATCAGCAACTCATTGTAGCTGTTCCGTTTTTCTGGAAGCATGCTAGGGCGATGGCCAACCTCCTGCGAATATACAGATTGTAGCACTTTATTGTAGATTTTTTTTTAAATTACATTTTTTTAAAGTTTTCATCTGGTGGTTTATCTCACTCGACCGCCGCTATGGTCTATTTTTAGCAACATATAATAACAATGCCGACGCGCTCTGCTCTTCAATCATTTCTGCTGACCTCGTTAAAATTCTATTTTTAGCCGCGCCGAAAATACCGCGTGAGGTCGTCGCTCGTGTTTTCGAGATACAATTTCATAAGACCTTTTCAGAATAGTAATACAAAAATAATGTTAAAGTAACTCATATCTTAGATTGGATCTAGCTCATTTTTGGAGCAGGCGAGTTCATCTACTTTTCGCGACCAGGTGTCGCTATGTGGCCAGCACAATGACCCAACTGCTTTCGCCAAAGCAACGTCACATAATACACTCAGGGTGGGATGGTTACAGCTCTGTAAAACCCCGATTTGCCGGGATTCAAGCTAGCACTAGCAGTTTTATATGACATGTGGTCGTAATATTGTTAACGTAACAGTTGAGGCGCTAGAATTGTTAACGTAATAGTTGGGGCGCCAGCATTGTTAACGTAATAGTTGGGGCGCTAGTAATATTACGTAATTGACAGGAGGCTAAATATGTTTAAAAACACGGAGATAATGCACATGGAAAGGGGGGGGGGTCACTAGAAATGTAAATATTGGGTAGTAAGTAAAATGAAGCGTAATTGGGGGGGGGGGTAGATAATATAAGGAAAAGGGGTGTTGTTGACTGTCGTTGACTCGTAGCACTAGACCGCTATAGGCGTATTCTATCTTAACTTGAACAGCTTCTTTTGTAAGCAATACTAAATAGAACTTTCATTATAATATAGACGAAATCGAGTTTACATGAGATGTGTATGTATGAGATGAAATGTATACTAGACTTTAGTAATAATATTTTGTAACAAAATCTAACTCATTACTGCAGCACAACCTTTCTGTCTCACGTTCTGGAATCGTCTGTCCTAACTAAGACCAAGTGACGACAATGCCACCTATCTTGCATCATTCACAACCAATCGCTAACCTCTTCCCAACGTTACCATAGAAGCACACATACACACCCACACACTCCATAACAAGGGGTCGCTTAAATACTACACGATTTTAAAAGAGGGGGGGGGTGAGATAGAAATGATATACTGGTTCGTCATTACAATTTTCTGTAACTTGATTGTGTCTAGGAATGGATGGAGATGTCAGCTGAAGGGGCCCTAACTGACATGGTCCAGTAGATGACTGACGGGTCGTCTGGTATTGGAAGACCAGCAGAAAATGGACACCGTGTTTTGGGTAACGTTGCAAATGAGTTTTCTATGTGCCGGAATGAACTGAGTCTGTACGTCTATGATGCACCGATGCACCGATGTCAAGTTTAGGACCCTGTGTTTTTTTCTAAAACATGGTTTGGCGGAGTTTCAACATGAAACAAGATGAGCTGATATAAACTGTAGCTCGTGATTATTTTATTTCGAGGTGGATTCTGTTCGCTTGCGGTTTTAAGCCTGAAACGTTACGATCCGGACATGTTGACCCCATCTAGTACTTTCACTGGTGCTATGTTTGTAATATCTAGAACCTAGTCCTAGACTCGACACACCGGGTTTTTTTTAAATCTTTTTTACAGGCTGAATGATATTAGCATATCACAGAGCTTGTTTCTAATATTAACTTATGGGAATCCCCCCCCACTCCCAGATATTGGATAAACTACTTAGTATCACTGCAACTCTCTTGAAAAATTGTATTTACACATTGATATTGACATGGTAATAGGTCGCCTGATCACAACAGAGAAACAGGAAGGCAATACAAAAATACTGTGCCACTTCTCTTGTGTGACACTAAACTTGCCGATACAAAAACAAAATATACTTCCCTTTGAGACTTACGCCTGTACTACATATTCTATACAAAACAAGACTACAAGAACACTTTTTTTCCGGCACAATTGTATTGACAATTTTATTGTGTTTCCTGTTGTGAATATTATAAAAGCTGCACCTCTGGATGAAGGGGGAAGCCAGGTGGAGTTGTCTTCTGCTTTCTATTTTTTTTTTTTGACACGTAGCTGTGAACTATATAAAAAGTTTGACAGGCCCCGATGTCTTTCCGTCGTTCTTCCGTCGTAATTAGAATGAAGAGATTGGCAATAAAACTTTTAGTGTCTCATTTGATAAGCGAGCTAGCGCTGCTGCAGTGTCTGGACTAATGTACAAAAAGTTCACTTTCATGTACCGTGTCCGTCTGGTCACTTCCTCCATTTGGGCTTGTCAATATATGAAAAGAACTGTCGGCATTAGGACCTAGTCCGGTAAATGGATTGTTTTTTTTTTTAAAGGGAAGTTTTCATGATATGACTACTAACAAGCAACAGAAAAAAAAAGACATTTTGACTTAATGAATATATGCAATTTGAATTTAAATGACGCAAAAAAATGTCAATGTCCCAATTTCAAATCTTCACAATCATCTCGGCGAAACTTCATGAATATCTCTGCAAAACTCCTGGAATATCTCTGCGAAACTTTACGAACATTTCTGAATCCATTAAAAAAATGCATCGACAAAGCTCTTAGGATGAATGTAAGAAGAATTATTGCTTACGAGATGGTTGTACCTAAATGTCAATGCTGTCAAATATCAACATTGCTGAGATTAATGACATTGTCTTTACCATCTTTTGTCCTACTGCTTTCTATCTAATGTGAATGTCCTTTTTTTTCCACACGACAGACTCTAATCATTTTGGAGGTTTTTTTTAGGTGAATGTTTTTTTGTATATTTTTTTTTTCCAAAAAAATATAATTAAATCTGATGATGGGAGAGCTAATTCGCGCGTCCGCTTTCCCGCACTCTCACAGACACAGACACTGTGGCAAGGGAAAAGCAATTTCTGGACCAACTTCTGGTAAGCGTAACATCAACACGGAGTTTCAGCCGGATGCCAGACAGAGCCATGCCAGAGTTGTTATCTTTGAACTTATGGTTAAAGTTGCCGGTCGAACCACGGACATCGATCTCGAACTAATAAAAAAAAAAAAAGAAAGCATGACAAAATAAGGAACGGGGTATCACGCACCGTGAAAGTTTGTCTGTGTGTGTCACTGGCCTGAGCATTCATTGACAACGCTTAATGTAGACACGAGATCTTAGGGACATCCAAACCTGGTCTAGTTCGTCACGTAGAATTCTGAAGGACAGGAAGATTGAAGGGCGGTGGAGATGTCTATAAAAAAAGGGGGGGGGGTGAAATTTTTTTTTTCGAAATAGGAAACGGCACGCCCCCCCTCCCTCCTTCCAGCACCGGGTATGGAAATATGCGGGCCTGGAGGAAGAGGGGGTAGATGATTAGGTTTCGCTCGTGCTAACGCTCAAATCCAACAAGTACCCCAGCTAAAACTGTCTGCTTTGTATCTTACGTCCTCCTGATCAACTTGTCAATCTCACAGCAGGAAATCAATCCATGTTTATTTTCTTCCTTTCAGTTCGGTAACGTCCTAAACACCAGATCTAGTGATTTTAACCCAAGTTCTCCAAGGCGACACCTTCCGACCCCCCCCCCCCGGCTTATATTAACAGGACAGGTAATAACCACGCCGGATTACTGTCGGGTGCGCAATCTGTCACTCGCGGAAATATGCGACCCGCCAGAGAATTTAAACGTGGTCTGTACGTTATGGGCATACAAATGGAATTGAAATTAAAAAAATATTGCATAAATTTTTTAACATCTCAGGATACTTTTCAAGGCAAGTAATTAAATAGAAGACTGTCTTCGACGAAGTTCTATTTCATACAATGTGTCCAACTGGACATTTTTGTAACACACAAACCACTTTATTTGTCAATAATATGTGTTTGTGCTTCATTACAGATATTTGAACACTAAAGAATTCATACAGGTATTACTATTCAACACAGGAATTGCCATCTATTATATAAAGTATACAAATAGAAAATAATGTTGTACGTGACACCGATAAGAGTGGTCGGTAAAATTGGCTGAGTAAATTTTGACTTTCATATACCCATGCATTCTTTGTCCGGAATGGAACTGACCATCTGATATTCTGAAATTGACCAGATGCCCTTGCTGAGAGTTTGCTTTCAGGCCAGACATTGAAATTGGAAGTGTAATTTTCTTTCTTTCTTTCTTTTTTTTTTTTTTAAAGTTTTCTACCTGACAGATCTATTTTCATATTTCGAAAAAGAATGAGACAGAGAATGAGAGAAAGAAAGAAAGAAGTTTGGGGGGGGGTGCTGCAAGAGTCACGCGTGAACTTTGTCCTCCCTTTCTCCACCTCCCTTACGTCGTTCACCGTTGTTTGCCTGCTTGATTCATATTTCGACATTGCCTCCTCCCAAATCAATACAGCGAACTCCCTGTGTTTCTGTGGTAGACCAACCTCCCATCTCTGCTGGGTCGTGTTAATGTGGAGAACATCGCCTAGATTATTTCCATTACATTTCTTCATTCGTAACAATTATTCATCACGAAGGTTTTCCACTCCGATGGATCCACCCTCGGGTCACTAGTTCGATCTGTTTAGGAAATATTTGTAATAGTGTTTGTTACCATTTTTTTTTTTTTAGAGAGGATGGTCAAAACCAAACAAATGAGCAGCCAGATGTTGGTACGGCGAGTTGATTTGAAAATACTTTGGGGGGGGGGGTATTATTATTTTTTTTTTATGATCATTATTTTTACAAAGCTCTTATCAACTCACTCTGTCTGTCTCAGATTGTCTGTGTGTCTGGCCAAAAGTTTGTACACGTTATTTCTCCGATCAAGCTGAAATTTTGCACAATTATCTCTTTTACCTGACAACACAAGAATCAATAAAAAGGGAAAGAAATAGTACTTGACTGAAGTGGTGGTGGTATAAGCTGAACTAGTCCCCTTTATATTAGCTTGTCATCATGACAAGAGAAAATAGCGTAATATTCAACGTAAAAAATTTCGGACACTCATTTGGGGGGCCCCACTCAAGCGGGGGCCCTGTGGGAGTTTCAAATTTGGACTCCCTCCCCCACCCTAGCTAAGCCACTGTGTGTGTGTTTTAGTGTGGAGTCTTTAATGGCTTCTCTTAGGCAAAGTGGACACCGCTTATCCACAAACCATTTAATTTTCAATTTGGTAGTTTTGTGAGAATTGTGTATTTCCGTGAACCTAAAATGTTATCGAAGAATCGTTATAGTGATGCTGTTGAACTAAAGTTAGCGAATCGTAGAGTTGATTGGGCCAGTCAACGTTGATTTGAGAATCTCTTTTCAAATTGTTACAGATCTTCTAGAAAAATCAAAGTTGATAGCATATAGACTTATTTGGCAGGCTGCTTGCAGACTTTGTTAGGCCAAGACTTGTGGGAAATATTATAGAGTCATTCCAAGTCTGTCTTTATGGTGGACAGTGGGAGTATATTTGTGTGGTTGTGTGTGTTTGGGGTTGGGGGGGGGTCAAAGCTGGTTTATTTCCCCTTGTTGACCTGGTTTTTGTTAGTTTTATTGGATGCTTGGTGTTTTAAACGTTTTATTGATTCGTCTGAAGTGAAAATAGCCAAGCAACAGTTGACTCCTTGCTGCAACATGTTACAAAGTCAATAAGTTTCCACACACACCAGACACATTTTTCCCCCTCTCTCTACCATCTTTTCAGTCAGTGTTTTCAAAATGTATATTTGCATTTTGTCAAAATGTATTCAGCAATATTTGTGTGTGTATGTGTGTGTGTGTGTTTGGTTTTGAGGCTTAGATTTAAAAAAAAAAATTTTCCTGGTTTTGTTGAGGTTCGATCCCGTCTCAAATGCCAACCGATTGTTGTCCCAAACAAAGATGATTTTATGCCTTGAACTAAGTCACGTGGTACCAACATATACCAGTGGTAGAGAATGCGGTGAATAGCTCACACACCTAACAATAACTGAACTAGCGATTAAGTCTTTTAGTCTGAGTCTGTCTGACCTGTAGCTACTGTAAGATCCTATGTGAGCACTGGACGCTTGAAAGCTGAACTCCCGACATTTAGAAATTCTTATTTGGTTTGATTATTTAGAATAGGCAGCACGGAAAACCAACTCCTAGATACCCCCCCCCCCCCCACTGGTCCACAAATGAGATTGGACCAAAGCGCTCTGAGCATGCTATAAGCATGAAAGTAGCGCTATGTAAAAGCTATAATAATAATAGACGGACACAAACTTTTGGCCCTAACAAAAACACTTTCGTGTTTACAAATGTAATAGGGTGCCCTCTGGGCTTTCCCATTATGGGTATGCCCTTAACGTTTCTAACAAAAATCTTTGCTAGGCTGAACTCAAAAAAGAAATAACCCACTGATGATTTGGTCCACTAAAATTTTTAATACACACTTTATGGACGTGGTCTTCATCAGATGCCTTGTGAAAATAAAAATTTCTTTAGCAGGTTTAGGCGCTACTCTCTATATTTCAAAGATTGAACTTCATTGTTGAAAACTTTTATCATATTGATGACACAGGTTATCTCCAATTGTTTCTTCCTGTACACGGGATACTGTCTTGGCAACACTGCAGTTCATCAATTCAACTGTACCAGTACCGGTCTATTGTAGGTCTAGCGCCAGCAAATATTACGCGAGTACTTTCAACGCTCGCAGTGAAGGCATAACTCTGTCAACACTAGCCTCGGGCTGAATCAGGATAAAAGCTTCGGACTCTTCAATTTGATTACATACCCTTTTTTCTTAAATTTCAAATTTGATACTTTGTACAAATCTTGATAACAAATTTGATTATGGACTTTTCCTATTGTTCAATATTTTGATTCATCTTGTTTCGTCTACACCTTCCCACTGGGCACTGACCTATCACAGAGTATCTTGAATTGTTGCAGCAGCATAAGCGTTATTTTTTGTTGTTTTTGTTTTGTCTCTTTTGCACTCCCATCATTACATAATCTGCCTCTACTCACATTGCCTGGTTCTGTACCTCGCAGGAAATCCACGGAATATTAGGACACGGCCGTAGCACATCTGTTGGCTTTGTATTTTTCCAATGAAAAAAATTATTGACTTGTTACTTGAATATGTTGGTACATATTTTGAAAATCTGTATTTTCATATAAGTCTTTTAAATTTTATTAATATATAATGCGTTTATATTGGTTTAATATAAGTAGATATTTATTTGTTCCTCTCCCCTCCCCCATTATTTTCCCATAGTTAATTGCATTATTGTTTGGATTTTTTTTCTCTCAAGCGTTATGTTGTAACTAAAAATAACAACTAATATACACTTCGCACATATTTGAATCTAATAAAGTAACCAGTAATGCACTTGCAAATGTTTAGCCGCTTTAAAGACTTAGTTTTGAGCAGCAATTTTGTTTGAAACCGTCGGCCATTCGATCAGTGTTCATTCGCGTGTAACGTCTGTCACGTGATTGCATTTTTTATTTTTAATAAAAGGACAAAACAATGATTTGAGAAGTAGGGGAAGAAACTCTCGCAGTGCAGAATAAATTGGCATCTCTCCCATTAGTAGTCGCCACCTAATTGATTTCATTGATTTTGATGTGAAATTCTAGTTGTTACTGGATGTATATTGCGGACTAGCGGGCGGAAATTAGTTATGGCTTCTATGTCACTGATGTCCAACTTACAATCCGTGGGTCACATCCGGCCTCTGGCGCTATTATCTTTTTATTTTGAAGGAACGTCTGTACTGTATTCTATAAGGCAGTGTTTCCCAAACATTTCCCTTAACGGAACTCCTCGCACATTCTGAGAATTGAGCGGTACACTTTGCTTAGCTTTTTAGAGAGAGAGATACATTTACGTGGTGGCCTACTAGTTAATTATTTCAGTAAGTCTCGAAACACCAGGGTTCATCAGAATACAGTTTGAGAAACACTGCTATAAGTCGTGCTGCTCTTTGGTCCCTAGAAAGATCTGACTTGGTGCACGATGAGGCTGCAGAGGTTTGGACTCCACGATCTTTAGTCGGTGACGAGACCCGTGACACGCATGCCGGAGTTGTATGTCTCCCCTCCAAGCCAATTAAGGTTGGGCATCACTGTCCTATATCACCAGTTGAGTTGAACCGTGACGCCCTGTATCTAAGTGGTTCGGCAACTTGGATGTTTCTGGTTGATCCAAGTTTCAGCCTCGTTGATGATTCTACTCCATCCCTGGGATGCTTAACCGATATACTCTACTATACTTTTCTATAGTTCGTCCATCGTGGTTCGATGATGAGACTTTTGTCATCCTTTTGTCATCCGCGGTGCTGAGAGCTTAGCACTTGGGTTTTGTGACTCCTCGTGTGCCTGGCGAGACCTATGTCAGCACGGAAGGTTTGGCTGCGCACTGGGCAGGCAATTCCAGACGGAGCTAGTGTCACTGGCCTTGTTTTCTCTGACGCTTTTCTTCTGTCAGAGCTGTTCTCTTGTCCTCTGCAATTTGTGTACCAGTTTTCACGGCGCGACGCCATGAAGCTCTATCATGTGCTTCTGTCTCCCTTAGTGGCAGGGTCAATGCTGAAGGCTTTACGAGACGCTTAGAGGATGCCCCTGAAGCGTTGAACATAACTAAGGTTAACTGCTACTACATTCACCGTGTGTTCATACCTGGGTTAAAGAGCTCGCCAGAACTCACTGCGCCCCGAGTTTGTTACGTAGGCCGTACATTAGAGTGTGCAGGGTTGGTCGTAAATACACTCTGTCTCCCCCTCCCTCGGGCAATGCACTTTGCTTTAAGTGTGACAAAAATATCACTGCTGATATATGATGTTCTCAATCTTATCTTGGCGTGCGAGCGACAGGGGAGGGTGGAGTCAGGAGCTCGAATTAGATTTGTTCAATACGTTAATATTGGGGTCATGGTGCTCTGTGCACTGTTGTAGGCATAGCTACATCTGGTGATAGTGCCCCCCCCCCTCTTCCCTTTTAGACATTTTTTAACAAATTTGATTCACAAATGAATATACATAATACAACGAAGAAGAGATTCTGACTTAAGATTAGTTTGTATATTTTATTACAGTTTTTTTCGCGTTTTATTCAGATACCATGGTCATGGTCGGTCTAAGATAATTGTAGGCCCTAGGAGAAGTGAATTTGGTGGTCCTAAATGAAATAGAAAAATATAAAGTTAACAGCGAAAAAAAATAATTATGCCAATGTATTTTACAATGTATTCCAACAATAACATTGGGCGCAAGTTTCGCTATTTCGTCTCTAAAAAAAAAGTGTTTAGAGTCTTTTTCGAGGCTCCCACCAATCCGAGACCTTTGCCTATGCAAGCCATTGTTTCTGTTTGACAGAGTTGAGTGATTCAAAAGTGAGTTTCAGAATTAGCTTGAAAAAAAGCTTAATGCTTATAAACATCAGATACGTTATTGGCGTTCTCGATAAAAGTAATGCAGTTTACAGTTCAAAAAAGAAAAAAAAAGAAAAATAAAAAAAAAAAATACTTAAAAAAAATAATTATTAATAAGTATTAGTATGAATTAGCTTGGATCAGTCATTTAATTAAATTTGTAATACGCTTCAGACGACAATCTATAAAGGGGACTAATTCAACTTCACCACCACCACTACGTCAGTCGAGTACTATTTCTTTCCCTTGTTTGAGATACAAAATAAAATAACTTATTACCAATAGTTAATTAACTAATTGGCTATTTTGGTTTTAAAATATTGATTTTTTGTCTTGTCAGGTAAATAATTGTGCAAAATTTCAGCTTGGCCCGAGATTGGGTGTCGGAGAAGTAATGTTTACAAACGTTTGGCAAGACACACAAACAGTCTGAGACAGACACACAGACAAACAGAATGAGCTGATATAAGCTTTGTAAAAAGAAATGACGATGTTTGTTGTCAAAATCACCTGATAAATTTTATAAATCTACCGCTATTTTTTCTAATCTTAATATTTGCGTTGTGAGGGAGGAAGTGGTTGATTTCTCCATTTCTCCATGTCTTCCTGTATTAGAGGCTTTGATGCAGAAATATCTCCGAGCGATAACAAGGTGGCCAAAATGTTTACTGTCTATCTTTCGTGATAAAACTTTCAACCATTCCAGGAAACCGCTTATCGGTAATTCCCACAAAAACATCGCCTGTGTGATTTATGAAGAGATGCATAGAGAGAGAGAGAGTGTCGCACATCACACATGGGCTCTTCTCTCACACAATACCTCACAGCAACTCAAATATTTAGTGGGGTGTGTGTGGGGGAGGGGGTGTGTGTGCAATAGTTTTCGTTTCAATATGGCTGTGTGCTGTGCAGGTCTGTTTTTATGGAAACATCTTATGCAGGTCCTTCTAGTCAAACACTCTTTAAGTCATTCGAATGTGTTCTTTCTTAAAAGTGGACGCCTTTGTTTACTCCCCCCCCCCCCGGGCCCAGATGGCTTTAAAAAAAAATAATTAAGTAATCGTGCTAAATATTTTGAGAAGCACTTTGCGATCTATTGGGCAGATGTTGTAAAAGTAGTAGTAGTAGTAGTATGTATGCCAAGGGTTAAAGAGCAGGGCGTGATGTGGCCAGCACAACGACCAACCGCATTTCCCAAACTAAGGTTAGGTACCCATTAGTTTAGTAGACTTAGGGGTGTCCTCAAAATCCCGAAATATAAAATCCCAGTATTCACCGAGATTCGAACCTGGGACTTCTCGCTTCGCCACTCAGCCACCACACCCTCAATATTTTGAGAATAACAAGAAACAAATGCCGGAAACCTTAAGATAATATAGCCATTAGGCTGTATATACTTTGCAGCCTTTGATCAACAACACCCAGCACCCATGTGTGACTGAATGTGAGATAACACAAAGTCCCTTATTAGGTATAAATCATCAAGTCCATGTGTGAGGGATTGAACAATTCCAAGCCCATGTGTGAGGGATTGATGACTTCCAAGCCCATGTGTGAGGGATTGAACAATTCCAAGCCCATGTGTGAGGGATTGAACAATTCCAAGCCCATGTGTGAGGGATTGAACAATTCCAAGCCCATGTGTGAGGGATTGAACAATTCCAAGCCCATGTGTGAGGGATTGATGAATTCCAAGCCCATGTGTGAGGGATTGAACAATTCCAAGCCCATGTGTGAGGGATTGAACAATTCCAAGCCCATGTGTGAGGGATTGAACAATTCCAAGCGGATTGAACAATTCCAAGCCCATGTGTGAGGGATTGAACAATTCCAAGCCCATGTGTGAGGGATTGATGAATTCCAAGCCCATGTGTGAGGGATTGATGAATTCCAAGCCCATGTGTGAGGGATTGATCTACAATATCCATCCCGCCTGTGAGGGATTGATCAGCAACACCCAGCCTATGTGTGTGGGACTGATCCAGGAAGAAACTCCACCGGCACGAATAGTTTGACTCATTTGATCCTCACTCCACTGGGACTTGACATTCAGTCTCTGGCAGCCGTGTATTCCAGAGGAGGAGGAGGAGGAGTTAGTGTTACTCCTTCATGGCCCTCTTTGAAGTTTTTACCTCCCCTCCCCCTAAAAAAAAGGCTTAAATGTCATCTATCAATGCTAGAAGAACTATTTTTTTTTTTTATTGCGGAGAGAAGCAGTTGTCACGCTTGTTTTCCAGAAAATAAAAGTAAAAAAAAATTGTTTCGAGGAAAAATAAAAGTATTGTCCCAGATATTCTTGGCTAGACTGCCACCCACCCAGCCCATATACATCCGTCTGTCACTATACACACGACCTTTTATTCTCCTTATTTTGTTTTATTCTTTTAAAAGACCTGCCTGCCATTGTCGAGCTTAAAATAGTCCTTCCTGATCTGTCTGCAGAGTCATTACGTTTAGTCCAGGTGGAGACACACTGTTTAGTCCAGGTGGAGACACACTGTTTAGTCCAGGTGGAGACACACTGTTTAGTCCAGGTGGAGACACACTGTTTAGTCCAGGTGGAGACACACTGTTTAGTCCAGGTGGAGACACACTGTTTAGTCCAGGTGGAGACACACTGTTTAGTCCAGGTGGAGACACACTGTTTTACGGCATTGATTTGTGTTCTTACCTAATTAGACTGTATGGTGTCCAGATCTAGATCAAGAGGTTTCTCTATTCCACGCACTTTTTTCTTCTGTGTCCGCATTTCCAAAGCACAAACACGTTAGTTTTTTTGTTTTGTTTTTCTTTTAAACCGCGTCCTTGTGACGCTCTTGTCGGGTCACAGTCACACTGCGTACATAATATCTAGTTCCTGTCTTGGCTTCACATTGGAATATTAAGATCTCTCTCTCTCTCTCTCTCTCTCTCTCTCTGCTCTAACCCTGTCAGCACTTCTTTATCTTCACAGACACAGATTTTATCTCTGAAGACTCCCATAGACCAAACCGGAGATAGGAAGTCAAAAACTAGAACATGTGTATTGTCATGTCATTGTTCGCCCAGTAGTTGTTCGTATCCTGGTGTGCAAAGTACTTTGCTTGAAATGCACCAAACGCTTAACATTGCACGATGAATACTTCATCAGGCAAAGTATGACTTATAAATATGCGTAAATACTTCAGAACCTAGCTGTTTTCATTCTCTTGTTCCGCTTGTATCAAAGGAATAATTCAGAATTAGGCTAGAAGGGAAGTGGGATACATTCGAAATGATGATATTAATAAACTAGGGAGGGCGCGGTGGCTGAGAGATAAAGTACTTGGGGGTCCCTGGTTCGAATTCCCTAATGAAGGCTCTGATTTTTTAATGGACCTCATTCACCAATCGTAAACAAACAACATTTAGTCACGTGATCTTATTGATAAAACAATGGAAAAACTGTCACGTGACAACCATCATGAATTAAATATGAGATCGTAAATTATATAGAAGAGATAGAGCACCACGTGGCTAAATGTTGTTTGTTTACGATTGGGGAATGAGGTCCATTGCGGGATCTTTAGTGCATCCCTGAGTCCACCCAGCACTGATGGGGACATGGTAATAGCTGGGGAAAGGTATAGGTGTTTGGTCGTTGTGCTGGCCACTTAACCGTGGGCTACAGAAACAGTTCCCTTCACATCATCTGCCCTATAGATCGCAAGGTCTGACAGGGGAACTTTACTTACTTTTTTAAATGAAATAGCCAAGATGTGTGTTTTAATTCTAGCTGCATGCACTTTCTGGAGTTAATGAACTTATTTTCAAACAAAAACCTTTGGTTTTGGGTTGTATCCAACGACTTGTGTATCCTGGGGGGGGGGGGGGGGTGTTCGTCTTTGCCCATCCTAATCTAATGGGTACTGTCGCTTTGGAATGGTTGCATCCATTGCCAGACTTCACAAAATATCAAGTCGTTGGTATGGCTTTCAAAACTGCATCCTATTATACAAACGAACACATGCTGAGCCTGGCAACTGAACTGCTAGCCGTCACTTCCTTTTTGGAATTATTGCTACTTCACATCTCCGACAGTGCAGGTGGCGCTAGTTCAATTAATCCTCTCATTCATCGATTGATCTCCCCCCCCCCTCCCCCCACTTTTTTTGTGTGTGTGTGTTTGTTTTAAAGCAGTACTGAAGAAATATTTTCCCGAAATGGAAACGTTATCAAGCATGACCCTGACCCAGTTTCACCCTCGATTATCGTGTTAGCACCGAAACAATGAAGGTTCGTGTTGTCGTGTTCGGGCACTATTTCATTAAGGCCTAGATCTAGAGGTACATGCGTGCTACGCAATCATTATTCACTTTCTCTATTAATCCGCTTGTCTTTAACGCGAGGGAAAAAAAAACAACACGTTTCTTTTTAACGCTGCGTTAAATGCCAACATGGCAACTCCCTTTTTGCCACGCTTAGTAACGTTAGTTCACATCTTGGCCAGGTGTTTTACGTGGACGGAGGTGAAAAAAATAAAGAAAATCGATTATTGATTCATCTGGAATTTTACATGCATCTGTTTCTCGCTTTGTTTATTGGGGAGGGGCGATTTTTTCAGAATGTACTCCGTCAAAAAACTATTTTTAGTTTCTCTATTGAACCACCCCGCGTTGGACTGGGCGCTGAAATCTCCAATATTGATTCTCGCGTGCAATTGAATCCCGGTAAGAAAGGTCGTGGTAGTTTGCGAATGAGCAGGCTCGCGCTCTCCGCACGTGAAGTCCGTTGGCCTGAATGAGGCTTGGTTCAGTCTTTCTTCGAAGTGAACGCTGGTTTGTTTACAAGTGTGTGCGAAAGTGTGGGGGTCGTAATCAGCTGTGTGTGTTTTAACCCGAGACCTGTGGGCGAGTTGAAAATGTGTGAAGTGTGTTTTAAGTCAGCTGTCTCTTCGCGTGTTCCATAGCTAGACCAGTGTCAGCGAAAATAAAGTGTGTGTTTTCTTTTTTTAACTAGCGTTTTTTTTTTTTTAAATTCGTTATGTTCGCGTATGAATTGGCTGCTAAGGCTGCGGGCCAGATGGTGTACTTTTGGTGGTTCTAGGACACTCTGTTTTCCCTGTGTAAGCAGAGCACATGTTGCGATGTTTAATACTGGCTAAAAGTTACAGAAGTCCTCGGTTCGCACACTCATTCTCGGGCTCGTGAATCTGGACGTCCATGACAGCTGTCTTTTATTGAACACACAAAAAAAAATAATTCTGAATGAGTGTAGCTGTGTAGTGTGTACAGGTGGATGTTTACCGGATGTGCCACACACGGATACGCACGTGTTCCTCTCCCGTGTCAGATGTGTCAGACTAATTTATTCCACCGTATCATTGAGTGCAATAAAGCTGTTAAGCTCGATGGTCACACGTGACGTGTAAGGCGCTGTCATTGTTTCACGAAGTATTGAGCATTAGGCAAGAAGTCTTCTCTAAGGACTAACAATGTTTTCATGGTGAGTACCATTAGAAAAGCTTTGTTTTGTTTCCCTAGGTAGAATAAAGTTCCCAATAGGACAGATGATGTAAAGGTCATCTGTTTCTATGGCCCACTGTTAGCAAGGATGTTATGTGCCCAGCGCAACGAACAACCGCCTTTACTTTTCTCCAACTTATGTCAGGTACCCATTAGAGCTGGGTGGACTCAGAGGCGCCCAGAGATCCCGAAATTAAAAATGACAGTCTTCACCAGGATTCGAACCCCGGGATCGACTTCGTATTAATGTTCCCAAATTTTAACGTATGCCTTTTTTTTTTTTTTTAAACGTATCCATAGTATCATTGTCATTCTTAAGTGCTTTATGTCCTCAAACGTTCTACGAAGATACAAATGATTGAAGTTATTATCTTCTACAAGGTAGAATTATGAATGAAATAACGGCAGTAGTTCCCTAACATGTTCAGCTAAGTAGAGCCTTTACATTTCCCGTTCCTGACCACGTCACCACGTACAATCAAGTCCAATGGAACTGAACTTGTGCGGCTTTAGTTGTCCTGCAGACATATCCACCGGCCCGTAGTTTGGTCAGCATCGAACTAACCTATATATGTCTAGAGCCAAAAGACAAAAGTAACTCCTATGCGGCAAGATGGTAGTTACTTTCATGTCTCCTATTTACAGTTTTAAATATGTTAATTTCTATCAGCAATCTTTCTTGTCGTGCCTAGATAATTCAGAACGTCATGTCCCCAAACCTTAAAGTTATCGTCTACAGTTTGTAACCCCCCCCCCCTTTTTTTTTTTTTGTTTAATGTAGGCTTGTTCATAGGGAATAATTGATCGTATTTCAGAATTGATATGCGACTGCGGGGAGTATTTTATGTGAAGTGTTTTAAGAGATTACGCTGTCAGACCTGATCCTATTTGTCATGCATGTTCATCTCATCCAGCGCTAAATCTGTTAGGAATCTAGAATCACTGAAAGCTCGCGTGAGAATAGCTTGATTGCTGGGGCGGCGCGTTGCTAGGGAAACGTAAACATTTTCAAGTTCTAATATCGAAATGAAGGTAACAGGAACTATCTTCACTCCAATGATAAAATACAGCGCTTTACCAAAATACATGTTATTGTATAAGTCAACTTGTATAACCTGATAAAATTATAGTAGGGTTTTCTTACAAGCTCGACGTTATCTATTGCCTTTCAAAAGTAACATGTCTCCGCATTATACTTTAAACTTGAGATGATAGTCTACTTATCTCATGTCCCTTTGATAGTCTACTTATCTCAGCATGTCTCTTTCATAGTCACTCAATTTGAAGTATGAGGAGTATGTGATGTAGTGATGTCTGCCACGTCATTCCCTCTTGTGAGTTTTTCTTTATCTCCACATATTGAGCACACCTTTCTTGACGCGCTGGGTAGAGCTCACTCGTTAGGTTATGCAGAGAATGTCCCCACTCCCTCGTGTACCTCACTTAAGATGGGCGTAGCTATAAGGTTTTAGGTACATTTCCTAAGTTACATCACTTTATGACTTTATGGTTCTGCCAATAAAGATTTACCCATGAATACATCACTGCATGGTTCTGTCACTAAAGATATACACCTAAGTAGCGTAAAGGTATAGACATATGATCATCCGTTTTTTTTTTTACAAAGCTTAGGCTATATCAACTCACTCTTCTGGTAAACAGTTTGAAAAATTTTCTCCCATTTCCCATTCTCGGGTCAAGTTGAAACTTTATGTGACTTTTCATTGTACCTGAATCAAAATATAAAAATTAACTAATTATTTAATAAATTATTGGTGATTAAATATTTCATTTGCTATTGAAATGAGGGGAATAAATGCTACTTAGAGATATGGATGAATACATGGATTCATTCCCCTTATTACGTTCCGTCACGTTTTTTCTCCCACTTCCCATTCTCGGATCAAGTCGAAATATTGCATAATCATTTCTTAGTCGATGACAACACACGAATGAATAAAAAAAATTAGTTCATCAATTGGTAATAATTAATTTTGTATTATATAATAGAAAGGGAGTTAAAAACTGTTATCTTGAGATAAATGGCAGTGATAAGCGGTTCTTTCCCTTATATATATATATATATATATACTTTGATTGTTTATTAAGTATTCTTTCTTTTGCTTGTTTAATCACTGATCTTGTCAATCTAACGTTCCACAAAAAAAAAAAACAAAAAACAAAGAAACTTACCAACATAGCTATACAGTCATTCTTTGTGTCATCAGCTATACAGTCATTCGTTGTGTCATCTACCTAGAGATTTATCTACTTAAAAGTTTCACTCAAGTCTAGATTCTAGACTCAGCTTTTGTTGTTTGACTCCGTCAGTACTAGCACGACTTCGGCTCATCTTGTCTTCCGAGTCTAGGCTGGAATGGTTGAAGCATTGTCCTCCAAACATTAGCCTCCTCTCAGCTCCTCTCTACTCTGTCGAGGGATAGAAAGAGGAAGTCACGCTACCTCGCTGGTACAACATGGAGCAAAATAACTAGTTGGAGGTGTCACAACATCGAGATTGACACATGACGTCTTACTCAAGTCCAACATCGAGATTGACACATGACGTCTTACTCAAGTCCAACATCGAGATTGACACATGACGTCTTACTCAAGTCCAACATCGAGATTGACACATGACGTCTTACTCAAGTCCAACATCGAGATTGACACATGACGTCTTACTCGAGTCCAGCATCGAGATTGACACATGACGTCTTACTCAAGTCCAACATCGAGATTGACACATGACGTCTTACTCAAGTCCAACATCGAGATTGACACATGACGTCTTACTCAAGTCCAACATCGAGATTGACACATAACGTCTTACTCAAGTCCAACATCGAGATTGAAAAGATTTCATGTCACAAGTTTTCCGAAAACCGAAATTTTATGTTCTAAGAATTCAAGAGAGAAGATATGTACCTAATAAATTATTTAAAAAGACGTCTGTTATATTGGGAGTAGGTAAGTATAGGCCATACATAAAGTCACATTCCTCGTTCCATATGCTAGGACAAATGTGTACAAATGCTCCGTCTTCCCTAGTGCTGTTAGAGCATGGAACTGCTTGCCTGAGCCAGCCAGGAACACTACTGACTTGGCAGAATTTAAGTCATTGGTTAACATGCAAGACTAGATGCATGACGCGAAGGACGTAATCATCTTCTTTTTTGAAGTAACGTCTGTATTTTATAAGTTAAGAAGATATACATATAAAAAATTACAACAGTTCTTGCGCTAATGTCTTCAAGGAGAAACATTTCTGTTACAGTCCTGGTCCTGAAATGTGTCTACTTTAGGTTTGTGTGTATGAGCGAGTGACCCAGCGTCACTCCTAATGCGTGCATTGTCTTTGTTCTGTTCCTGCTGTAAATCTGTCGCGATCCACTTGCAGGTGCACGGCCTGGGTGAGCACGATGCAGGCTTTATAGTGAGTAAAGCTTTCTTTCTCGATACACTAGTTCGCTTGCACCCGAATGTACTGTTGTGCGTGTGTGCGTGTATTTTTTTTTAAAGGGGGGGGGGGGTATGGGGGAGGCTGAAGGTGTATGGTACAAGACCAGAATGGTCTCCACCTGTCCTGGGAATCAAGAGCCAACCTCTCCTCCACGTTACATAATCTTTTTTTTTTTATTGTTTTGTTTTAACTGGCAGCTTATTATTAGCCACTGCCTAAACGTATGACAATTAGGGTGTCTGGTAAACTTAAGAGAGATCTAAAGAAAGAAAAAACCCGGAGTCTGGTTAATGTTATGAGCATCTAGACACGGAACATGTTTTAAACGTTTAAACTCTGATGGCAGGAACGAAGGGCTTTGAGAAACGTCGAGTGGATGTGCTTAGTATTCAAGATTTATTTGGCCGGCTCAACGTTTTGACTCATTATTATTGCGTTACACTGGCGCCCAATGAATTGAATATATGTCATATGTGAGAATTGTGCTACAAACCTATTGCCTTGTATGGATAAGGTCAAGTTGAAAGCATGACTCGGTATAGTGAACAAAGAATATGATGATATGCCATTCTTGGTTATGCTTCTCAACACACCGAAGCAGTTAAGTCCCCCTGCTGCGCTAGGATCAATCTAAAAATAGTTCTCCCCTTCGTTCCCGACTTCTTTGTCGAAAGTCATAATTTTCTTTCATTAAAAAAAAAGTTTAATTCTAATTATTATTTTATTATAAAAAAAAAAGAAAATGTAATCCAGTCCTTGTTAATTTTTGCCTCGTTGATTATTTTATTTGTTTAGATTCTGCATTTATATAATTAAATTTACCGATTGTATGAAAAGTATTACAAAGTAATACAGTCTTCCATTTTATTATATTAATGACGGAATATGAGATTCTACTACTAACTATACTAATAATAATAATAATAATCTTTATTATCCGTAAGGAAATTTGTCTTACAATTTGTGCATTACACCAAACAAAAACATTATAACTATAAGAAACCAAAGTGTACAAAGTATACATAAATATTAACCAAAAGTGTACGTTAACGTACTGTCTCTAGCAGTTTGAAGATTTAAGTTTGATTCCGAATGACTCAGTCTCTCTTCCACTTATTGTTATGAAGGATTACAGAGCGCTCTCCTGCGTGGAGTTTTAAAAAGTGGATTTAGGGCTAGAGTCCACTGGCGTTACGGATGGAGGGGCAGATAACTGCATTTTCCTGTAATACCAAAAGTAGGTAGTGCACGGCGTCAAGTTGACGATTTCTCCAATCCTTACCGAAACTGAGTTCCAATTGAAAATATGATTATTGTCGCTGTCGACTGCTTCCCGTTGATAGAAAGCAGCAGTTAGTCAAATGAAAGATCTTCGGGGCTCGCAAAGACCCTCCTTCAGGGAACAGTACCAGGGAAAAGAAGAAGAGGCAGACAGAGAAAGCGATGGGAGGACAACATAAAAAAAATGGACTGGCCTGCCATTGAAAGAGGTTCTAACTAAGGCTAAAGACAGAGAGGAATGGAGAAAGACGGTCGCCGAGTCTTGCATGGTGCCCCAACGGTCCAATAGACTAAGGGATAGGTAAAAAGGTAAAAGTAATCCTGTCTTTAAAAGTACAGGCTCTAATGTAGTTAAATTGAGAATGAGATACAAGCATGTAAGATGTGTGACAAACTGGCCTAGACCGCGTAAGGGGCTTGAGTTCGAATCCATATATAGATTAGGAATTATTAAATAGAGATTTGTCTTAAAGCTGAGATCCCTCAAAGGCGGCACAAAAACCTTCTCCCAGATACCCCACCTCCCCAAGTCATTAGACCAAAGCGCACCGAGTACCGGTATGCTATTACAAAAGGAGGACGCGTAATACAAAAAACAGTAATATTAATAATGTCAAAACATCCTCAAAGAAATACACCGAGTTTCCCCCCTTGGGGATATCAAGGTTTAAAAAAAATGTAATATAATAAATTGACATTTATTTTTTAGCTAAATTGAACTTCCTCTCTTCCCAGGTTACTAGGTAACAACAACAACACTCTATTTCTTCGTCCCTAAACTGTGACATGTTAAATTGAGTGTCCTTAACGATGTCACATGCAAACATCAATTAAATATACTAAAATGTCTTTTCAAGTTTCCAAGCGTGGTAATTAGATTCGTTGCTACGTCGTGTCAGACGCTTGAAGGAATTGAAATCTTCCATTGGTTTCGGATTTTTCTTTTCACCTTCTAGCCTCTTTAACGTTTTGAATAGTTTGGCCTCGTTATCTGATGTCATAGCTTAGCGTCTTGGTGTCTCCATGGTTTGAACACATTTAGAAATAGTTGTACCAAAAAGGCTAATATATTTTTGACTTAGCTGTAGTTAGTCACTTGTTTCTGTATCTTTTTAAAATCCTCAGTTCTAGAGTTGCTTTTGAAAACTGGCAATAGATATTAACATAGTGATCATTATAGATGAATAAATACAAGATGGCGTAGCTAAAGGAAAAAATCAACATGCATTAAAAAGGGAGGGGGGGGGAGATTAAGTTCTACTTAACGCTAAGCACATCATCCATACCTGACAGCCAGACTTTTCACTCACCTATATATTAAATATCCGCACTCTCAAATGAAGGCAATGAAACTGAAAGCACTGACCTCCATAACGCATGTGACATTTGTTTTTGTTTTTTTTTGTTTTTTTTTTTAAATTTTCTATATGTATTTCTTTTGTGTTTGGAGTTTTCTTTCTAACTATTGGTAGAATTAAAACAAAACAAAAAAGAAACTAATCAGCTTTCTGACAGCCATCGAGTTTTCTGGTGCTTTCGAAAGTTGGCGAAGTTGATTTCAATTATTGTATACTCTTAGTTGTCAATGTCCTTGGCTCCTCAATAATTGTTTTCTTACAGCTAAAGGCGTCTCTTCGATTATTAAAAAATAGTTACTTGATTTAACAGCTTCGAGATAAAATTCCCTGCATTGCTGGACGCTTTGAGAATTGTTCGCATTTAAAAATAGATTGCTGTTGTCAACCTTTAAACAGCGGTACTTTTTTTTTTTGACTTTCTCTACAGTCTAAATATTTTGTGTGTGTGTGTGTGCATGAAACATTAATTGGTTAGAAAGTAATTTACATTTTTATTGTCATTGATCTTCGTGTCTTAACGTCCGTCACCTACCAATATCCCAAGCTCTGTAAACTTAGCATCACCTTGAATGTGGAGATGTAGTTTCTCCTGCAGGTGGATGTGGAGATGTAGTATCTCCTGCAGGTGGATGTGGAGATGTAGTTTCTCCTGCAGGTGGATGTGGAGATGTAGTATCTCCTGTGTAGTATCTCCTGCAGGTGGATGTGGAGATGTAGTTTCTCCTGCAGGTGGATGTGGAGATGTAGTATCTCCTGTGTAGTATCTCCTGCAGGTGGATGTGGAGATGTAGTTTCTCCTGCAGGTGGATGTGGAGATGTAGTTTCTCCTGCAGGTGGATGTGGAGATGTAGTTTCTCCTGTGTAGTTTCTCCTGCAGGTGGATGTGGAGATGTAGTTTCTCCTGCAGGTGGATGTGGAGATGTAGTTTCTCCTGCAGGTGGATGTGGAGATGTAGTTTCTCCTGTGTAGTTTCTCCTGCAGGTGGATGTGGAGATGTAGTTTCTCCTGCAGGTGGATGTGGAGATGTAGTTTCTCCTGCAGGTGGATGTGGAGATGTAGTTTCTCCTGCAGGTGGATGTGGAGATGTAGTTTCTCCTGCAGGTGGATGTGGAGATGTAGTTTCTCCTGCAGGTGGATGTGGAGATGTAGTATCTCCTGCAGTGGGTCTTCTGTGGGAGTCTTTGAGGGTCACCGTGGATGTGAAGATGTAGTATCTCCTGCAGGTGGATGTGGATTGTAGTATCTCCTGCAGTGGGTCTTCTGTGGGAGTCTTTGAGAGTCACCGTGGATGTGGAGATGTAGTATCTCCTGTGTAGTATCTCCTGCAGGTGGATGTGGAGATGTATCTCCTGCAGTGGGTCTTCTGTGGGAGTCTTTGAGAGTCACCGTGGATGTGAAGATGTATCTCCTGCAGGTGGATGTGGATTGTAGTATCTCCTGCAGTGGGTCTTCTGTGGGAGTCTTTGAGAGTCACCGTGGATGTGAAGATGTATCTCCTGCAGTGGGTCTTCTGTGGGAGTCTTTGAGAGTCACCGTGGATGTGAAGATGTATCTCCTGCAGGTGGATGTGGATTGTAGTATCTCCTGCAGTGGGTCTTCTGTGGGAGTCCTCGAGAATCACCGTGGATGTGAAGATGTATCTCCTGCAGGTGGATGTGGAGATGTAGTATCTCCTGCAGTGGGAGTCCTTGAGAGTCACCGTGGATGTGAAAATGTATCTCCTGCAGTGGGTCTTCTGTGTGAGTCCTCGAGAATCACCGTGGATGTGGAGATGTATCTCCTGCAGTGGGTCTTCTGTGGGAGTCCTCGAGAATCACCGTGGATGTGAAGATGTATCTCCTGCAGTGGGTCTTCAGTGGGAGTCCTCGAGAATCACCGTGGATGTGGAGATGTATCTCCTACAGTGGGTCTTCAGTGGGAGTCCTCGAGGATGTCTAGCATTCTTCATCCAGTGTAGTAAGTTCAGTTGTCTAGTAATGTAAAGCAACACGAGTGCAGTTTCCACGTTTACCCTACAAGAAAACAGTGTCACTGGAATGTTTTGCGAGTCAGTGTTTTCAAAAGTAATTCTATTCTACTTAACTTCAATGTGTGTTGCCATTTTAAAAAAGTCATCCTATAGGTCTTTTTTTTTTCTTCGGATGACATTTCACACACATAATCTAGTATATTTTTTGTTCTTTGACTTAACGTGTGTTAAGTTTTATCTCCCTTCTTTGGCGTTTGTTTCTATTTATAGCGTGACTCACTTCTTTTATAATCTCATTTAATCTCCCCCCTCACAAAGTATGAGATGCTATCGGACTGCGCATTTAGATCTAGTGGTAACATCTGGAGACGATGCTTAGTGCTCACATTTCTCACATAGACCAGTATGAGTTGTTTACCACTAGGTCTAACACAAAAAAACAAAATATGTTCGATTTGAAGTCAATAACATTTTGATCTTTCATTAGTACATCGTGGGGGAAAGGTCGGCGTTAATTATTGACTGTCGTCAGATAACCTTTATAAGAAAGTGTTTCAACTTTGCTGATATATTATCTTCCTATTTTTGAGATAAACTATCTTCCCATTTTTATAGATATTTCATCTTCCCATTTTTGAGATATTTCATCTTCCCATTTTTTTTTTTAGATATTTCATCTTCCCATTTTTTTTTTTTGTGATAGATTATCTTCCTATTGTTTGAAATAGATTATATTCCTATTTTTTGTGATAGATCATGTTCCCATTTTTGAGATACAAGTATTTTCCCATTGATAAGAAATTATTTGTAGCCTTTACATTTAATAGACCATACCATTAACTTTGATATATAGGTAGGTTATATCTAAATGGGATTATTGGACGTTGGTCTTTGAATATGATACACATATGCGCCATGGAACGAGGGGATGGGAGGACCTTGCCAAGGAACAAGGGGTGGGGTGGGCTGGCGCCCGAAATGAATATTGTTCGCATTCCTTTAATTGTAAACCGGGCGTCATAGCGGCACTATCACTTTACACATGGCCAGAGACCACAGGGGAGATGGGGAATGGATGAGAATGCTGTCTCTAAAACGAATCTGGAATCGGTCTGTTATTTCCACCAGGTCACGATGCTCCTCTAAACATTTTGTTGTGCAAGTCTTAAAATACGAAATGTGCCCTCGTGTCATGCAAAACGCCCAGATGTTGTCTAGCGAGAGCTGTGCACTTTAAGATAATGCTTGCATGTATTTCTATTGTTCCTATTATCTGTATGGTGCGAGCATACGGCCTCCCTTGTTGGTGCATATGCACTATGCATGTAATATTTCAGTGGTTCATTTGAAGCGCTTCTCTGCTTCCTCTAGCCGCCCCTAGCTCTAGCGTGGTGGGACTTCGTATGTTTAACAGTGAACCTGTAGATGTTACATGGAACTAATCCAATCAGTTGGCATTTATAGAATTGATGGTTTTCTTCAATACAGTGATGTCTTCTTCAGGAAAACAAAATGCCTTTTGAAAGGTCCAAATGTACTATGATTTTTTCATTGCTTGGTGTTGATACTAAATGATTGGTTTAGTTACAAGTCTTTCCATGATCATAGATCAACTTCTTTGTCTACATGCGTGAAATAAAAAAAAAATTTACTTCAAAGATGTGAAATGCTCATAGATCAAGTGGATAACTATTTGAATAATATAATAATGAGAACTAAATGTTACATACAATTGTAAATAACTATCGAATTTTTTTTCTATTTTTGATGTAGAACAAAACTGATTGTGATTGGATTTCTCTGCCTTGTTTCTGGCGTTGTTGCCAAGAACTGTATCCTTGAGTGACTATACTTGGAATAGATGCTTTCAGAAACTGCCAGTTCCGAGAATAAAAAAAATAAATGCAAACTTGTGCTGGCCAAAACTTGACTGACATGTACTGTGATTCGTTGTGCTAGCAGCGGTTGCTGGTTATTTCCCCTGCCGTAGTATTGATTTAGCTTGGTCAAATGTTGCTTAAGACTTACGATGGCTTATTCTCTTTCTTTTAATAATCCTAAAATAATGCGTTTTGAGTTTTTCTGGGTTTTTCAAACTTCGTGATGATTAACTAGGATTGGTGCTGGTAGACAACCAGACCGCTGAAGGCGTAATATATCCTTAGTAATACAACCTCAAATAGCTTGAATAACTTCCTTTTGTGAACAAACTAAATAGAACTTTATTTATTCTATAGACATAATTAACTTGTGGTAAATGAAATAAATGTAGTAGACTTTGGTAATATCTTCAAGTCTAAACTCACTACAATAACAACCTTCCGTCTCACGTTCTAGAGTGGTCAGTCTTAAGACCAAATGACGACAATGCCATCTATGTTGCACCATTCGTAGCCAATAGCTTAACTCTTCCCACCGTCATCATAGAAACACAAGCACTCCATAACAAGGGTGTTATGTGGCCAGCACAACGACCAACCGCTTTGCTTTCCCAAATCCTAAAATTAAAGATCTTCACTGTGATTCGAACCCGTAACCCCTCGGTTCTGAAGCCAAGCGCTTTATCACTTTCACACCACGTCCGCAAAGCTACTTATTGATATACAAGAATTTTTGTGTTACAAGATTTATTGTGGAGGACAGAAAAAAAGGCATTACCCATTCAAACACCCATGTGAAAGTTATCTCGTCATTATGAGAGTTTCTTTTTAAAAAGTTTTGTTTTAAAGGAATCTAGACTCTTCGAATAAATGACATTAATGGCCACGTGTAGCACAGATAGAAGGCCGCACCCAGATGATCAATGATGTCCCCTGGTTCAGCTTTGTATCCTCGGACTTTTATACAATAAGTTTGTGTGTGATGCATGGCTTGAATGGATTGAATGTCAGCTGTTTGGACACGTTCAATGATAGCCGTGTTCTTTTATCTCAAAACTTGTGGGCTGCGGTGCTAGTTGCATGTCGTGTCCGCGATGCTATCTTTGAGGGATTATTTCCATTCCCAATACTTTTTCTGTTGTTTTTTTTGAAGGAAAACCTCAGTTTTTGCGCAACCATTACCATTATCTTTCGTTTGTTCCTAAACGTGTATCAATGTCGACATACTATTAGTCCAACGTAATAAACAAACATTTGGTTTTAGCGTGGATGAATAATTAATTCTTTCTGTTCGTGATATTATGGTAAAGCTTGTGTCTCTAAGGAAGTAAATGGATACAATCCGCCTTACAAGCAGAAGATCTTGACTGGTGGATTCCTTTAATGGCGATGTTTTTGAAGAAACATCAGAGGCAAACAAAAACAAACAATAATAATAATCAAAACAAAAACAAAACATTAAACAATGATAATGGTGGATCCAGGACAGCTGAATCCTTTGGGAATGTTTACCGACCATCGTGGCGCTGATATCTAGATTTGACATCGCCTCCATTGACCCATTCAAAACGAAGAATCATCTTTTTTTTTTCTGTTCATTAACCTGATTAAAATGTAATCAAGACATCACATGCCAGTCACTTGCTATTCCTTTTAAGGCTCATAGTTTGAGATCACTGTTAAGTCTGTTGGTGGTTTGTCTAGTTGTGTGGCATGCGCTCTGGACTATCGTCTCGGTGGTCCCTGGTTCGAACCCCTCCCACCCTTCACCCCCACGTCTGTGGGAGGTAATAATCTTTAATTCTGAAAGAATACAAAAAAACAACAACACAAAAATAACAACTGTATAGTCGTATGGATGTTTGTAAAATGTTTGACATATTTCGGATGTTTCTTCAGAGTTGCAGATAGTTTACTTCCTAGTCCAAACCTCCCGCAGGACGACGGGGGCTGGGAGCGGGCAGGGTTTGAACCCGGGACCATCGATAAATCCAAACGACAGTCCAGCGCGCAAACCGCACGACCAGGCAGCCATCCAAAAAAACAACAAAAAAAAAAAAACAGGGACGGATACAGTGTTTAACTAGATCTATATAGTCTTTTGGATAATCTGTTTATTTATATAGTCTTTTTTCGATATTGCATGACCCATCTTCTTTTTTTATATAATGTCTGTGTTATGTAAGATAATATATAGTTAAATGTATACTACGTTTAACTATATAGTCTAATGGATGTATAGATTCCCCAGTTCTTTATTGCAAAGCTGTACATTTTCTATACGGACTATTGACGTGAAGAGATCACTTATGAAAGACCTTTAATTAAAGACGCACGCCTCGCTCGCTACCTTTAAAGCTTCCCTTTAGAAATCTCGAGTCTTCAGGCGAGAAATCGTACACTGACGTACCTGATGTAAAGGCTTCAATTGAAACTAAAAATGTGTGTGTGTGTGAGGAAGTTCTGGTGGAAGTTTGTGTGGGTTCGAATGGGTTTACATTCATTTTTGGCTAGGTTGCTGTGACAGTTAATGAAATAGGTTCCACTAAAATTGTATATGCCGGTATATGATTATGTCCGGATTTATTTTTTTTAATGGCGGTTGCATTAGGTTTGAAAGCGTCGCTGAACAGTCGATCGTTAAAATTAGTTCCTTTCATAAGTATCTGTTTTTTTTTGTCAAAGTTATTAATACTGTGTTCTTGTAAATGTACTTTGCAAATAGTCCTTGACCTACTTTCTGACGTAACCTTGTGCCAGTTTCGTTTGACCTTCAAAAGTTAAAAGTTCTACTGTTGTTAAGATACTGCAGTCTTCTGTTGTGACATTTTGTTCTCTCTGTCAAACTCCGTCACTCTAGAAACATTGATTTCTCGTATCCATATAGATCTAGTTCTCCCCTCTCTGGAGCAATATTCTCTCCGCATCGTGTCTCTTAGTTTGAGCAGCGATGGCGACTCTTGACTCATCTAGATCAACATTCGTTCAGTAAAACAACGACTACAACATTGTCCGCATGCTTCTAAAGCAGCCTTTAGCAAAGTTATTTAGGTCTCACGAAATATTGTCGCGTTAACAGCGTTCTAATGAAGACCATGTTCCAAGCGTTTTTCTGTCATTCTACAAATGATTGAACATTTCTAGGGATGACTTAATATCTAGTTGAAGACTGTTGGAGACGTCACGATAAACATTGTAGCGATTCTGGCTTTCAAGATTTTTGGACAAGCCGCCACAGTGGAGACACGAGTCCTTGAAATTACTCAAAAAAAAAACAAAAACATAAAACAACATTATTTTAAGTACTATGGTTGAAATCAAGGTCATCACGCACTTTGTCAGATCTAGTTCTGAGATCTGGAGCTAAGTTTTCAAACATTTCAATTTTAGTGAACAAAAACGGAACGCTGTTTTTTTTTAAGTTTTGTTTTGTTTGTGATGTTGTTAAGAGGACCAAACTGTTTTGTTTGTGATCTTTGTAACAGGGCCAAACTGTTTTGTTTGTGATGTTTGTAACAGGACCAAACTGTTTTGTTTGTGATGTTTGTAACAGGACCAAACTGTTTTGTTTGTGATGTTTGTAACAGGACCAAACTGTTTTGTTTGTGATGTTTGTAACAGGACTGAACTGTTTTGTTTGTGATGTTGTAACAGGACCAAACTGTTTTGTTTGTGATGTTTGTAACAGGACCAAACTGTTTTGTTTGTGATGTTTGTAAACAGGACCAAACTGTTTTGTTTGTGATGTTTGTAACAGGACCGAACTGTTTTGATCAGATTTCTGGTCACACATTATTCATTTCCTAGCTAAACATCGTTTGCCCCTTTTTATTTCCATCTCGTGTCTATGATTGTGAAACACAGACACTAGAACTAAAGAATAAGAGACAACTCTTGCTAAAGTGACAAGTCCTGCTCACCTGCTCATCCATCACTTCTGATTTGTATTTCATCTAGTTCCAGGCGTTGCGTGGTTCTAAGCGCGCCCCCCCCCCTCCCCTCCACACACTTCCTGACGACTTGACGCACCCACACGACCCTGGTGCTGTGCCAGGTGGGGAAGACATTTCAGGTCATGTCACTGGTGCATTGAAGAGACGTTTCAACGGGTAGAGGCGCGAGCGCCACACAGGTCGTTGCCGAGGCTGATGAGCAGCAGCGCCGTCTTCATCTGGGACGTTCAAGTAGTCGTGGTGGTGGGGGCTGTTTACGACTTCAATGGCAGGGATGTCTGTTTACGACTTCAATGGCAGGGATGTCTGTTTACGACTTCAATGGCAGGGATGTCTGTTTACGACTTCAATGGCAGGGATGTCTGTTTACGACTTCAATGGCAGGGATGTCTGTTTACGACTTCAATGGCAGGGATGTCTGTTTACGACTTCAATGGCAGGGATGTCTGTTTACGACTTCAATGGCAGGGATGTCTGTTTACGACTTCAATGGCAGGGATGTCTGTTTACGACTTCAATGGCAGGGATGTCTGTTTACGACTTGCCTTTGTCTCTTGGAGAACTTGGATTGAAGACATCAAGTCTTTAAGGCAAGACAGCAAGTCTTTAAAGAATCGAGTTTTTTTTTTGTTTTAACTCTTTCTCTCCGTAATTATTTACCACATTCTGGTGGAATCAACGCTGGTATCGTCAGCTAGGAGAGAAAGAGTTAAGTCAACATATCAGGTGATTTTTTATCGCCAGTATCGACCTGGATATCACACAATCTACCCTTCTTTCTAGAGTCAGTCATGAGCGCATTATGGTCATTTAAATTTGAGTTTATTGAAATGTCTCTGTGCATATTTGCAAACTACAATTGTATTTTTCTATCCTGTATATTTTCATGGTATTTTCATGTAATGTTATCACTTTTTTTTTTTTTTTTTTTTCAATTTCCTAGACCTGTGTTTCCCAAGCTTTTTCCTTGGCGGAACACTTCACACATTCGGAGTATTTAGCGGAACACTTTGCTTATTTTATTTTTAGAGATTAATTCGCGTGGTGGCTTACTAGTGAATTATCCCAGTAGTTCAGGCCTCGAGAAACACGAGGGCTCCAGGGAATACAGTTTGGGAAACACTGTCCTGGACAAATGGACACATTTTGAGATGAACACAATTCTAAATACACCTGAAACTTTTCTTTACTTGACCCAACATCTTGGAAGAAATGTTTGTCTTTGTCCGCTAAATGTTTGTCTTTGTCCGCATAAAATTTATGTTTTTACCTTCTTGGGAAGAATTTTTTTAAAAAGGCTATGGCTGTTTCATTCTTTTTGCTCTTTATTTGTACAATATTGGTTTACGAAATTTCCTTGAATATGATATTTAAAAAGCTGTCATTTACCAGTTGTTTTAAGGCCTCATGGCGTGAAGCCGTGAGTCTCGGAGTCTTGAGATTTGAAGCAAGAAGAGTGGCCAGGGTGAAAGAGCGTCGAACCAACAAAAAGCTGAGAGAAGCAGCAGACCTATCTGCAACTGACCAAAGCCACCCATGCCACATCTGCGGCCGGCTTTTTAAAGCGACGATTGGACTTAAGAGTCACCTTCGAGTCCATAGGAAATGAGAAATGTGCTCATCTTCGATCACGAAGGAGGAGCTTTATATATATATATGTCAGGTTTCATTAAGATTGGTCAAACGTTTTTCATTATAAAGGACATTCATTCTCATTACATTCTCCTAACATTCTCCATACTGTAGCAGTGGTGAGCAACTTGTTTCTGCATGAAGGTCATGAGAATTTGACACACGTGTCACGGACAGCTACAACCAGGGGCGTAGCTAGGAATTTGCCATCATTTGGGTGCCCGGGGTTTGACCTTTTTGGGGCCCCTGCCATTTGCGTAATTTTTAATATTTAAAATAAAAACCACTAATTTGGGCCACCTCCTCTAGTGGGGACCCGGGGGATTTTCAAATTCTCCTCCCCCCACCCTAGCTACGCCACTGGCCACAACACCGCTAAAAAAAAGTCCAATGGAACCGAGGCTTCTGAGGCCTCATCATGAACTATGGGTGGATGTTTGAGAGACGGATAGTACCTTGTCACTTGAAATTGGTTGGGCATTTCTGGACTAATTAAGAAAAGCAACAACAAAAAACAACGTTTGGTCACCGCTGCGTGGTCATTAAATCACACCAGCAACATATGTCCACACACTTTCATTATCTCTAAATATATGCATCCCCCCTTACTTTCTCGCATTCGTTAAATAGATCTAGATAAACGTATTAGCTCATCACATTATTGTGGCGACCAGTGTTTTCCTCCAATGTGAACACACTGTAGGTATATTCCATTAATACCTCGCTCCGTTTCCATTCTTCCACTGAGCCTTTTATTCCGTTACAAATACTTTGGATCATACTTCATTATATGTGTGTCACGCATGGAACATAATGTACTTACCAATAGGACGTTCCATCGTGTTGTTGATACATATTTCTGCATTTGTTGCCAAATTATGTTTCATTCTGCGTAATTGGCCCCGATTCTGAACCGAAGCAAAGTAGTTTTTGGTTTTTTTTTTTTTTAAGAAGTTTGCATCTGACGTTTTGGCAAGCAGCATGGAATCTTTCTCAAAGTGAGGCTGGCAGTACATTGCTGACTGTACCCGAAAAAACCTGCTAGGATTAATCTCGTTTTGTGGCGCTTACCTGGTATCAATCACGGCCACCAGTGCAGGGAGGGGGGCGGGGGGGGGGGGTTGTGACCATATCGCTTCAATCAAACCCAACAGAATTGAGCAACAGAGAGCTAATTCTTAGCAGCATGTATTATTCGGTCTTGTCAACGCCGGGCTGTATTTCCCGAGACGATTTTTTTGTTTATCGCACTAACATGACGTACTATAAAGGCGTTATGATTTATATCGGTTTGGGGAGGGGGGGGGGATTGGGTATACTATACTAAATTATCCAAACCATATGATCCAATGTCTAAACTTTCTTAACAATTTAAGCAGCGTTCTCCTTCAAAGCTTTATTTTTTAAAATATATTTAACAATTTAGTTTATACTATGAGCTACTGATTGGTAAAATAAAATCGGCTTATTTAATATTAGTATGTAATGTTTTTGACAAATCTCTTTACAACCGACAGCAAACAAGACATTGTATATAAAGCTTATTTACTATGCTCTCCTCCCCCCCTCCAAATTAAACTGCTTAATCCAACGGCGTGGCCGCCGTAACAAAATCTTTCAGCTATTTTAGCTACTAAATCGGTAGTTTGATACTTCCTGAGCTACTTTTTAAACATCCTGTTCATGTTCAGTAGTAGACCACATTCGTCAGTTTCTCTTTCAGTTTCTTAACTGTTTGAATTGAATGCAAGTTTCGCAGACGACTTCTGCTGATTGATAAACTTCCCGCCCTTCACCAACACACACACACACACACACACACAGTATAGCCCAAACTCTATCCGGTGAACTGGAAAGTTAGGACCCTTTTTTTTTACATTGACGTCACTGGTCGTTCCGCGCTATTTACTTTCGAAATGGTCATTTGAATATCTAGTTTTACAAGTGTGTATACCAGTGTGTGCTGTACTGTTTTATTGAACGACCCCGTTGAAAAACAAGGCCGACTAGAAATGACGTCTGTTCATATATATCTAGTTTATCTACTTCCAATGTAATCTACTACAGTTCCAGATCTTTAAAAAATAAATCTTACCGGCAAAACAAAATAGTTTTCAGAGACCTCATTAAGAAACAATACCTTAGGGCTAGTTTTCAGAAAGTCTGGGCAGTGACTGTGTCCTTGATCGACAGTTAGGGCCACAATACCATGTCTGTTTTTTCAAAGATTTGAGCATTATTGTCATGGCATGACACTAACTTGTGTTTCCCTGGATTGTATTCACTTCAATAAAGACGGATGTCACCTGGTTATAAACGGGATCTTAGATACATATTTTAAAACTGATCAAAACAAGATTGCGCAGAGATGTTAAGTAACGTGGGGTCATAAAGGTCAAGCATGAACAATTTAGATTAAATCTTGGTTTTGAAAGCAGACGTTTTGGGGGGAAAGATGGACGCCTGTGGTGTGTGTGTGTTTGTGTGTGAAACCAACTGTGATTGTTCTATTCAATGATGAATCACTTTCCAGCTCTCGTGAATGATCTAAAATCAAGCCAGTGATAAATGATTAAACGTTTGATTGACTCTAACCCTGCATGTCCACTTTGTCCAGATCATTAGCTAATTAAAGTCTAAAACTGAGGTCAACAATTGAACAGTCAGCGTCACAAACTTTAATAATTTTCCTTTGAGGCTCCGAGTCGAATGATTTTTTTTTTGTATCCTTCTGATCGTAAGTATTTTTCATTTAAAGCGTAAGTTCCCCAAAAACTCAAGGTCCAGGTTTGATTTCTTGAAAGACGTTTTATTGGAAAATGTTGACAGTCATATGAGCAGCTTAGAAAACGCTCGCCACGCTTCAGTGACTTTCACAGAAAGTTGGTTTGGGTTTGATCTAAGAAAACGTTCCAGTTGACTTAACCGCTAGATGCGTACATACTTTTTTATTGGTGGTGTTTCGCGTTGTTCAGGGACCTGACACATTTGTCTGCACAAAGTATTCATTAACCAACTTACAATATATATAGCATGATTCTGGATGTAATAGCATGGCCTATCAAAGTAAATTACGTGGGTAAAGAGATTATTTATGTAACGAGACATGAGTAGACGTTTAACGCCTTTGTGCCGAGCGCGCGCTGCAAACCAAAAACACGAAATAATGTAACCTTCCGCTCTATAATGTAATATCTCCTGTGGCCTTTGACATGGAGCTACTTTTCTTTCCTGAGCCACTATTGGCCTGCGCTAACCGGAGCTCGTCATGCAGTCCCTTGCGCAGCGTGCACACAACATTTAGATGTGCAGTGGCAGATCAAGTCAATGTAGATGTTTGATTCTCGCCTACATCTTCCATTGTCAAGATCACATTACTCTCTTGTCTTTAAGATTCCTGGTTGGCCTGGCCATGGAGTTGTTGTTCTTTGTTTACACCGATTTCCTCCGCTGTTGTAAGATTAGTTTTGCTCTCTTGGCGCAAGCAGGGCAGGTCCCTAGATAGAATGTTGGATTGAAGAGTGTGTAACAATGTTGTAAGTGACTACACGTTCTTACTCCTTGCTGAAGAGGATCTTCATTGTAATGTTTGAGCCTTGGCTCGTGTGCCCCTTTAGTTCAGGCAGGATGTACTCTTGACTGGAGTCACGCGGGGAAGTAAGGTATCCCCTTTAAAACCTAGCTAGGTCATGTAACATAATCTCTTTTATGCGGAAAACGGTTTAACGAGGGTGTCACGTGACCCACTGCGCCCCCACCCTCTCTCTCTCTTTTTTTCTCCTCCCCCTCTTTAAATTGTCTGATACAAATCAAAACTGGGTGGACCCAAAGGACGTTCCAGCCTTTACCTGAATTTTTTAACTCAATATCGTCTGAAGGAACACCCAAGATCTCTCTATCACACGGCCACAGCACACCCTCCTTGTCAGTAGCGATTCATTTATTTAAAATCCTATAGATAATCAGATTGATGCTATAGTTCCACTATGAGACCTTGCTGTCTATAGGGCAGAGGATGTAAAGGTCATGTTTCTGTTAACCCACGCTTAACGAGGGTGTCATGTGGCCAGCACAATGACCAACCGCCTTTACTTTTCCTTAAATAACTAATGCCAGGTTAGGGGTGGACTAAGAGGCTCCCAAAGATAAGTCTTCATCAGGATTCTAATCCGGGACACCTTGCTCGGAAGCAAAGAGCTTAACCGCTCTGCCACCATCGCGTCCTGACAGATTAATATTTCATATATTTCAATAGATAAAAGCGCTTTTTTTTTTTTTTCGTGTTTCTAGGTTCAGTTTTCAGAGGCATTAGCTTTAGAGAAATCTCACAACTGATACAAACTTTTCTTCAAATGGTATTAGTTTTGACTAATAGGTTTGACAGGTATGTAGTTCAGGTGTAACATCTGTAACAAGCCAGTTTTTTTTCCCTCTCCAGGGGGACAAAGGTTGTCTTACTTCTACCCCACCCCCCTACCCCATTGTTTAGCTGGAGATTAGCACAATAACTTAGAGCTGTCTGGTTCAAATCTTCTGCATGTTTGGTTTACTTAAAGCCTCCTCCTGGAACTGATACTGGACGTGCGCTGTTTGACTTGTTAGACAAGCAAACATCGAGGTCAACTTCTTTGTATGTGTACAAGCGCGCGCTGTGGTGTGAACTAGACTAGAACGTATTCGGAGAAGCTTGATGTTAGTTTGGTCGTGATCTTTATGTATAAATATATTTAAAATATATATCCGGGGAAGGGGGGAAACTTGTACCGTTTCAACCTTATTACCCTAATTTAAGGTTTCTTGTCTTAAAAAAATATTTAAAAAAAAAATATTTTAGTTAAGTTTGTGACTCCTTTCAAGGCATATTTTCACCTGTGCTATCTCGCCTTTCGTAAATTACCACGGGCTAGTAAATTTGAAAACTAATTGGTCTTGCTAGCGGCTATCATTAGGCTATTTACAGATCTACATCTGTTCTACATGCACAAAGTTCTCGGGCAATTAGACATGTCCGTGGCGAAGTAACTTCAGTCATTTAACATTGAGCAAAATGTAAAAAAAAAAAAAAATGCCCTTGTTATGTATCATGACTTTTTTTTTCTTTTTTTCCTAAAAAGTTTTCTATTTCGACGTCAGGCTCTCAGTTACTAGATCTTAAAGATTGGAACTGTTAGTTAAACGATTTTGTTTCTCTCTTACCAATCTTTATTTCAAGTTAGGCCTACTTTGGCAACCACTGGCTTGCTCCGCGCCTCATTCGCGCCGATTCGCCGGGCACTACTTTCAATAGGGAAGTTTACCAACGTAGCAGACGATAGGTTCGTGTTTACCGCGAAAAGAAAAAAAAAAAGAGGAAGAAGAACGGGGAGACCAAAAATGAATCTGAGGAAGAGAGTATCATTAAAGCGGTCTCGTTGCAAGGGGAGGGGGGAGGGGAGAGCACCGAAAGTGGCCGGTCCGTGGAGCAAGAGGAGAGGTCGTTGGTAGGCCGGAGTCACAATAGGATGTTTTTTTTTTCTTTTCTTAGTGGAAGTCTATATCTGGCCAAGTGTTTTGAAGCTGGGGGTTGTTTACTGGCTTCTTTTACGTAATCTCAGGGATTTGTTAAATTCGTAGCTTATGTTTTGTGTTGTATTTAGTTAATGCTACAAAGCAGAGTCGTGTCGGCTTTTAATTACATGAGTAATGGAGTAATGTGTATTTCCTAGGTGTTTTTAATCGCCTCAGTGATTAGTTTGTAGATTTATTTTTTTTTTTTTTTTATAAGAGCGGTGAAGATTGATTGGGATGACATTGGGTTAGATTTTTTTTTTTAAACGTCGAGAGTTGACAACAGCCAGCAGGCACATTCAGTGACAGGTGGGTGGAGACCTCGTTCGTAAGGTTGACAGTTGCGTACGCCGCCCCCCCCCCTCCTCTCCCTCTTCACCCCCCCCCACCTCGTGTTGTGTTTCCTGACATCGTGAATCTGGATCACAACATCCGGCTAACTTTAATGTGACAGGAGGACACATTTTTTTTTTTTTTGTGGAAATAAATATTCGTGTGTCATAGGATTAGACAGTAATTGGGATCAACGGCGGAGCCCACTGATCGTGATCTTGTGTTATATTCCATTGGAAGTGCCCCTGACAGCTGTGTGCCAGGCTAATGACCATGGTGCCAATCTGCCCTGTGTGTTGCCGGTAAACAATGACATCCGGAATGTTGTTCGTCATTAATTTTTGGTGAGTTCATTAGCACCTTTAGTAATTACTCCAGTCATTAGCGACTTCTCTGCGGCTTTTAAGATATTCACTCCATCAGGAGCTAAAGGCTGTCAAGTGATCTAAAGGCATTCTTTTTAACTCAAGGTTTTTTTTTTTTTTTTTTTTTTTTAACGCTAAGAATTATTGCGAAGAAAAAGATTTTAAATTTGCATAACTAATTCATTGAGTATCTGATGATAGTATCAATAGTATTATCTAATAGTGCCAGTGTATCTTGCAACCGTATCAGAATTATCCCTTAATGTTATGGTATCTGGGATTTGTTTAGTAATGATTACTTATTAAACTCTGAAACGCTCATAAATTTTATTTTGGAAGTTTCCATGGAGACTTGCTTGCCCCTGGGTCGATCAAAGTTAATTACTGATGTCTCTTAATGCAAGACTTGAATGAGTTTATTGTATTTCGACTATATCTAGGTCTAGTAGTCTAGCCATAGTTAAATTTTGTTTTTATCTAAATGAATTGATAGACTTGAAGACAACATGTTTGAATGAGTTATCCCTCAAGCTATCGACTCCACACAAGACAAACTTCTTTGTTAGTGTGATTGTTTTACTTAGCGGAAAAACAACTGATATGTTGACAGTTATCTTTTCTGTAAAGAGACGTTATATATCTACACTGTCATTTTACATTCAGAATCCTAGTCCATACACACATTCCTTTTGATCCCTTGGCAATTAGACCATGGATTACAATCCAACTGTCTAATGTCAATTTCACAAAGTACTTAGAAGAAACTGTGCTATGTTACTATTTTAACTGTGAATAGACCTTGATTTTAATGATATGACTGTATAGAATCTGGCCCTTGTTGTTTAGAGAGAGAGGGATCCTTAAGGGACTGCAGGCACGACATGGCCTAAATTGTGCCGATGTGCCTCAAATCAAAATCAAATCAGAAACTGTGCTATGAACTGCTATGAACATATATTTTGTGTGTGTGCGTGTGTGTACATACATAGATATACATATGCATACATATATATATATATATATATATATACATACATAGATATACATATGCATACATAGATATACATATACATACATAGATATACATATACATGCATAGATATACATATACATGCATAGATATACATATACATACATAGATATACATATGCATACATAGATATACATACATAGATATACATATGCATACATAGATATACATATGCATACATAGATATACATATGCATACATAGATATACATATGCATACATAGATATACATATGCATACATAGATATACATATGCATACATAGATACACATATGCATACATAGATATACATATACATACATAGATATACATATACATACATAGATATACAAAATAAAAACATATGCATACATAGATATACATACATAGATATACATATACATACATAGATATACATATACATACATAGATATACATATACATACTTAGACATACATAGACATACATATACATACATAGACATACATATACATACATAGACATACATAGACATACATATGCATACATAGATATACATATGCATACATAGATATACATATGCATACATAGATATACATATGCATACATAGATATACATATACATACATGTATAGATATAGTCAGATATATAATATACATATCGTTTGCTTGTATACTGTATTTGTTTTGTGTGATGCACAGTTATAAGACAAATCACCTCACGGATAAATAACGGTTACAATAAACCTGTGACATTTTGTTTGTGTGTACATGCATAAAATACTTGTAGGTTTGTCACAAATAAGTACATGTATAACCTCATGGCGTGGTAGAGGAGTACATTCCTGGGGGGTTCTTTTAATATTTTTAGAAAAAAGGTTTTACAGATTCATGAACACAATTCTACAAGTGACACTTTCCTAAGGAGGGTTAGTCGCACAGTTTCAATGAGGTTTATTTTTCTTGTGGAAATGTGCTGGGCTCTTACGTAACCTGTTCACTAACCCAGTTTCTGCCCCCCCCCCCCTTTGCCAACCTGGTGTCTTGGATGTGAGACCTTTTCGTCTGTAAACACCGTTGGTATATTTAAAGGGTGGGCGTGGTACTGGGACCCTAAACCTCGTGTGCATCCAATCGATTGATCCCGCCATGTCTATAAATAGTGCTCACGTTGGTGGAAGCACGAGCCACAGCTGACATGTGTGTGTGTGTGTGCTGGGTGGTGTGCTTTGTTCAGAAGCGCATTAAGAAACCATTTTTGTTTTGCGCTTTTTAGCGCTAACTAGACATAGAATATAGAATCTAGTCATCGATATAAAGCAGCACTAAAGTTTATAAACTTTCATATTACTAATGTATTATGTAGAACTGTCTATGTCTTGGATATAAATCGAAAGCCGTGCTTGGGGTAGGGAAAGCTAAAGGTGTAAAATCTGACTCATGATAGTTTTTGAAATCTTCATACATCAGTCTTTTAATTGAGCCACATATTGGAGCCAGCTGTCTCTTTTTTAACACTTAGCTGGGCGCCCGATTCTTCTCTCTAGCAATTAATCTGTATATTTACTTACCTCCATTACAATTGCAGTTGAATTCCTCCCTTCGGCTGCTACAACCCATGTTCTTTTTCTTGTTTGATTATGTGAAACTGTTACTCTCAGGAGAAGCCCTCCTCCCTTTTTTTTAGTGGGGGGTTAGTTTGAAACTCTAGGGATCTCCAAGCCTTTTCTACGATTTCTTTGTTCCCTCCTCTCCTCTGTTCCTACTGGAAGTACTTTTAGTGTTATGGTCTATATTGACCTCTAAACGTCTTAGTATGACCTTTCTCTGCGACCTGATTCCCCCCCCCCCCCACCCCAGTTCAATTCCTACGGCAGAATTGAAAGGAAAAACAAAAATTCTTGTCACGCCATTCGCCGAGTTTGTCCGACTGGAAATAGAAACCTGGTTGAAAGACTTTCACCCCCCCCCTCCACCCCCTCCTGCTGCCTACTTCTGTACTAGTCCCCCCCCCCTTTAGTTCTCCGTATTTAAACGAACGTATTAATGCTTTCTAGAAGGAAGTCGAGAGTGTGTGTGTGTGTGTTTTGATCACCCAAGGACATTTATTTTAAGTTTATGATGCAGAGACTATGATGACGTTCTGATTCAAGACTTGAAATTTATTGCCATCAAATGTTGGGGGAGAATGTTCTTCTCTGATAGTCCAGCTAAGACATTCGTATATACAAATTAACTATTTCATTACGAGCCCTGCCCAGCGTAACGTATTCCGTATGGGGTTTGCCAAAAGTTGATTTTTTATTTTTTTTTTGGTGTGGTCGACGTAACAGAGGCTCCTCACGAAAACGCTTTAAAGACCAGCTTAGGCACCAGTTCTTTAACTGACATAGAAGAGAGCACCTGGCTGTAGGCGGCTTAGAACGGGGCAGATGGAGATCACTTACAAAGGCCGCGGGATACACATTTGAGACCAAAAGAAAATCCACTGCCGAGGACAGACGTAGACGGTGAAGAGAGAATCTAAATCGACCACCGCTGGGGGGATGCTTATGAGCTAAAATAGTGTAAACAACTATGAAATAAATCTAGATCTCTAATTCTTCACGATAACATTCACTACAATGATTATGTAATTACTATGATTCACAACTATGGACTAAGTCGTCGCTAAGTACATCTCGTGAAAGACCCCGAGATCTAGACGACCTCTCGGCAGTTCATTTCCGGATCCAGTGCGTCTAGCAGACGGCAATGTTGAGTACCCAGTACAGAAAGCAGAACAGTCGTTGGCTACTAAATGACACAGAACAGAATCCTCTTAATAGGTCACGACTGTTGAGGGTGAAAAAAAAAAGACTTTTTGTTTCCAAGACAACGTCTTTGACCTTATTCCAAATTTGGCGTTGTTTTTTTATTTTTTTTAATTTTTATTTTATTTGAATGGCAGAAGGTGACCAAGCATTTAACGCATGGTGGGCACGATGGCTGATGGTTAGGGGGTGGGCTTCCGACCCTGAGGTCCTGTGTTCGAATCTCGGTGAAGATTGGGATTTTGAATTTCGGCATTTTGAGGGGCCCCTGATTCAACGCAACTCTAATAGGTATCTGATATTAGTTATGGAAGTAAAGGTGGCGGTTGGTCGTTGTGCTCGCCTGCTCGACACTCTGCGCGTGAACCGTTGGCCATAGAAACAGATGGTCTTAAGATCATCTGCCCCATAGATTGCAAGGTCTGAAAATGGAACTTTACATTGTGGAACTGTTTCCTCACACAACTCCCATTCCTGATACCTAATTATCCCCCCAGTCATTGTGTAGTCTGTTGAGTTGATTACTGTTCTCGCTACTGGTGAGTCTGTGGCGCTACATACATAGCAAATAACATTGATTGCTTTAACAAGAACACTTAATAAACACACTGCCGTTCCATGGCATACACACACACACACTTACACACACGCAAGCATCTCACTCACTCCACACAGACTTGGGTTGAACTTGTCTGTCAGCCGGTCACCTCGACTTCCGTTAGTGGCTGGCATCGACCTTTTACCTTACATCACCTGTTGAGTATAGACTCACTTCGTCTCTCTCTCTCGCTCCCACTCATCATCGCCCCATTTCTCCTCCTCTCTTTTCTTTGACTTCTACATAAACGCCCGTTTTATTCCTTAGCTTTTTTTTTTTTGAAATGTTTATTCGATGACATTTCATTTAGTGTCTCGTCTTCAACGTTAGTATTCCAGCGTCCAACTTCTTTATTCTGTCTGCTCTTCTATCGCTCACTCTTCAAGACTAGCGCTAGTAATGAAGTTATCTCTTTTTTTTTCTTTGATTTAAAAAAAAAGCTTCTTTACATAGTTTCAAATCTGCTTGGAAGGCCTAAGTGGGTCGACTGCACCCGTCTCAGACCTGCTACACGGGTCACAGACTCGTCACAAATCTGCTACACACGTCGCAGATGTGTTACACATGTCACAAATCTGCTACACGCCACAAATCTGCTACACGTCACAAATCTGCTACACGTCACAAATCTGCTACACATGTCACAAATCTGCTACACATGTCTCAAAAGTGCTTCATGTCACAAATCTGCTACACATGTCACAAATCTGCTACACGCGTCATATGTCTCCTACACGCGTCACATGTCTCCTACACGCGTCACAGATCTGCTACACGCATCGCTGGCCTGCTACACACGTCACAGATCTGCTACACGCGTCACTGGCCTGCTACACACGTTGCTGGCCTGCAACACGTCACAGATCTGCTACACGCGTCACTGGCCTGCTACATCTCATTTCCCAGTTATCGTATTTCCACATGTACTTTTCTGTCTAGCTTAAAAAACAACAACAACACACACACACATCCCTTGAAAAGCTCATTCACAGACCAGGAAGTTGTACTAGAAACCTTCACCTGTTGCTGATTAGGTTTATTCCCATTGAGCTGTTGCTGTTGCGGTTCTCACCAGCTTATCATTGCTCATCCACCTAATCCAGGCTGCTGTTGGATGTGGTTGAAGGTGGAGTCTACCTTTATCTCTTGGCCTGCTCATAGAGAACATAAATCTAATGGATGTCATTATATCTAGAGGCTTGCTGTCCATATTACATCGAAATTGTACGCAATTCTGTAGTTTTAATTTATTAAAGGGCAGACTTTAGAGGTATTTAGTTTTACCTGACATGTTGCACACAAATATTGTAACGACTTTTTGCTTAGATCAGCTTCAAGTGCTTCACTTTGTAGGTCTTTACATAGTCAAATGAAAACTATTGTAGCTTTTTTTACAAAGCTTATATCAACTCACTCTATCTGTCTGGTAAAAAGTGTGTACACGTTATTTCTCCCACACCCAATCTCGGATCAAGCTGAAGCTTCACATAATTATTCATTGGCATAGACAAGACATAAATTAAAAAAAAAAAAGTAACCAATTAGACAATTAATTACAGATAATTCATTAATCTGTTTAATAACAAGTGAAACAAATATTTCAATACTATACCTCTGTGACTGCATTTGTTGGGTTTAGTCCCCTTAAATAATTGTTAACGCTATTACTCCCTCACGCTTTCTCGGATCAAGTTGATACTTTAAAAACTATTATCTATTGTACTTAACTAAACATAAATCAATAAACAAAAGTGCTCAGTCAATTAAATTCTGATAATTATTTTGTTTGATATTGAATTAGGGAAATAACTTGTACATTATTGGTAGAAATAGTTTTAAGGACGGAGTTCTTCCCCTTTTGATAAGCTTTGAATTAAAAAAAAATAATTTTTAAATGTGTTTATTGCTTTGTAAGTTATCTTGTGTATACAATTACCACACCTCAAGTTATCCATTCATTATTGGAAAAAAAAAAGTTTGTTTGAGTTTGAATATAAGATTTATTCACTTTTGTTTTGTTTTTTCCTTTTGTGTTTAGGAAGGGGCGCAGAAAGGATAAAGACTCCCCCACACCCCCAAATGCAGAAGAACAAAAAGAATATCTGGAGGACCCTTATTTTCGAGATCGGATCTCCGACGCTGACTTCTTTAAGTTGGTGGCTCTGCCGAACATGTTAGACCTGAACGAATGGCTGGCAACTCACAGTAAGTGCAATCCTTGCTTCTAATGGTGACCTCTGGGTTTGTTTTTTTTTTTTGTGTTTTTTTTTTAGCCAACTAGATAACGTCTTTCAAACATTCAGCTAGGTTTTTAGTGAAGATGTCCAATAACACCGAGCAAGCTTCTACCTAGATCTGGGTTTTTTAAAACATTTTTTAGCAGCTGTATCAGCGCCCTACTTATTAAAGTGCAAGTTCAAAATGTATATTGATCTAGTTATAGAGTTACAGTTCTTTTTAAGATTTATCAGACTAGTGGTTCAAATCCAGCGGAATGTTTCAGTGATTCACTGGTGGTCATTGCCCTGGACACATCTTTGAGTGACCGAGTTTTCCAAAGTTACAGAATGTCTAGAAGAAAGTATTTAGTCACTTCTTTGTCAAGTCGTCAAAGACTGGAGAGGGAAATGAGAGTCTTAGTGTTACTGTACCTTGTACTCGTGTTGGGCTTACTCTATGCTACGTAGTGATAAAGTGATAAGCGTAGTGATAAAGTGATAAGCGTAATGACACTTTTTTTTACATTATTTAGGTCTTGTAGCACTTTGGTAGCGCACTGTTTGGTCGATTGTATTTTGTTCTACATTTAGTCTAACTGTAATTTGTTCGTTTAATCAAATTTTACTTTGTTGTACGTTTAGCCTAATTGCACTATGTACGTTTAGCCTAATTGTACTTTGTACGTTTAGCCAAATTGTACTATGTACGATTAGCCTAATTGTACTATGTACGTTTAGCCTAATTGTACTATGTACGTTTAGCCTAATTGTACTATGTACGTTTAGCCTAATTGTACTTTGTACGTTTAGCCTAATTGTACTTTGTACGTTTAGCCTAATTGTACTTTGTACGTTTAGCCTAATTGTACTTTGTACGTTTAGCCTAATTGTACTATGTACGTTTAGCCTAATTGTACTTTGAGGGTCTGACAAGGCGTGGTAGCACAACCATGTCCAGACTTAGGATTGGCCACACCTACATCACGCACTCTTTTGTACTGAAGAGAGAGGAGCCCCCACTTTGCGAGTACTGTGACTCTCGCCTCACCGTGGAACATATCCTCGTTGATTGCCCCAGATACCAGGATGTCAGGGCGAAATATTTTAGAGCCACTAATCTAAAAACACTATTTAATAATGTCGACCCTGGGAAGGTACTGGGCTTTATTCGGGAAGTGGGGCTATCTACGAAGATCTGATTTCTGAATTTGTGAACATGCACTATTTACATTAGATTTTTACCAAATATTTAAATTTTTACTACCTTTACTATTTTAACTGTGAATAGACCTTGATTTTAATTATATGACTGTATAGAATCTGGCCCTTGTTGTTTAGAGAGAGAGTGGTCCTTGAGGGACTGCAGGCACGACATGGCCTAAATTGTGCCGATGTGCCTCAAATCAACAAATCAAATCAAACCTAATTGTACTTTGTACGTTTAGCCTAATTGTACTTTGTACGTTTAGCCTAATTGTACTATGTACGTTTAGCCTAATTGTACTTTGTACGTTTAGCCTAATTGTACTTTGTACGTTTAGCCTAATTGTACTATGTACGTTTAGCCTAATTGTACTATGTACGTTTAGCCTAATTGTACTTTGTATATTTAGCCTAATTGTACTTTGTACATTTAGCCTAATTGTACTATGTACGTTTAGCCTAATTGTACTATGTACGTTTAGCCTAATTGTACTTTGTACGTTTAGCCTAATTGTACTTTGTACGTTTAGCCTAATTGTACTATGTACGTTAAGCCTAATTGTACTTTGTACGTTAAGCCTAATTGTACTTTGTACGTTTAGCCTAATTGTACTATGTACGTTTAGCCTAATTGTACTTTGTACGTTTAGCCTAATTGTACTTTGTACGTTTAGCCTAATTGTACAATGTACGTTTAGCCTAATTGTACTATGTACGTTTAGCCTAATTGTACTATGTACGTTTAGCCTAATTGTACTTTGTATATTTAGCCTAATTGTACTTTGTACATTTAGCCTAATTGTACTATGTACGTTTAGCCTAATTGTACTATGTACGTTTAGCCTAATTGTACTTTGTACGTTTAGCCTAATTGTACTTTGTACGTTTAGCCTAATTGTACTATGTACGTTTAGCCTAATTGTACTTTGTACGTTTAGCCTAATTGTACTTTGTACGTTTAGCCTAATTGTACTTTGTACATTTAGCCTAATTGTACTATGTACGTTTAGCCTAATTGAACTATGTACGTTTGCCTAATTGTACTTTGTACGTTTGCCTAATTGTACTTTTTATGTTTAGCCTAATTGTACTATGTACGTTTAGCCTAATTGTACTATGTACGTTAAGCCTAATTGTACTTTGTACGTTTAGCCTAATTGTACTTTGTACATTTAGCCTAATTGTACTATGTACGTTTAGCCTAATTGTACTATGTACGTTTAGCCTAATTGTACTATGTACGTTTGCCTAATTGTACTTTGTACGTTTAGCCTAATTGTACTATGTACGTTTAGCCTAATTGTACTTTGTACGTTTAGCCTAATTGTACTTTGTACGTTTAGCCTAATTGTACTTTGTACGTTTAGCCTAATTGTACTTTGTACGTTTAGCCTAATTGTACTTTGTACGTTTAGCCTAATTGTACTATGTACGTTTAGCCTAATTGTACTATGTACGTTTAGCCTAATTGTACTATGTACGTTTAGCCTAATTGCACTTTGTACGTTTAGCTTAATTGTACTTTGTACGTTTAGCCTAATTGTACTTTGTACATTTGCTTAATTGTACTTTGTACGTTTAGCCTAATTGTACTATGTACGTTTAGCCTAATTGTACTATGTACGTTTAGCCTAATTGTACTATGTACGTTTAGCCTAATTGCACTTTGTACGTTTAGCTTAATTGTACTTTGTACGTTTAGCCTAATTGTACTTTGTACATTTGCTTAATTGTACTTTGTACGTTTAGCCTAATTGTACTATGTACGTTTGCCTAATTGTACTTTGTACGTTTAGCTTAATTGTACTTTGTACATTTAGCCTAATTGTACTTTGTACGTTTAGCTTAATTGTACTTTGTACGTTTAGCTTAATTGTACTTTGTACGTTTAGCCCTAATTGTACTTTGTACGTTTAGCCCTAATTGTACTTTAGACTATACCCCCAACATGACTTAGCTTAGGTATGGCCCGCAAGTGATGTGCCTGTATTAAATACCAATTAGGCTGGTAGCGACTTGACCCAATGTCTGCTGGGCTAAGATTCCCTCCGCCTGAATCCAAATATCTCTCTGATGTACAAATGTCAATATGATAAAAATTAAGTTGACTTTACCTCTAGGGATTAGCTGAGCTGTTATTATTAAATGGAGGCACGGTGGCTGAGGGGTAAAGCGCTTGGCTTTCAAACCGGGGGTCCCAGGTTCGAATTCTGGTGAAGACTGGGAATTTTTACTTTCGGGATTTTAGGGCGCTTTGAGTCCAACCAGCTCTAGGTTGGGAAAGTAAAGGCGGTTGGTCGTTGTGCTGGCCACATGACACCCTCGTTATCCGTAGGTCACAGAAACAGATGACCTTTACATCATCTGCGCCATAGATCACAAGGTCTATTAAATGTCAATCGTTGGCTGTTTAATTACTAACATATGTGTTGATTTACTAAATTTATTGCAATTGACTCGTGTTAAAAAATTAAATCTAATAAATGGTATGTTAGTTGAGCGTGAAATCACATCATCTGTTACTAAGGCTTGGTGACTTACTTTTCAACTAACTTCTAAAGAAGGCTCTTAACTTCTAGGGACGATTCTATCCGTATATCATGTGGACATTCTCGCCCCAGTCAGTGTTCATTTTGCGTAAGTTTGGGGTGACTAGCGGTGGACTTGAAAAAAAAAAAGATGGTTAAGATTTGAACCAGAAACCTTCGGCTCATCGCAGTCTCGCTATGTTGCTCAGTAAGCATATTCCATTGGACAAGTGCTAACAACAAGTAATAACAACCAAAAAAAAAAAATTACTATCCAACGAAACAAAACAACGGAAACTCGCGATACAACAGAATTTCAAATCCCAGTGGAATTATGTCTGACTACTCTACAATGACTCTGGCTCACAATAGCTGCATGAAATCTAAGTGGGTAGACTCTACGTCATCTACGGTTGTAATTCTGTTGGCGCATGTTCAAATTTTAAAAAACTAAAATCCCAGACTTCATTTTGTTATTCGACTTGTATTCCTGCACTCTATTATCAGCTCTAATTTTAAAAAAAAACCTTCTCGCACTGTGACTATTGAGTTAAATCTTGTCTGATTAGTTCTGTCACATTGCCACGTTGACAGTGACATTTATATTGTTAATGTCAGCTACCCATTCAAAGTATGAACCACTACCACTCGGCCCCCAGTGACATGGTGTAATGCAGGGCCGGCCTTGGGTGATTGGAGGCCCTAGACGAAGTGAACTTTTGGGTGGCCCCAAAATGAAATAAAAAAAATTAAAAAAATAAGACCGAAAAATTCGAAACGAATTAAAAAATTTCCTGTTTCTTTTTCTAAATCAACACAGTTAAATTCATATAGCGCCGATAGCACGTTAAACCAGACTAGAAAAGAAAAAACAATGGTCTTCGAACATAAGTAGTCATAATGTAGATCTAAACATTTGTGAATAAACCTTGTATCAAGTAGAGACTTAGAGAGCTTGGCACAGAGGCACACAGCCATAGAGTTCTGCTATGTCTGAGAACGAGGCTAGTAGTCACAGAGCCCTAGAGTTCTGCTATGTTTGAGAACGAGGCTAGTAGACATAGAGCCCTTGAGTTCTGCTATGTTTGAGAACGAGGCTAGTATACATAGAGCCCTTGAGTTCTGCTATGTTTGAGAACGAGGCTAGTATACATAGAGCCATAGAGTACTGCTATGTTTGAGAACGATTCTAGTAGACACAGAGCCCTAGAGTTCTGCTGTTTGAGAACGAGGCTAGTAGAGATAGAGCCCTAGAGTTCTGCTATGTTTGAGAACGAGGCTAGTAGACACAGAGCCAAAGAGTTCTATGTTTGAGAACGAGGCTAGAAGACAAAGAGCCCTAGAGTTCTATGTTTGAGAACGAGGCTAGTAGACACAGAGCCCTAGAGTTCTATGTTTGAGAACGAGGCTAGTAGACACAGAGCCAAAGAGTTCTATGTTTGAGAACGAGGCTAGTAGACATATAGCTATAGAGTTCTATGTTTGAGAACGAGGCTAGTAGACATATAGCTATAGAGTTCTATGTTTGAGAACGAGGCTAGTAGACACAGAGCCCTAGAGTTCTATGTTTGAGATTTGATCCATGTTTAGCAATGTTTTCTCTAAAAAAAAATTGTTCGAGTCCTGTTTGAGACTTTCACCTGAGGCCTTATGAGGCTGCCTGGTTTCCCTATGCCTAAGGCCGGCCCTGTGTAATGCATTGTACATTGTGTACAACTTGTAGATCTATTAGTGAGACAACATCGCGTGACGTCAAGGAACTTCCGGGTGTTTACCGCCGGGCTCCTTGCCCTGGCTGAAACTCTATTAGGATATTGAACACGGTCAAGCGAAATCTATCCGCCCCTGTCAGTCCCCACACGGATTTAGATCATGTCCTATCACGTCTACGGGAATATGGTTTTGGAAATGCAAACATTTGGTACGGTAGCCAGTAAACACGTCAGCGCCCCTTGCCCCCCCCCCCTCCATCCCCACTAGAGAGAATTTGTATTGGCACCACCAGTACCAAAACTTTGACCACATGGTATAGTGTAGAGTTGATGACATCGCATCATGGGCGTCATATGCAGATGTTCGTTTTCTATTTTGTTCTGACGTCGTGAAGTTTTAAAGTACAGAGGAAGAGCTGGAACAAGTCACGTGGTCTAATAACACACCACCCTTTAGTCCCCTTGTAGTAATACTTTCAGTGAATATTTCGGAAGAGCTAGAACAAGTCACGTGGTCTAATAACACACCACCCTTTAGTCAACTTGTAGTAATACTTTCAGTGAATATTTCGGAAGAGCTAGAACAAGTCACGTGGTCTAATAACACACCACCCTTTAGTCCCCTTGTAGTAATACTTTCAGTGAATATTTCGTTGTATTAGTGCAGTGGTGCTCAAAATACGGCCCGAGGGCCAGATCCGGCCCGCGACGTGGTTCCATCCGGCCCGAAACGTCGGCACAGGGTGTGGAAATTCTCCATCCAAACAAAAAAAAAAGGTTAAAAAAAATTTTGCCTACGTTTGGACCCTCACTTTTTCTATGATGGATCGGTATCATGATCTTTAACATTTGTGTGTATATGAAATGGGACTCTGGATATAGAATCTACCAGGAAAAGTATACATATCTTTACTTTGTTGTTGAACATTTTAATAACCCAACATATTTATTTTATAAGGAAAGTGTGGCTGTCTAATAAAACAACAACATAAAAACGTCATTATAAAATAAATATGGCGGCATTCTTGGTTTGAGTCGCAAATAAAAGATTGGAGGTTCGATGGGAATAGTTACCAAAAAGAGACCACAAAATGTGTCGTTGATAAAGCTACTTACACTGTTGCCCGCATTTTAAGTAGAAATGAAGCTATTTTCTGACGCGTAAAAAATATAATTGTCAAATAACCTATTAATTAAGTCTTACACCCACAGGTTTCTATCAAAATAGTTACAGAACAATTTCATTTCGTTTTTGTAACTTTTCGCTCATGTGGCCCGCGAGACGAGTGTTGGAAATAAAAATGGCCCGCGGGTCGAATAAAGTTGGGCATCACTGTATTAGTGTATCAAGCTAATGTTAAGTGTTGATTTGGCTGAGTCGCTCTAATTGCAATAATACAATCTAAGACTCCCGTACATGATAACCAAACATCTGCTGAGTAATTGAAGTCTTACAACATTTAGGCAATCCTACATAGAGGCACAACGCTGATTACACAACACACACCTTAATAACTTCATGTCAATTTATTGACATCACATGAACCAAACAAACAAAAAAACGAGATCATTTTATGTTCAGTTCTCGACACAGACGGGCCTGGTGGCTGAGTGCTTAAACGCTTGGCTTAAGAACCTGGGGTTCTGGGTTCGAATCTCGTTAAAGACTGGGATTTCGAATTTCGGGGTACCTCTAATGGGTACCTGACTTTAGTTGGGGGAAGTAAAGGCGGTAGGTCGTTGTGCTGACCACATGACACCCTGCTCGTTAACCGTTGGCCATGGAAATACAGAAACAGATGACCTTAACATCGTCTGCCCTGTAGATCGCAAGGTCTGAAAGGGAAACTTTACTCTCACTTTCTCGGCACAGCCCTGGTAGTACAAACGTAATCTTCAAGACACCATGTCACTTTTTGCGATGTCACCAGAACTAATTGGATTCCATAGTTTAATGATCTTCCTATTGCTTCATGAAACAGGGATGATCTATTATATTTATATAAAAAGGTTTATCTGTAAGAGAGACAGAGGAGAACATTCACTTCAACTGTTTACGACAGGGCGAGAAAAGAAATATTTCGATTGTACTCCAGGTGGCCATCTGTTTACCTTCCAATTTGTATCTCCCACTTCTGCCTGGAGAACATGCAGCAGGTAGTGCTGGCTTTGAACAGAAACTGTTTATCTTGTCTTAATACACTCCTCCCCCCAGCCACTCCCCCCCCCTCCCCACCCCTCTCACATTTTTTAGTTCATTAAAAGTATCTTCTTGCCATGCCGTTAATAGACATATCCAGTTTTTTTTCTTTTCATCTGGCTTCGACTTTTTTTCTTTTCCAGTGATTCTGTGTTTTCCCGAACTGTGGTTGGCCCCTAACCCCCAGGGGTATGGGAAAAGTTTGAAGGGGGTAGCGGTGCACCTCATTAACTACGCTGATTAAAGGAAAAAAAAACATATTTGATGTTTTGTAAAAAGATTAAAATAAAATAGCAATAAGTTGTAAAGCCAATTGAAAAAAAATAATTTTTTTTTATTTTTACAAATTCAAAACCATTTAAACAATACATTCTACAAAGACCAGAAAATTGATAGGGATATTCTAAATTCCGCCGGCATTCCCATTTTTTTTTAAACATTTAAAAGAAGAAAAAGGTGCCGATTTTTTTTTTGTACACTAGTTGGAATATACTACAGAAAAGCACAAAAAGAAATCCACTAATTGAATACTTATATGTTGTATTATTTCATGTACCATTTGGGGTGAAATGTGACAATATTTATTATAGAACTTTTCTTTATATGAGTAATTTTATTTTTGGTTCTTATTCATTAGAGCCCATGTATTTCACGGCTGTTCTATTTATTTGGGTTTACACTTCAGTTTAGTGTGTATGTGTCGTTTGTGTCTGTGTACATGTTCTCTTGTATCTTTAATTGCTGTGTGTCTGTGTACATCTTCTCTAGTATCTTTCGTTGATGTGTGTCTGTGTACATGTTCTCTTGTATCTTTAGTTAATGTGTGTCTGTGTGCATGTTCTCTTGTATCTTTAGTTAATGTGTGTCTGTGTACATGTTCTCTGTATCTTTAATTGATGTGTGTCTGTGTACATGTTCTCTTGTATCTTTAGTTGATGTGTGTCTGTGTACATGTTCTCTTGTATCTTTAGTTAATGTGTGTCTGTGTACATGTTCTCTGTATCTTTAATTGATGTGTGTCTGTGTACATGTTCTCTTGTATCTTTAGTTAATGTGTGTCTGTGTACATGTTCTCTGTATCTTTAATTGATGTGTGTCTGTGTACATGTTCTCTAGTATCTTTAGTTGATGTGTGTCTGTGTACATGTTCTCTTGTATCTTTAGTTAATGTGTGTCTGTGTACATGTTCTCTTGTATCTTTAATTGCTAGAGGGGAAAAAATTCAAACTAAGATAACGGCTAAATCTAGCCGGCAAGAATTTTTCTGAATTAATGTTCTTACATAATCTACCGGATGTCGTCTGCTTATCTCTATTTTGACCTTGAAGACTGTAAACTTGTAAGTTCAGTTGCTTCATTCCGAATTGCAAAATACGTTAATTATCAGTGTGTACATATTTGGCCCAAGTACGCCAGTCCTATCAAAGTAATTAACTTTTTGTTTTGTTTTGCTTAGCTATTTCCTTCTTCAATCATGTCAACCTGATCTATGGTGTGGTCTCAGAGTACTGTACAGTGGACACCTGCCCTGCCATGACTGCCCCTGATAACGTGTAAGTAGTGGGCATGCTGTTTATCCAAGTCACAATACAGGGGTCACATTGCCCTAGTCTCTCTCTCTCTTTTTTTTTTCTCTGTGACATTACTTGTGCTTTACAAGTATAAGAACCTGAAAAATAAAACTTTATGCCCAACATGTCGGGGGGGGGGGGGCACTGTGTGATAAGTTTTTTTTTTTTTTTTAGGGTTAGGATTAATATTATAAGTAAATAGAGGGTTATGGTTGAGCCCAACCTATACAATTTCAATGGAAGTTAGTTGAATGAAACTTTTTTTTTTTTACATTATTATCATAATGGAATAGTCTATGTTAATACATCTTTTTGTTCCTAATGATTTATTGATGGTGTAAAATACAGACTTTAAAACCCTATTTTTTGGTCAACTTTAAATGTTTAACCCATTTTTTTTTATTTGGTTGGCCACTTCCACTCATTTAATATAAATAAATGTACAGCTTTCATTTTTTTTTTTTCATACTGATTTTATGACTCTAAGTTTAATATCTTTTGGAACAGTGTCTGTGATTGTGTCTGACCTGCTTCTGATAAATCCAGTTAACTATTTGGGAGAAAAGGGGGGGGGGGACTAATTTCATCATTGGCATAACTTTGGGTTTAATTGTGACCAATCAGTGAGCCCAGCAGTGTGGAGTGCTGCCAATTTAGTTGGATAACTGGAAACACTCATTGGATTCAAACTTGAAAAGGGAGGGGAAGGGGGTAACTCATTATCAGAATTGTATTTTTTTTTAAAAGGAGACCAATAATGCTTGAGAAGGGCAGAGGAAAAAAAAACATTAAAACTTTTCAAAAACACCAGAAGAAATGAATCACATCAGAATTTGCTCAAAGGTTCCCCCAAAAAAGTTTGGCAGCAGAAGTTCCTTTTCTTTCTCACAAAATACTTTATAAATTTGTTACATCTAATGCACTGCTAATGTTACAATTCTAATGGTCCAAAATGTTCCATGCTTAATAAATAGAGGAAGGGGGGGGGGATGGGGTCAGTCTAATGTCCCCTTGGGTTATAATGAAAACAAAAATTGAAGCTAAAAGCTCAGGTGGAACACTTTAATCTGCTGTGAATGGATGATTTACCCTAAGGGCAGGGTTTGGCTGTTTGTGATTATGGATGAAAAAAACAACAACAAATCACTAATAATGTTAAAAGCACACGCTAATGAAGCCATTATCAAATTTTAATTCTTGTCTTTTAGTTACCAGCAAGCCATCAATTCTCATTGCATCCAGTTTCATTATTATTAATGATCCATATACTAAATTATTCTTTTTAATTAACGGAAATTTGTTACCACAGTAACCATTTCCTCATTAAATTAGATTAGTAGTTAGGCTCCTCAATGTTTGTTTTCTTGAGGCTAAATCTGACTTTTTATTATTAGATCTCTTGAGACTAAATCTGACTTTTAATTGTTGTTAGATCTCTTGAGACTAAATCTGACTTTTTGTTGTTTGTTCTCTTGAGACTAAATCTGACTTTTTGTTCCAGCCAATACTTCTGGTATGATGAGAAAGGCAAGAAGAGCAAGAACACAGCCCCCCAGTACATTGACTATGTTATGACTCATATACAGAAACTTATCAATGATGAGAATGTGTTCCCAACCAAATTTGGTAAGCGCAGGGACATGGATATGTTTTTACAAATATTTTAACACACAATTAGTATTTTTCAAGTATCAGTATTTACTTGACCTGATTGCTTTTTTAGGTAATGTTCTTAGCTTCTAATTATTTCTAAGAAATTTATTTTAAAAATTAATATATTGTTTAGAATTATATGCATACATTATTATGTACCAGTATATAAATTGTTTAATATATAGTGTTCATTTTTCTGTTCTTTTTATTAACATGATACATTATTTGCTGATTGAAAACATCTTTTTAGTCATTAACTTACAATCAAATGATTGTTTTAAGAAAACTTTTCTTTTAGTTCATTGAATTTTTTTTTCTTTTCTTTCAGGGCATCCGTTCCCGCCAGATCTAGTCGATGTAGTGAAGCGTATACACAAGTACCTGTTTCATGTGCTGGCCCATATATACCATGCCCACTACAAGCTTCTGCGCCAGCTTGGCCTGCATGGCCACCTGAACAGTCTCTTTACTCATTTCATGGTTTTTGCTTCCAAGTTTGACCTCGTCCAGGACAAGGAGTCGGACATCCTGCTTCAGCTTTTCTCACTCCTCTTGAAAAACCTGGCCGACCCCAACCAGAACCCCAAGGTGCGGGAAGGCCTCGGCATAGGGGAAGGGATGATCGGGCCTCCATACGATAGTAAAAGTAAAAAGACGGACGGAAGCGTCAGCCCTGTGGATGAGGGCAAATCATCTCAGCATAGCCAAAGACTTAGTAACGGCGGTAGCAATCTCAGACCCACTCACTGTGATACAGATATTAGTGCAGACCAGAAGGATTCCAAGACAGAGCAAGGGGACTCGAAGAAAAGCTCTCCAACCACTTCTCAGCCGCAGCGATCCCCTCACAAAGGGCTTGGGGAAGGCATGGACAGTGGGGCCTCAGAGCTCCCTTCGGAATGGCTGTCCAACCTACAAGTCTCTGCCACTTGATGATTGACTCTGTCATGGTCACTGGACATCGGCTGGAAGGAAGCGGGACAGCTGTAGCTCTGGTTTTCACACCCAGAAGTGACCATATTGTCTCAGGTGCCCAAACTTACTCAGATCTTTCAACCTTAACTTTGTTCAATATTTGCAACATTTCCTCGACCACTCAATAGAGTTGGTTCATCGCCAATCTGCTATTATGAATTCTACAAAAACAAAAACTCCAAAATCTTTTTTCATTTGAGTTTGAAACAGAAATCCATTTTTTTTTCCTTTGTAACTATCCAGTGTGTGGCAGGCAAGGGAAGTCATTCAAGACATATAAACAATGTTGACAATGGATAGTGTTTTAGTTGCTTTTCTTGGATATCACTTGAGTTGCTTGGCATGGAATGTATTAAGTAAAAGAGTAATTTTGGAATTTGATGTGGGCTTATTGAAACTATCTGAAACTGGGCTCAGATTCAAGCTTTGATTTCACTCACATAATACTTGGTAGTGTTTTTATTATATATCTGATTGCTATGACACGAAAGTTAATAAGCTAGATTCTTAATAAGCATTTTTTTCAAGGCTTAGAAAGAAAACTGACTTGGCAAATGAAAAGATGAGAATCCATTTCTAGTGACAGTAGCTGAGATCAGTTCATTTCCTAGAACAAAAACAATTTCAACAAAAGTTTGGCTTTGGCATTTTTTCTGTATACAAAATAAGTCTAGATATGTACACTGCTTTTGAACAAGTGATATTTTTGTGCCATGCTATCTTGTACGTCTAGGTTTGTCAGTGGATTTTTGTATGTGTACAAGTCTTTTATTTTGTTTGTTTCAGCCTATCATGTTTGTATTCCAAACTCCTGCAGTTAATTTTTGGTCATTTTCTAGTATAAACTTTTAGCTTATCTCGGCACTGTAGTGGAAGAATGTATTTTTTTTTTTATGACTATTTATGGCTAAACTATGTGCAATATTACTCCAAGTTTCTCAGGCATAGAAGACATTGTCCTTAGATGTTTGGTCTACACTTCAAGTTTGGATGTATACTCAAGTCTACACATCAATTCTGGTGTGTACTACTCAATTCTGGTGTGTGCAACATTAATTTTGGTGTGTGCTACACATCAATTCTGGTGTGTGCTACACATCAATTCTGGTGTGTGCTACACATCAATTCTGGTGTGTGCTACACATCAGTTCTGGTGTGTGCTACACATCAGTTCTTGTGTATACTGCACAATTCAGGTGTACTACACATTAATTCAGTTGTGTGACTTGTATCTCATTTTCTCATTGAGCTAGAATGAGAGTGCCACTAAGGACAGTGTCAATAACTGACACAACAAAACCTTCTTGCATTTCCATTTCATTTTTTTTTGTCCCTGGTCATTTCTTATTTAGTGTTTGCTTATTAATCTTAAATGTTTTCATTTTATTTCCCATCATTGAGAAATTGTATGGTACTCTTAATGAAGCATAATTGCTATCCTGATCAAGGCTGTAGTTAGTATGAAGCTTTCGGGCTGACTAACTTTGTAATACTAGCCTACCAAGTAATGTAGCTGTATGACCAAACATTCCCTTGTCATCTCTCCAGATGATCTTAAAAAAAACGTTTCCAATATTTATATCCTTATTAACCTACTTGCCCCCTCCCCCATCACAAATGCCTTGTCAATGTAATTATCAACTGTGACAAACCAAAATCTGAGAACTGAGCCAAAAGACTCGTAAATTTGAAAATTAAATTATTAATTTCATCAGTCTGACGTGAATGCATTAAAGAACACATGGTAAATAAATTTTAGGCTTCGGATTGTACATTTTAATATTCAATGAGGTTGATAAAATTGATGTTTATAGAACAATGTGCTTATAAATATATATATATACATTCTTTAGAATTTCAAAATATCTTGATGTAGCCAACACTGTATGTGCCTATGAGGTCAACTGTAGTGCCCAAGGCAGATATTCGTGTCTAGTAGTCAAATTAAATAGAAAGAATATCCTTTCAACTTAATATGCAACCTGCATAATGAGTTACCTCCATTCTTAAGGTCAATTGTTTATAGAACTTTGTTAAATCATGCCATTCAATATCATTAGATTAGATAGATGTTTCTGTTTTTTACAAAATGAAACCTATCTAAAATATTTCTGCTCAGACTGTACTATTATATTAAAATTTTGTAAGAAACATTAAAAAATAGTTTAGTTGTCCTAAATTTATAAAACCCTATCATATCTTCGTCATTTGACTTCATCTGTTAAGTTACATTCTTTGAGATTTCTGTGTTCACCAGTAATAGCTTTAAAACAATGACTAGTGTTGTGCCTTTTGCCAGGGGGAAATAATAGTGTCAGTAATATCAGAGAGTTGTCTAGACTTGACTTGTTGAAGGATTGCATTGCTTGCTTTGCTTCCCTTGCTATTGTGTTAGTCTTTCATGCTCTAAGAATGTGTCTTAGGGAGAATGGACTTCTTGTACATGTACTCCCACCAGGGTTGTCAAGTGCTCAGTAAATGTAGAGATGGTTTTCCCAAAGCAGTCTTGTGTTAAGGGTCAGATTGACTTATAAAATTGGCCAGAAGATCAAGGAAAATTACAGTGTTGCTAATTTCAAGGAGAATTTAGCAGCACTTGTAAGAAAAAAAACTTTTTCTGTAACATTTTTTTTTTTAAATTACTTTCTTTTACATGTTTTGGGTGTTTCTTCTGAATCAAAGATTATCAAATACTAGCCCAAGCCAGAGGACAGCTGGGGGATTGCGGTGTTCAGGGTTTGAATCCAAGTCCAGAGGCATACCACATAACCAGGCCATCTTTTATGTAGCTCCATTAAATAAACATAATGTAGGCTGAATGATCTTTAAGAACACTTGACATAAATGCTATAAAAAGGGAAATAATTCTACAAAATATTTTGAAAAGCTAGTTTTCAAGGGCAGCAGAATTTTTAATATTCAGTAATAAATGACTAAACCAGTGAAGTGACTTCTTCTGTTACTTTCTACTGCTGGTTGATGCATAATTAGACAAATGTTCCTTGGGAAAACCTTTGCTGACAGGCTGTTTCCCCTTACTTGATATTTGAAAGAAGATTGTGGAGATAGGTTTCTGCTGTGTCCCTGATTTTTCAAGGAATCTTCCTTGAGTTTGAACAAATGTTTGGGTCTTACACTCATTGTGTTATAGTTTGTAGCATGGAATGAATCATGTTGGTGTGTTGCATGGAATGAATCCTGTTGTGAGGAGAAATGTTACTATTATGCAGCACTGCCTCAAGGCACACAATTTATGAACACAAATCTCCATAGACTGTCAAGCTGCCCATTCCTTTGCAAAGTGAAATACTCTTGCGTCTTTCATCACTATTTGTACACTGAACTCTGTCTTTGTTGTAGTGTGTTTCTCTTTCCCTATTGATTAGTGGGTTGCTTAGGCTGCTCCTTGTAAGAACACTTTAAACCATGCATAATTTCTTTCCTCACCAAACTGTATGACATGGGGAGAGAACTGCACCACACATTTGTATTCAAAATGAAGTCATTGCCCCTTTAGTTATCTCATAGGTTTTCATCTTAAAGCCAATCTTGGTTATAATGTGTGTAGATATTGCAGTGTATTAGCTCAGATAATAGATGTATTTGTTCTGCCAGCTTGTTCTGGTAATATGAAAGCACTAATGACAGGAATGGTGAGTTTGATGAGACAATGTTTCATTTCTGTGAAAGTGTTTTGTCTCTACAAATTTAATTGAATTTTGAACTTTTGTTCTCAGGCTTATGAAATCCTAAATTTTGATAATGAAATGAAGAAAATGTCTGAAAAATATTTGTTTCACAGCAGCACCAGAAGAAACATGACTAGCTTATTGTTTTTGTTATTATTTAATTATTGCTAATACATTTAATGTTTCTCATATGTTTGAGCTATAAATGTTCATTGGTGGATAGTTCCCCCCCCACCCCATTTTTTGTTAGCCTTTTTTTTTTTTAATTTTGAGCACTGTCATAGTTTTACCTTCCAATGACACACATCACATTAAGTTTGCAAAGACAAGTAGCTAAGAAGGGCCAGCAACTCTTACCAAGTCTCCTGCTCTCACCTCCCACCCCCCCCACCCACCTCCAAGGTTTGACTAAAGCACCTCTGGGTTGTCATCTTCATTGAGAAATAAAAGACTTGATTCTAATCCAATTATGAACAAGCTTTGGAGTGATGTACCTTCAGTTGTCTTAAGAATTTCACTGGCTTTTCTCACCAGAGATTGTCAAGTCAGTTTATGTATCCCTCCCCCCCCCCCCCCATTCGCCCCTATGTAATCATTTCTTGGCAGTGAGGAACAGTGGGCTATGGAAAAAATATCTTACAATTCTACACTGACTTCCTGTTTCAGTTAGATGAAGTTATGTCAGTAATTTCTCATTTCTAGAGGTTTGGTTTTTTTTTTTAAACCTTTGTTTTGAAAAAAACTGTCCACAATATATGACAAGCTTTCACTTGTAGAGTGAAATATATGTCAATAGATGTTGGCCTGTTATCTGGTTCAATATTTTAACTTTTTATTTTGAAAATATCAAATAACTGCCACTAAATCTGGATAATAGTGGTAAATGTTTTGTTTAGAAAATGATCAGCTCTTATAACTGTAAAACAACACAGTTAGCAGTTTATTACAATTATTTACAACACTGTAGCTGCCTCAATTGCTTGAGTATATGAAGAAATATGTTTAACATTATTTGCTTAGTTTATGTGCTAAAATATCAGGAATTCCTAATTTATTGAATTGATTTGAATGAATGAGCTAGTGCAGAGCATATTTATGACTTCAATAGTTTTACACTCTTCAGTTGTAGATATTTGAATTGTTACAAAAGGGGTCATTAGTTTCCTGAATACATAGCTGGAGATGTAATAACAATGAATTGAAAATGAATTATTCCAAATTTTGATATGGAAACATTTACTTGTAGAAATGTGCATTTTTATTGTTTCAATTAATGGTTTGATTTACTATGTTGACATGACCTGTATTTTCTTTACTTTTTTTTGCTTCTTGGTGCTTACTTTATTGACTTGGTTTTATTTGTGCCTGAAGTTATGTGAGGTTGTTTCCCTTTTCAAAAAAAAAATGTTACAAGTTTATTTAACTTTAAAAAAAAATGTTAACCTAGTCAGTTGTTTACCACTAAAAACTAAAAAAACAATGACAAAAAAAAAACAAATTCATTCAATAGCCACAGTGTACATTGGTGAGTCTGTGTAGATTAGATTTTCTGTAAAAAAAACAACCATTGAGGATGGTGTTACATTTTTGATGAATTGATTGTGTGCACAATAAAACAAACTGTTTTGTGTTAAGCGATTGTCCTGTGAGAGGCTGGTGCAGACTGACTTGTTTAATACTTTACTTGGTGAAATAAAAGTCTATAGACATTGAATGGACTTAGTTTTGAATTCTATCTAGATGTTCTATCTAGTGACAAGTGTTGCAAGAGCATAGAATGTATGTAAATTAAATTAAGTCAATAAATGAGTAGGTTAATGAATCTCACTAGCTGCTAATAAAATTATCTATTATATACAACATTTGCCAAGCTACCCCTGTCATGCTGCAGTCTGGGGTTTTCCTGACACCATGTTGACTGTTTTCTTAGTGCCCTGTTGATTGAGGCCAACTATCATGATAAACAGTTGACCCTTATTATCTAGATCTAGTTTTCCTCTCTTCAAGTCAAAATAAAAAAAATGATTTTCTAACTATGTTAAGTTTAAAAGAATTTTTTCAAAAATTTTAAGTGTACCGGGGTATTAAAAAAATTCAAATATTGAATAAATGTTGAAATACTTCCAGACTTCATATCAGACTTGTGATGAAAGAAAACTTTAAAAGGTTTTAAACTATCACAAGTTATTGTATCATCAGATCACTCACCTCCTCACCATCTCTTTCATCAACATGAAGTCAAAGAATCTGTTCTTAGAGAACTACAAAGACATTTCAAAAAGGATTGGCACCTCCAACTACTGGTCAAATCTCATTTCTGAGAGCTATGGAATCATGGAAATGAGATGGATGCTTAGCTATGGGTAGAACCATGTCACCTGCACAGAAGTTCTGCCCTCTCCTATGCAGCTTATCTATCCAAAGGAACGGCAGATTGTGGCCTGAAAAGGAAGTTACTCCTCTGAAATCTTAGGAATCTTTTCCAGGAGCAGCTCCCTAGCTCTTAAATTAAAACTTTGCTGCTAAACTTTTTACATGGTCCACATTCATCTTGGAACAAGTTTTTTTATTTTTAAATAAATAAGTGTAAGAACAAGTCAATGCTGACTGACTGTCAACTTAGTGTTGTAGTAAACTTTTCTTGTAACTTTTAATTTTGGGGTGCAAAAATAAAAATTAAATTTACTTGCAGTGGCATAGCTAGGGATTTGGAGGCCCCCCCCCCCTGCATTTTGACATCATGACATGATATAATGTCAAAAGGTTTAGATAATAGTGAACAAATAGATGCTATCTTACTAGATTTTTCTAAGGCTTTTGACAAAGTTCACCACCATAGTTTGCTTAAAAAAATTAAAATATTTCGGCATTAATGGTCCACTGCATCAGTGGATTAAAGACTTTCTGATAGGGAGAGAACAAACTGTAATAATAAATGGCTCTAAATCAACACCGATAACAGTAAACTCAGGTGTACCTCAAGGTACAGTCTTGGGTCCACTACTATTTTTAATTTACATAGATGATTTACCAAATTGCATTAGTTCAGGAACAAAAGTCAGATTATTTGCAGACGATTGCATAATATATAGAACAATAAAAACAACACAAGACACAGATATTTTACAAAGAGAATTAGATGAATTATAGAAATGGGAATCAAATTGGAGCATGTCTTTCCACCCAGAAAAATGTCAGTTGTTAAGAGTAACAAAAAAACTAAAACAAATTAATTCCACTTATCTTATTCATGGCAAACCAGTATCACAGACTAAAAACGCAAAATACCTAGGTGTTATAATAAATGAAAAACTATCATGGAATCCACATATTGATGAAACTACAAAAAAATCAAACAAAGCATTAGGATTTATTAAAAGAAATTTCTATAAATCAAATAAGAACATAAAACTAAAATGTTACTTAACCTTGGTTAGGCCAATAATAGAATATGCATCCTCCGTTTGGGACCCCTCAACTCAAGAAAACATTAAGAAACTGGAACAGACACAAAATAGAGCAGTGAGATTCATAACAAACGAATATTCACATTTGACTAGAGTTACACCTTTAGTAAAATCACTAAATTTAGAAAGCCTTCAGGACAGAAGGCTCAAAAGTAAAGTAGCAATCATACATAAAACACTGAACCATAATCTTCAAATACAAAAACAAAATTTAATAAAATACTCTGAAAGACACAAAGATAAAGGCACATTCCTCGTCCCATATGCTAGGACAAATTTGTACAAATACTCCTTCTTCCCTAGTGCTATTAGAGCATGGAATGGGTTGCCTGAGCTAGCAATGAAAACCAGTGACTTGGCAGAATTTAAGTCATTGGTTAATATGCATGACTAAATGCATGACGCGTAGGACGTAATCATCTTCTTTTTTGAAGTAACGTCTGTATTATATAAGATAAGAAGAAGATAAGTAATATTTAATTTAAAAACAAATTTTGAATACCCATTTGGTATCTGAGGATTCTCAAATTTGGACCCCCCCCCTCCTTTTAAAAACTTTAAACACCAACCAAGCTACGCTACTGTGTACTTGCATAACGCAAAATGAATGTGAATAGTGAAATGACATTATACATAGCTTAAATATAAACATTCATATTTTCCTAAGTTGGACTGTTTAAGTACACACTGAGACACTGACACATTGAGTCACTGACACATATGCACGCACCCCGCATTTCAAAAGCAAATGTTTTTGTGGCTGTCTATACCAAAGTGATATCTCTGCTTTACATCCATAGTAAAAAAAAAAAAAAAATTTTAGTGTACTGATTTGTACCAAGACGATTGACGTGTCACTTGGTTACAAGAAAGTTTTAAAATGTCCACATATATAACTTCTTGAGAAAGTCCGAGCTATAAATTTCCTGTGGGAGATTTTATGTGAAATCAATAACTATTTATATATTTTTATTGGAGAATAGGGGAATAACTTTTGTTTGCCTAAAACATGGCCTTAGGCCTAAAAAGTTATACCCTTTATACGACTCTATGTGAATGGTACATATGTTACAAAGTTTATAACACATTAGATGCATCAGAGGAAATACGTTTTAAATAAAGTGTTCAATGAGCTTCTCTGTGAGTTTGTTCCTTTTTGTGGAATGTTTTGTTGTTTTAATTGAAAAATAAAGAGTGCTAGTAATGACAACACAATTCCAATAAGCATCAATAATGCAGCCAGAGTCTTAAGAGAAACACTTCACCTTACAAGAGTTATTTCTTTCCAACTGCAACAACATTTGGTATTCCAAAACACTGGCTGATGTCAAAGCAAAGCTCCTAAAGTTTTTAAATGTTGCCTTCACCCATAGCTAAAATCAACACAAAATACATCAGCCTATTCCAATTCCTGGCAAAAGCAATGATAGACAATGTCTTTGCCTTTTCACACACAAGGAATCCAAACTACCTTATGTATATAGACATTGCTGTTATTGGTCCTATTTAATAAGTGAATATATTCAGTTGAAAAAATAACAATGGATCACCTTATAGGATGAGATGAAAGCCTGATAATTAGGAGTCTTATTATCAACATCACAGCAGTGTCCTCCTCTATAGCAGTGTCCTCCTCTACAGCAGTGTCCTGCTCTATCTCCTCTATAGCAGTGTCCTCCTCTATAGCAGTGTCCTGCTCTATCTCTATAGCAGTGTCCTCCTCTATAGCAGTGCCCTCCTCTATAGCAGTGTCCTCCTCTATAGCAGTGTCCTCCTCTATAGCAGTGTCCTCCTCTACAAATAGTTGTTCTATCCAATGCAATGGTAAAACCAGCAAAATATAAAAATCCTTTTTTTAAAAAAAATAAAGCTTATCTAAAAGGGAAGAACTCCATCCTAAAAACTATATTTACCAATAATTTACAAGCTATTTCCCTTATTTGATATCAAACAAAATAATTAATTACCAATAATTAATAAACTAATTGAGATTTTTTTTGTATTTATGTTTTGTTAAGTAGAATAAATAATTGATTAAAGTATCAACTTGATCAGATAATGTGTGAGGTGAAAATAGTTTTTAAAAATTATTTAAGGGGACTAAACCCAACAAATTTAGTCATGTATGTGAATATTCTTATATCAGTTTCCCTCATTGCTATTAAACAAAATAATGAATCAAAAGTAATTAATTGTCTAATTGGTAACTTTTTTTTGATTCAGGTCTATGTCAATGTCAATGTCAATGAATAATTGTGCGAAGTTTCAGCTTGATCCAAGAATGGGTGTGAGAGAAATAATGTGTACACACTTTTTATCACACAGACAGGCAGAGTGAGTTGATTTAAGCTTTGTTAAAAGAAACACCATTTGGGATCTGTCAGATTATAGCTAACTGCTGAAGTATCACAGGCTCCTTTTTATTTTACTAAGGGACAACTCCCAAACCTTTCTCATATTTGGGTTTAGCTGCAAGGCAGCAGACGTTTGAATTCAGAGTTTTCTTTTGCCTAGGTAGTTAAGCAATGCCTAACAAGTCCCCCTTGTTAGTATTTACAGTTCTGCCAGGGCCTATATATGAACCAGGACTGCTTGTCAGAGGGTATTTTAGACGCATGATGCTTCTAAACCCTGCTGCTTCCAATAATAATCACATTAAGGAATCTGTTGAAATATAAATGAAGAGCCATAGTTAGTTGATTTAAGGAAGACAACAGGCTTGTGGATTTCCAACTCTGGTATTTTTAATGGAAACATGGATAGATTAATAATCTCCTAAACTAACAAATAATGGTGGGTTAACAAATGTTAAACCAAAAAAAAAAAACAACAAAAAAAACTTCACTAAAACAAGTTGGCAGTCAAGAAGCTGTTTATTTCATTTGAATATGTTCTATACTGGAATACAAGTGGAGAGTAATACAACACCTAGCTTAGTGTAACATTCTAGGGAAAACAAGATAAGATAAGCTGGTTAACAGGGGAGGTTACTGTGACATGCAATACAATAAAAGTGTTTAAATGACTAAAAAAATTACCACATCAACAAATAATTTCAAATATTACACAAAAAGGTTTTAATTAAATAACAAAGACCTTGAAACATTGAAATACAGTTGTTTGTTTTGTAACCCATTTTAAAAATCTGACCTTTTTGACTTAGGGAAACGTAAACAGACACTATGCCAAAAAAAAATAATAATTTCTACGCAAACATGATCTACTGCTGTACAAGGCCTGAGAGTTGACAAAACATGACTTAATAGTCTTGTAATGATCACATGTCAAATATTCAACAAATAGACTGTCTACAAGTTTGGAGTTTAACTTTCATGTGAAAACAAAACAAAACAAAAAAAAAAGCCAGGTCTATTTTCCAAATTTAAAAAAAAAATCATTTGTCAAGACAAAAGTATTGGGACATTGAATGGTCCACAAAAAGACATACAACAGACACAAGTGTGATATGTTTTATTCAAGTCATTCTAATGACAATAAAATCAGCAAAGCCAATCTATAGTACCAACTTAAGGGTCATCATTCAAATGGTTTGCATTTTTTTCATAGTCAAATAGCTTTAAATAAATGTAATTATTATTATTTTTTTTTTAATTTATAAGATATCTGTCAAAAGATCTCTAAGAAAAAATGAAATATCTTTTACCAATTTACTATCATGTTTGTTTGAATGATGACCTAGAGACCTATAGACTTCATTTCACTACTGCAATTTTACTTTTATGTCTATGGTCTTTGAAATAATGCTCAATTAGGATATACACTTTAAAATACTATGAAATAAAATGTTTTTCATTTTCCATCATGGTTATTAGTCAGAAGTTTACAAGTAAAAGGTCATAGTAGTCATTTTGGACTCAACATTTGGGCTCAAAAAGTTTTTTAATAAAAACAAATTTGAAAATAATTGCTAATAAAACAATATGTTCTGAAATTTGAAATCCAGATTTTAAAATAACTTTGGAGTTTGTTTTTTTTTCTAATTAGAAATCTAGTTCTACAAACGTCTGCAATAATAAGATGGCTGCCTGGTCAGGGGGTATGCGCTTCAGAATGTTGTCTTGATGGGCCTGAGTTTAAACCCTGCCATCCTGCAGGAGGTTTGGGCTAAGACTTCATCATCTTCATTTCTGAAAGAAAATCCAAAACGTATGAAACAAAAACAATCTAAACAACATCATTCAATTTTGTGCAAAATTAGGCATGATAAAATAATTAGGCATGCTAAACAACTATTTATAAAACAACAGAAAGCTGTTACATTAAAAAAATGTGGAGAAAAAAAAATTTGAAAAAAAAAAGAAAAAACTTTTTTCGCTTGTCAGAAAAATTTCATGAATACATGTTTTCAGTTAATATCAGAAAAATAAAAAAATAAACATGAGACAGAAATGTGTGTCTAGCAAGGAATTAAAAAAGAAAAAGTACATTACACAAAAAACAATATTTAAAGAATGCCTACTTGTGTACATTGAATCTGGAATATATTAGCCCCATCTGTCCATAATATACTTAATAAGTGACCAGGTTAGCAAATAACGAACAGTAGAATATGTTAGATGTGTCCCATGCTCATAAAATAAGTCCAAATGTTATAGTATATGTCGGTAGGCCCTGTCTATAGTGACACTATAACAACATTTCATGGTCCTGTTAGCCAATAAAACAAATATAACAACATGTTGGTCACTTTAGTTTATAATAACAATATATTAACATATGATGGTCCATAACAACAAAAAGTATAAGGAACTGCTGTGGAATGATTAACAAGTATTGGGGTGGAAAAAAAAACCCAAAGCCACACTAACAGTTGCATGAAACAAACTTTTAAGATGTAACAGACAGTGAATAAGAGTTTGATTATTACTGTGGACAATAACATACAATGGGAGTGTGAGCTAAACACAAAGACCTGCTCACCTTCAACGTACACAGTCAGATGCACCTGTAATGTACACAGTCAGATGCAAACAAATTTGGGTAGACAAATGCTTTCATAGTTGAAATAAGAAAAACACTATAACTATGTATTCCCTAAATAGATTTTGAAACCAAAGCTTCAAACAGACAGCTGATGGCTACAAATGTTGTAACAAACAGACATTCAGTCAAAATTTCTTTTTACTTGTGTGACAAATTCTACAAAAGTGGATTATTCTTTAAACAGGACACAAACTATATGTTACTTTTTGTCAAACATACACATTTTTGTTTCATAACAATCTAAAAACAAATATTAAAGGTGCACTTCTTTCAACCAAAAAAAACAACAAAAACCAAGAGCATAAATGTTAACAAGTAGATGTCAGTAGAACATGATTGCAGCATGTGAAAGATTTTGGTGGTCTAAACTCTCCCAGAAGTAACAAGATTGAATACCATTCTTTGGACAGGCTTTTGCTAAGCATAAACATAAAAAAATTATGTGATCTGAGATATGAAAGGCAAAGGGACACAACCAAAGATCACTAAGTTATTTGACACAACCAATGTTTCAATTTGTGGGGCATCCAATAAAGAAAACGTTCCATAACGCTGAGAAGAGAAAGCACAGCAGAGAAAAGAAACAATCCCTATCTCCCAAACTGTGATGAAATGATGAGAATCAAGTGTCACAATTTAATTTTCAAAACAAAAATTCACAAGTGACTGACAGTAGTTCAAGAAAATAATGGTTTTGGGAAAAAATATATAAAAAAAACACGATTGCTTTAGTTTGAAATAGTATAATAACAAGAAAAATACCATTTGGGAATGTTCAGACATTACAAACAACATCCATCACTAAACTCATGATATTTTCAATGATGATTAACAAAGCACATTTTTAGACTGATCAGATCCACTCAGGCCACTTTGATCAAGTGTCAATAATAAGTTATAGGCTGAAAAGTTTCTAAGGGGAATCATTTATTTATTATTCACTAACCAAGCTTGCCAGTGCAAAACTGTATACAAATATTCCTTAAATAAATCTCGTCTTAATGCATTCTTCCAATCAATCAGTTCAACACTTCAAATCAAGTATTAGTTTAAATGAAAAGCCACATTAATGATTTCAGATTTGTCTTAACAACAGAATTACATTGTCAGCTCAAACCATCTCTGGATATACTGAACAGAAACTAGTCTTATGAATCCCTGCGCTGTAGAACAACATTATAGACTTGAACAGTATCTGACTTCTTTATACCAGAATTTAATTTTTTTATCATAGGCCTAACAAACATTGAAAGAACATCAATAAATACAAGAGAATAATTACAAGATTTATACAAAAAAAAAAAAAAAAAAAAAGAATAAATTAATTTTTGGCATTAAAGATGCCAGTGTTGAAAATTGAATAAAATCAGATATTTGTTAAAGTGCGTCAGTGATGAGTTTGTAAATAAAAAAAAAAAAAGCCAAATAAATAAAAATTGATTCTAGTTAGTTCTAAAACAAAATGTGCATACATAAATATTCTTTAGCGGATACTTAGCATTAAATCAAATAGTATCTGGATAATATGAAAAAAACTTTTTAATACTAGATATTACTAGCATAGTTACATCTATTTGTATTTATCATTGTATAGTTGGTTTGAACAAATAAATTGTCTTTTGTGGTGCGTGCACTAGTTATATTTCAATGAGCAAACAAAAAATACATTTTGAAAAATCACCAATATCTGTTGTGTAAGGACTTAGCACCAGAGTGAAATATAAACAACATGTTCAGTAAATCATATCAACATTATCATCTTTTTTTTTAATAAAAAGTAACGTCTGTATTTTATAAGAGAACCAAAAGGGATGTACGTAAATAGAGAATACAAACAAACAATAACAACAATGTCAACATTTTGGTTTCATTTTTTCTTATCAATAGACTGAACAATTTGTGTTCACCAAAAAAAATCTACAAGCTTTTGAGTTGAGTTCCACAAAACTTTCACACTAATCAGTAAGACTCTAGACTAAATCAATTATAGCACAAAAAAAAAGGTCATGTAACAGGGAAGGAAGCAACTACAAGTTGATGACTGGTTATTTGATTGCATTAGCCCCAAACTAGATTGACAACAATATTGTTTTAAAGAAGGCAAGTGCTGGCAACATTCAATAAATGTTCAATGACAACAGATCTGCTGCTCATATCTGGCATGTGTGTAGCAAGTATAACATATTTTGTATAGAACAGATGACATTCCATTGACAATGACTGAGTATTAAGAAGCCAAATGTTCTGTCTCTTATATAAGTAATGCCAAAGTATTGTATATTTCAAAGAACATATGGGAAATAAAACTTTTTAACCAATAACTTACTACAAAGGAAAAATGTCTACAAAATCTGACACTAATGTATTTATCTTGAAGCAAATGTTTAAATATATAACTAGAGATGTTACATCTTCAACTCTATAATACTGTTATTATTACCCTTTGATAAATTCATAATAATACATTATTTAAGAACTCTATAAGCAATCTATATGTTATTTTGTTTTAAATGTGTTTCTTTGAGACTATGAAAAAACAACAACTCAATCCTCAATACTGAAATATTATAGCTGATATAGCTATATATAGCTGATTGATATTTGGATGCAATCAAATTTTAACACAAATTAAACCTTCATTTATTACATTTCCCTTGCTGCTTGTCCATTGTATATTTCCGAGAACAAGGAAATGCTTCAGGAATCTTCCAATCATATTTCCTGAGCCCAGAATTTTTTAATTTACATAAAGTAACTCATACATCCTGTTGTTAAAATATTGTTAAAAATTACAGTTTCGTAAATCCTATAGAAGACAGTTTCACAATACTGTACAAGATTCTTCTGACAATCCTATAGAAATGATTGTAAAGTATTGTGTGTTTATATTTACTGAAGCCATTTAAACTGTACTGAAATACTATTAAGGTGTTTACACAACAAGAACAAAGAATTGGTGATCTTTAGAGCCTAGCTGTGGGAGAGACTTCACCCGGCCAAATCTAGGCCTGTTCTGTGACCATGGAAATTCCAAATCCAAATCCTTTAGGTCCAAAGTTTCTAGTGTAGCAAGCTGGAAATGAAAACAAATACAGTGATATAACATTGACAGGTAAGAAACTACACATGATGTGTATTTCAAATGTAGCAGTGATATAACATGTAGGAAACTATACATGATGTGTAATTCAAATGAAGTAGGGCTACAATACAGCCACCCTTTGATACAATGTGTGCTTATGACACACAAACACAAAACTCATGTCTCTCATTTCCAGCAAGCAGCAGTGTACCAAAGCATCAGAACAAAATAGGCAAGTCAAATATGTTTATTTGTGTATGTTCCTTATGCCATATTAACCCCTAAAGTTAGTGTAGCACTAGATCACAAGTAAGCTATTTGCTAACTTTAAAAAAAAAAAGTAAATTCAATACTTCTTTCTCAATGACAAGTGTTTCTTCTATATGGTATGTAATATATAATATATAACAATCTGTTATCAATACATTAAAACAAACTTAGCACAGCGAAAATAAAATTAGTTACAATTTTTTTTAGCTTTTACTCTACTGCTGGGAAGATGGCTGTACAAACATAAGATAGGTGAAATAAAAGCCAGATGTCATTACTTAAATGTTGAAAAAAAGTCAATATAATGATCTAGTTAGAAAATTTAAAACAAGCTACAAATACTACACCTGCCTTGTAGCTAAAACTAGTAGTCATGTCATTGTGGAAGCTTCTTTTTAAATATTAAAAGCTTGAACTCATTTTTTCTATATTAAAGAACAGAAACTTTATCTTCACGTATGTTAACCTCCAATTGTTTCACACCAAAATAATTAAACTACCAAGCCAGTTAGACTAAATACCCTTGCAATATAAATTTTGTTTGGCTAAAGGACTAAATAAAAACCGTCTCTAACCTTTACAATAAACTTGTCCAGCGTGTTCAGTAACTGTAGTCGAGTCCAAACTTTTACTACAGTTGGAGCACTTAAAACAGATCTTGTGAAAAACCTTCACATGGAAAAAGAAATTTTCCTTGTTACAAAACAAACAATTTAAGTTCAAATATTTCAAGAATTCTCATTTTGAATTGTTCAAACAAGCAATGAAAAGTTGAATTTACAAAACAATAAAAACTTCCATAACAAAGATAAATTAGTTCAATAAGTCAATAAAGATGATGATTACGTCCGACATGTGTTCCTAGTCCAATCTAGTCATGCATGTTAATCAATGACTTCTGTCAAGTCATTGGTTTTCCTGGCTGGATCAGGCAACCAATTCCATGCTTTAATAGCACTAGAGAAGGAGTACAAGTCCTAGCATGTGAACGAGGAATGTATCTTTGTGTCTTTCTGAGTATTTTATTAGGTTTTGTTTTTGTATTTAAAGTTCAGTGTTATATGTATAATTGCTACTTTACTTTTAAGTCTTCTATCCTGAAGGGTCTAAAAATTTAATTTAACTATTTTACTAAAGGTGTTACTCTAAATGTGAATATTCGTTTATGATTGAATATCACCCAACAGACGCAAGAGGAGTTTATTTAGTAAAAATGTCAGTCATATTACCATACAGCAGAACAATATACTAACAAAAGATGGACCACCCCAAACTCTCTTTGGTAAAACTCCATTTTTTGTTCAATTGAGAAAAAAACAACTAAAGAAATAGCCCATAACAATAAAAAACATTATATATATATATATATATATATATATATATATATATATATATATATATATATATATATATATATATATATATATATATATATATACATGTGATATATATATATATATCTTATGATATATCATTTTTTTTATTATAGTTAATGTAAAAACTAATAATGTTCATATTATAAGTAAGTATGTCTGTTGATGTAGATAATCATAAAATGTTCTTCGCATGAAAGAAATAAAAAAATTTTGTTAAAAAAAGTTTTCTGAGTTACAAGCCCAGCAGTAAAATTCCTACTAAATCACGCCCTTAATGTATGTAATATAGTCAAAAATATTTTAAGATTTGCACATAATAAATAATATTAAAAAAAAAATAATTCCTTATGCGTATCACCTTGCCAATGCCTGTTATTCTCTCTGCAAAATAAACAACTTTACGACAGCGGCTACATCGTTCTTTGTCATCATTACAGTCCTCTGTTCCTTGACCATTTTCTTCTCCCATGAGTGGAGCCGTGAGAGCCTGGGCAAGTGAGGGAATGTGGCTGTAAGTAAACATCAGATAAAATATCATTCAAGATATAGGAAGGAGAGATGATCAAACAGTCAGTTTATATGGTCTTAAAACTCCTCTAGCCATGTCTAGCCTCAAAATGTGATACAAACATTTTTACCTAGCCTCAAAATGTGATACAAACATTTTTACCTAACCTCAAAATGTGATACAAACATTTTTACCTAACCTCAAAATGTGATACAAACATTTTTACCTAGCCTCAAAATGTGATACAAACATTTTTACCTAGCCTCAAAATGTGATACAAACATTTTTACCTAACCTCAAAATGTGATACAAACATTTTTACCTAACCTCAAAATGTGATACAAACATTTTTACCTAGCCTCAAAATGTGATACAAACATTTTTACCTAACCTCAAAATGTGATACAGTATTGCCTACTCTCAAAATTTGACAGTCTTATATAACCTCAAAATGTGATACAGTCTTATATAACCTCAAAATGTGATAGTCTTATGTAACCTTAAAATGTGATACAATCTTGTCCATACAAATTAATGCTCTGTTTTGGATAATGCTAATGCTCACTTCCTTAAAATACCTGGTGGGAATGTCATCCAATTTCCCAGTATCCATAGACAATCCTGAAGCTCCACCTGCAAATCCATAACCTTTGGGTCCAAAGTTTTTCCCGTAACATGCTAAAAGATGAGTAAATACATTATCAATAGACTGAATTATAAGGCTAAATATTAAAGGTTTTGCTTGAATAACTACAGAGATACAAAAACAATTTTTAATTAAACTTCACTAACAAATGTCTACAATAAATCTTTAAAAACAAACTTTTATGAGAATATAAATGTCTATTAATGAAAATAATAAAATGTCACAAAAAAATAAAATGAAAGTTTGTATTAGACAACAATGTCGGCATCTCCCATGATCCACTAAGGATTAGTTTGTTGTAGGTGCATATTAAGTTACACACTAAAACCTAAACCACTTAACAGTTGCTGACTAACACGACCAGATTTTTCAAGCTCTTTTAAATAGTTTATACATAAGTGCCTACAATATGCAGACTTGTTGAAGACGAGTGCAGAAGATGAAAAGTAAACTTAAACAGATTCCCGGCTGACAACAAATTAGTCTGCATCAGATTTGGAAAATATGCAAACTGGGTTGGCGTAGTCATGTGAAACACAGCACTCTTCTTTAATCTTTGGAATCCAAGACATTGCCATTATTATCATGCAGACCTAAATTTTTAAAAACAAAAGTGCCAATTTAAAAAAAAAAAAACAGGTTTGTTGTTGGACCAAAATGAGATGAAACAGCTCTCCTTGAAAACATGTCAATTGCTCATTACACTAACAACTCTTTCTTTCCACGTTTTAAGTTTTTGATATATCACTGGAAAAGACAAGCTTGAAAATCTCTTGTCCAAAAGAAAATAAATCACATTTACATTCAGGAGCCAAAAAAAAAAAAAAACATTGGGGAAGAATGTCAGTGCTCACTTTAAACCTAAGTAGGACAAAAAGGACAGGGTGTTTACCTTTGCAATACGCTTGTCCCCCATGATCAGTAACAGTAGTAGAGTCTAAAAGCTTGTTACAGTTGGTGCATTTAAAACAAATCTTGTGGAACACCTTGGAACAAGAAACAAAAAGTGTCACATTTACCAAACAGCAGGACAGTAATGATATACTCTATACTAGAGATGCATGGGGAGGGGTATGGAAAGGTTGGGACCTTATAGAACATGTACCTTTCCAATGCCAGTAACTCTCTCTGCAAAATAAACAACTTTCCTACACCTATTGCATCTGTCACTTATAGAACATGTACCTTTCCAATGCCAGTAACTCTCTCTGCAAAATAAACAACTTTCCTACACCTATTGCATCTGTCACGATCGTCAGTCCAGTCTCCTTCCTCCAGTTCTCCCCCTTCACTCATCAGTGGCGCTGTGTGAGCTTGTGCCAGTGATGGAATATTACTAAGGAAACAGGAAACAACAGAATACATACTACAGTTGGGTGGAATAATGCAGTACAACGTTATGTAAATGAAACATTAAAAAAGATATAAATGATTTACATAATTGTAGCAGTATTAAATGTAATGGGCATACACCATTATAAGATTAGTAGACACTATAAATATATGTGGAGATGAGGTGGCTAAGCGGTAAATCGCTTGGCTTCTTAACTGTGGGTCCCAGGTTTGAATCCTGGTGAAAACATGGATTTTTAATTTCGGTATCTTTGGGCGTCTCCCACCCAGCGCTAATGGGTACCTGACACTAGTTTGGGAAAAGTAAAGGCGGTGTTGGTTGTGCTGGCCACATGACACCCTCGTTAACCGTAGGGTCAGTAGGCCAGAGAAACAGATGACCTTTACATCATCTACCCTTAAGATCACAAGGTCTGAAAGGGGAACTTTACTTTTATAAATATATATACTATAGTGTTTAAAAACAACAATTTTTAAATAGTTTTTTACAACTAAAGCTAAAGAAAGTCTGTTAAGGGATCTAAATGCCTGACCTAGAAAATTTTAATTGGTGTTATGTTCTTCCGATAGTATTAGTGCCTATAACAAAAATGCAATCTGTTTAACACAAGGACTAATAGTCAGAAGTTTCCAAATCAGAATTGAAATAACTGTTTATCTACATCAGCACAGTCAGCCAATCAAAATACCTAGTCGGGATTTCATCCAGCTTCCCAGTATCCATGGATAACCCAGAAGCTCCACCAGCAAATCCATATCCTTTAGGTCCAAAATTTTTAGCATAGCATGCTGCAATCAGAAATGAAGAGATAAAACATCAACTCTTTCTCAATTCTTTACAATGTCCAACATCCTTAATTATGGTTTCCATGTCAAATCATTTGTCAAGAGACAAATTTAAAAACATTAACAGCAGTCTGACTAATGACTTAGGGTAGTTCTGAAATCAAGGCTTACATTTACAATAGATCTCCTCTTCCCTGACCGAGAGTCTGTTAGAGTCTAGACTTACTCCACACGCATTGCATCGGAAGCATCTCTTGTGAAAGTACTGAAACAAGTCATTGCAGATTCATACAGTAGATACAAAGCTATTTTCCTAACTACAAGAGTCAAACCGGATTTCATTGGAAGTTAGGGAACTGTTTCAACAACATTTGATATAAATCAGAGCTCAGTATGAATGGTGGGGAAGTACCAACATGTTGTGTATAGTAACAGTGTCAAGTCATTAGAAGAGGAATTGTGCTTTGTTGATGAAGTGTGAGAGGGATGTTAATGTTGAGCTCGCCAGAAATAAACTTGAATACATTTACATTTAAGTAGTTCATCGAGAGCACTTTGCCGGAAATATAATAATATCATTAATACCATTGGAATAGGCACGCCTCAACAACCAAGAGAAACGGCCGAGGTCAGTCGGGGTAGCCCCCTAGGACATATCTATACAATAACCAGCCATCAGCTTCAATAAACTTTTTAAAAAATGAATAATTCTATCTCTGCCACAGCAAAAACCTTTCTTTAAGATATAATATACTTGGGTTGATGAGCAACATGTAATAACATTCTTTTATAAGCAGCATTCAAATTGTCACAATTACAAAATGTACACTATTTCATCTTAGATAAGTAACAACAGCTTGTCATTTTAACCTATAATTGATGTCATTTAAATAATTTAAAAACAAGTCTATATTGCTTTCACATGGTTTGTTTACACCTGACAATGCCAGTCATGTGACGTACCTTCCCTCCACCAGTACAACGCTCCGCCATGTATACAGTCTTCCCACATCGTTGACATTGGTCAGAGCCAAGTGGTGACTTCACTGCACTGAAAGTAGTTAATAAATAGCTTGTCAACACTGCTGACACCAGTAAGCTTTGTTAAAATAATTTGATTGAACACAGAATAAAGAAATTATTAGCTTTCCCTCTAGTACAAACATTTAAAAAATCTGATTTTAACCAGACTTTTTAAACGGGAAGTCCAAACATGAATGGACATCAAATCAACCAAATACCAGTTAAAAAACTAAAATACATCAATATAGAATATGTTAGCTGTTTTAAATAAATATTTTTATAATCTAGTGAATCTCTAGGGGCACTTTTCTCAAGGTATATATAAATGTACAGTTTTCAACAGATGCCCACTTAAAATACATTTCTAAAGTGAATATTGTCCCAAGAATCTAGTAGAGATGGAAACAGCTTTCTGATAAGGAAAATCATAAAATCTGAACTTTTATAGGCTAAGAAAGATTGAAAACAAACAATCAAACAAACTGAGGAGACAGTACAAATGATAAGAAAATGAATTGTTCAAAACAAGAAAATAAAAAAATCCTTTTTTTTTTAATAAAAAAAAAAACAACCACAAAAGCTTATATTAAGCATAGTTGTATCAATTAGTTTGGATTAGTCAAGTAATTAAATTTGTAATAGATCTAGACTAACAATAAAAAGGCATTTATAAAAAAATTTAAAAAAAAAGGTGGAGGGAATAAAAAGAATTCTAACTCATGGCTCAAGCCTTCTCAGGCTTCTCAAGCCAACACGGTAACGACTCTGCTAGTGGAGAGCTTATGAACATGGAAGATTATATAGTTATCTATGGCTTCTATAGTCTTGACCTATTTTTTTTCAGGTTAGTTTTCACTAAGACTTAGTCGACGGACTATAAAGGGGGCTTATTTGTCTAATGCAATGACTTCAGTCAAGCACAAATTCTTTCCCTTATCTTATATAATACAGACGTTACTTCAAAAAAGAATTACAAACAAAATAAATAATTACCAATATTTAATTAACTGTTAATTTTTTTATTGACTCTTGTAAGGTAAAAGAAATAATTGTGCAGAATTTGAGCTTGATTCAAGATTGGGTGTCAGAGATATAATGTGTACAAACTTTTTACCAGGCACACAGACAAAGTGAGTTGATACAAGCTTCGTAAAAAGAAATAATAATTATGCACTTGAGCTAACTAGAATAATGTGATCACAGTGCTGGAGACAGCTGGTCTGCAAACAACAACTTACTCGATCTCTGGGACAGCAGCTGGTGCTGCTGAGTTGGGTCCAAAGTTTCTCCTATAACAGGTGTTACAGAAGATGTCATCCTCGTGGTCATTACAATTAGTGCTGTCTAGGAACTTGCCACATTCAGCTGAAGTAAAAACAAAAAAAGGACATTAAAACTAATTTAGTCCAAAGGTCTGACAAATTTAGGCTTTATTTATGTGATACAAATCTGCCACCCACTTGCTAAGTCAATTAGTAAATGTGCTTATTTTAGTAATTGAGAAGAATGAAAGGACTGGTAGCTTTATGTTAATCAAAACAATATAATAAAAAAGTAAAACTTTATTTTTGGCCTTTTTAAATAACAAGACTAAATGAACTTTAGCAAGTAACATAAAAAAATTCATTCTTTGTGAAGCTGATGATTTTTGTAATAATGATTACTTTGAAGTGATCTTAATAACTAATGAATGATAGAGATTTAAAAAAAAATGCAACATTTTTTTACCCCGCGCCAATCCCCTACCCTTGAAAAAAAAAAGGTAAATCGCATGTACGTGTATAAATAAATTTAGTCAGAGTATATGTATATAAAATTCTAATGATATTTCTATAGATCCACACTAATCCTGACTTACAAAACGATGCTTAATATGCATTCATTTTTTTAACTCATTTATAAATACAATGACATATGTATGTTGAATAGACCTCCAGACAAAACTTAATTTTATGAAGATTATAATTTTAAAAATAATAATGATCAAACCAGAGTTTTCCCTTGTTTGGCCAATTAGCTGGTAATTTTTTCCCAAAGATACATATACTGTCAATTTTCTAAAAAATAAATCGTTATGGTCCGTGTCCAGGTTTTGCAGACAAATAATTTTCAAGCTGATAAGAGGAGACATAAAAAGACGTGTGAAAACACAAGAATGAAAAGGTAAACTCACTGCATTTCAAGCACTGTTTATGGTACTTTCTACCAAGTGCTCGAACTTCCTCAGCAAAGTAAACATTTTTACTACAGCGTGGACATTTATCCGCTCCACCAAGAACAGGGGGCATTTTAAATATCCTCTAGTTGGTTACAAAAGTATCTGAAATTAAAGATATAAAAACAATACTGCAAAAAATGTATTTTATATTGGTATTTGAAAATGACCATAGCAAACTAAACAAACAACAAGATGATAGGAGGACTGTATTTAAAGAAAAGATATGACTTAAATATATATGACTTAAATATGACAATAAATATCCAGAAGGAATCTCTAAAGAAAGGCAGATGGAGTGATGTGATTTAACATTGAGTGACAGTAACCCTACGCTCTTATAGGAAAGTTTAAGAATAGATCTAGATCACTGAATCACACAATAGTTTTTATAGTGTAATCAAAAATTAATAAGTAAAGTAAGTCAAGTTTCCCTTTGAGACCTTGTGGTCTATAGGGCAGATGATGTAAAGGTCACCTGTTTTTACAGTTTATGAGGGTGTCATGTGGCCAGCACAACGACCAACTGCCTTTACTTTTCCTCAAATAATGTCAGGTACCCATTACAGCTAGGACTCAGAGGGGCCCAAAGATCCCGAAATTAAAAATCCCCGTCTTCACCAGGTTTCGAGCCCGGACCCCCGCTTCAGAAGTCTAGATCTACATTCTAGATATAAGATATTTATTATATCATATTGATATTCATATCATGTCATATGATTTATAATAACTAATAACTTTATTAGTTTATTATACTTTATAGGGCTATCATACTATATGATATAGTATATATATGATTCTGATAGTATACTATATGAAGTATATGCAAGGCTATATAACTATGACTAGAGTCTAGATCTATATGACTATTTAATATATTATAGACTTCCACTAGTAGTACTAGTAGTACAACAATATTACTGGTATATATAGCATCTAGTGACATAGATTCGGATAGACGTCACATAGTCATAGAATAATAATAATACTAGAGACTAGTAGTCTGAGTAGAGATAGAGAGTAGAAGTGTAGACTAATAATAGATCTAACTAATCTAAGCATTTTAATTATTAATAGATCAGATCTACTACTAGACTAGTCACTAACTTAGGCTAACTACTATACTAGACTAGACTTATAGTCACTACGATAGTTTGCTATAGATATATAATTTATATACTAATTTAGTAATTAAATTAGATAATTAGACTAATAAATAGTAATACTAGTCTAGAGTCTAAGTCTAGATCATTAGATCTAGATCTAGCTAGATTTCTACTTAACACTTATGACTTAGCCTTGCTGCCTTACACTTACAGTTACACTACACTACACTACAGTAGTCAGTGGTCTACAGTTACTAAGTTACTAATTACTACTACATCTACTACTTTACTAGATGTAGACTCTAGATCTAGATCTAGATCTACTTAGGACACTTAGACTTAGGCCTTAGGCGACTTAGGTCTACTATTAACTCTAGTGTCTCTAGACTCTAGAGATGTAGTCTAGATCTACTCTACTCTGTAGATACTAGACTAGTAACTAGATTAGATGATAGATCTCTACACGATGAATTTACCAGAAACTATACCATAATATATTATTGACATAACATCTAGATTTAATTAAGACGCGTAAGAGCAACACAACAAACCTTTGCGGTGCACAATCATGCGATAGTGACAAAAGGGCGAGGCAGGTGTTCCGTCATTCATCGATACAATAGCGGTCTATAATTTTGATTGTTTTTGCACACGTCGCGATGTGCCGCATTTCTTTGAATTATATCCCTTGTTTTCAATGACCTATAAAAAGGATGGGAGAGTTTTTCAAATTATAGAACTATACATTACATACATTGGCCAGTGGGCCGGGTCACAATGGGCCACTTTGAATGATATTAGGCCCTTAAATATAGATCTCTTTCCCCTCTTCTTACATATGTTGATGGCTATAGAAAAAAACGTTCAACGAGACATTGATTCAGAAACAATCATAAACGTTGTATCAGCGACTATAATAGTTTATTGATGTATTCTTATCTTATCTTAAATAATACAGACGTTACTTCAAAAAGATGAATAGGCCTACATCCTAAGCGTCATTTAGTCAGGCAACCCATTCCATGCTCTAATAGCACTAGGGAAGAAGAAGCATTTGTACAAACTTGTCCTAGCATATGGAATGAGAAATGTGCCTTTATCTTTGTGTCTTTCTGAGTATTTTATTAAATTCAGTGTTTTATGTATAATTGCTACTTTACTTTTGAGTCTTCTGTCCTGCCCCGCCTCGATTTATCTCTACAACAATCTATTATTTTGCTTTTTTGAGCACCGATTTCCAAGCCAACTGCTTTAGCTGTAAAATTCAGTTTGGAAGCGAGTTCTTGTACTTGACTTGCATGTTCTCCTATGAGATCTAAATTGTGTGCAGACCTGACGTTGGAAGTCGGTCATCCGTTTATTTTGACGCTAAATCATTCAGAGGCTCCATCATAAGTTCATGAATAGTATTGAAGGGAACCAAGGAGAGAATGCCTCCTTGCAGAACTCCCATGGATCTCAAAATCGGTTTATCTAGAATTGGGTTAAGCTAAGAGAAAACTAATTGTTGGAAAGTCTAAAAAGTTCCGTCATTAATAAATTAAACATTAAGACCTACAAAAAGAGATAAAAATGCTATGTACGATTGCCTGGAAACACACGTTAAGAGCTTCTATTTTGCATAAAACAATTAATCACTCTGTACGTTGCAATTATTCAAGAAGGGTAATAGACGGCGATTTCGTTGTCTATTTTTGTACTGTTGTGCATTTTGTCATGGAAATACAACATATTTTGCTATTGTTATAGGAAATAACTTTTAATATAATATTGGTTTATATTCAATATGAACAATATTTAAAGTTTTTAGATTTTGTTAAATTTTTTAATAAGTAATATATTTTAAATCCTGTAAATTTTTAAATACAGAAATCTAATATGCTTTTATTAAATTTTTATTGTTTTGACTATTTAATTAGAGTAGGCCTACTGATATTTATTCATAAAAAATGCAAAAAATGTGTTCTTAAAACATCTATTGAGTTCTCTTTGTTATTGTACTACGAAAATAAAAAACTCAAAGGTTATGCTTTCAAAGATAACTGATGAACAAGAAGTATTCTATTTTTCTATGTATATAAATAGTACTAGAGTTAGAATTTTAAAGGTCAGCTAGAGATTCAACATTAGACATCATATTTTATTTTACTATTAATGTTTAAAGCAATAAAATGTTTTAATTTTGAAAAAAAGTTTAATATTGTGAAGTAATATTTTCAAAATATTGCATACAAATGTGTAGTTTTATCTTTCCGATGGAAGTTTATTTCAGGGTTTGTATAATAAGCTTTGACATTCCAAAATGTACACATAACGTGTAGTCCAGTGGTAATTCATGCGATTTCCAAGCTGATTTTCCTGACTTTAATTCTCATAGAAAGCATTTTTTTTATACCAACTTTTTGTTTTCTATTTTATGCAATTAATGAAAATCTGTATTAAGATAACCTTATAATGATAATACTGTCTGAATTTTAAAATATTTTTTGTTTATATTTGTTTTCAGATTTCAGACATGTGTACGTTTTCATCATCATCACTATTATTAACCGTTGACCAAAGGAACAGATGACCTTAACATCATCTACCCCATAGATCGCAAGGTCTGAAAGGGGAAACTTTACTTTTTTTACTTAACGCTTAATATAAGCTTTGTTTAAAAAAAAAAAGGATTTTGTATGTTTTTCGATTTGCTCGCTAATACAACCGTGGTGTTTATGATACGTTAGGATAGCGCCTTTAGCCACATTATAACAATTAACATCGCTGTATACATTAAAGGAAGGGTCACAGATTGCAGGTGTCATACACATTAAAAGCAGAAAGAAGGGTGAAAATGCAACGGCGCATGGTGATTATATATGCCCAACCTGCGATCGCAGCTGTGTATCAAGGATTGGCCTCTTTAGTCACACAAGAAGTTGCAAAGGGAAAAGATCGTCTCTCGAGACGTAAAATGCCACAGAGATACATTAAATTATTATTATTATTAAGAATTGATTTTTTCTTTTAGCTCGAGGGTTCAGAATCTTTCAAAACAATCTAGGAGCGTGAAATACACTTTTAATTTCACTTGGGCGTGGACTTTTGTTTTCTTCCAGATTTCCCACAGTTCAACTTGTTTTTTTTTTAAAAGTCTCTTTTAGTGATCTTCCATTACTTGTTAATCTAAAACTTTTGTATTTAAATGAGCCAACTTCTTGTAGTGTTTGTTTATTAAGCAAAATGCAAAATCTTGGGTCAGGGGCTGACTGGCCATATGGACGTTTGGGCCACTGTCCGGTGGGTAGACTCAAGAGTGGACCACTTTGAATGACAGTAAGTCCTTAAATGTCTTTATATATTTGATCTTCATGTTGATGACTGTTGTAGACAGTCGTTGACTTGTAGCACCAAACTGCTGAAAGACAACTAAGCTGATAGCAACTAACTTGTTAAACTTGAAATAACATAAATAACTTATATGTGAACAAAACTTAATATAATATTTTATTAAAATATAAAGAATGAATTAAATGAAGTAGGCTTTAGTAATAACATAAAATGGTATTCTGAACAAAATCTAGCTCACTACAATAACACTTCTTTCCAGTCTTAAGTTCTGGAGCTGTCTCACCTATCTAAAACCGCCAGGGACAATATTTTGCATAATTCACAATTAATCGCTAACCTCTTCCCCCCGTCACTCTGGAAACACACAAACACACACTCCATAACAATGGCTTTAGGTAAAAAAAAAAGTTCTACAAGAAATTGATTTCGACACAATCATAAACGATGCAACAGCGACTAGCGACTCTACTCAGCACCGATTGCCATGCCAGCTGCTTTAGCTGCAACATTCAGTTTGGTAGCGAGTTCTTGTACTTGTATTTTGTACTGAGAGATCTTAAATCAAGTGCAAACCTGAGATTAGAAACTGACCTTCCGTTAACGTTGAGGCTAGGAGTAAATCCTTCTAGTTTCTATCATGATATGTTCTAGGAAAATATTAAAAAGAACCGAGGAGAGAATGCATTCTTGCACCATTCCTATGGTCAGGGCCGGATTTAAGTTAGTGGAGGCTCCGGGGTAGGGTTTTTGTTGGGGCCCTTACTCATTAAAAAAATCCACTTAATAATGATAATCCTTATGCCTATATTTAAGAGTAAGCCAAATTTTTTGAAAATTTGAAATAGAGTATTTCTGAATAGAACACACTCATAGAAAGAGAAAGAAAGAACTGACTGTGGAAGTGAATGCACGCAGATAAAGACGTGCAGTGAAGTCTTAAACAAAAGTTATTGATCTAACTCAGCAGTGCTGCTTCGTTAATTCCTATAGCAGTCACGACCAATACTCCTGTCTCATCTTTGGTTCTAAAGATCACTTTGTGCAAAGCCTTTGCTGGCCGATGGACCGTCTCTTTACAGACTTCCACTTGGACCTTCTCTTTACAGACTTCCTCTTGGACCGTCTTTTTACAGACTTCCACTTGGACATTCTCTTTATTTCTTGTTTCGTCAACAAATGTCTTGGCACTTGCTTGCAGGTTTGAGTTTATTGGCGAACATTTGTGCTCGATTTGGTTACAATGATCCTTAGTAAGGGAATAATTCTCTGATGTAAGATCTAGTGATGTGTGGAAAACGCCAATTTGTAATTCTATAGACTCATTTAATAAATCCGAAGAATTGATTAGCGAATCGTGTGTCCTAAATTGACTTGTTGTGCCGGTATTTCTGATGGAAGTCAAATTGGGCTCTTCATTCCTCAATACGCTGGTTCCAGGCTCTTTTATTTTTGTAAAGTAACTGAAGCTGTTCATTGTTGAGGATGCAGGCGAAACCTCTGACAGTCCAGCTGTAGCATTAAACTGTCCTTTGAAATGTGCATTCGACACCAATGAAGATGATTGGTGAATGTGTGGTAGACTTAGTGGTAGCAATGCCTTCTTTGTAGTTCTGTTCACCACATTAGCACGAGCACGTTGGGCCTTAATTTTTTCTTTGCTGCTACCACTTCCGGAAGTGGTTTTTGGAAGGCAGCAACTATACTGGCTCCTAATTTTAGATGTCCAAGCTACATCTTCTGGTTCTGACAAGCAACTTCTGGAGCTTAAATGTTTACCAAACATTTGTTTACCATTCTCTTCCACAAATTGATGGAACCCTCGAGTATCCAAATGATCTTTTCTAGATTTCACACTGTAGTCTGTGTCTAAAGTAAATGTTGGCGTCTCTTGAAATCGTTTCGCTAAAAAAGATGAAGCGCTTTGGTTTGATGCATTGTCAATTTCTTGGTCCCCGCTTTTCTGTAAACGCTTATTCCAAGCGTTGGCCAGTTTTTTGTTTAGGTATTCCTTGTACATTAATCTATTCATGTGGTATTTTCTGTTGTAGTCATGATACGTCTTGTGGAGATTATCCATACTAGTGAAGGTGTGGAAGATCAAAATGTAAAGATGCTACTTTTGTAGAGCAAAAACCTTCATCCAGTATTTGTCTGCCTGGTATGATTTGAAGATGCTTTCTTGGACGTTACATTGTGCATGATTGAATCAATCATACTGTTTCTAACAACGACGTTGAAAATGGGTAACGGTTAGAGAAGTGATATACACGTTTGATTGATGCAAAGCTTTTATACACGTTTGATCGATGCAAAGCTTTTATACACGTTTGATCGATGCAAAGCTTTTATACACGTTTGATTGATGCAAAGCTTTTATACACTTTTGATCGATGCAAAGCTTTTATACACTTTTGATCGATGCAAAGCTTTTATACACGTTTGATTGATGCAAAGCTTTTATACACTTTTGATCGATGCAAAGCTTTTATACACGTTTGATCGATGCAAAGCTTTTATACACTTTTGATGATGCTAAGCTTTTATACACTTTTGATGATGCTAAGCTGCAGTTAAAATAATAGTTTTAGAAAAAGCAAATCGACACCTGAATAAAGTAAATTATTGAACAGGTCACGTGAGCATGACAGCGAGCAAGGTTTAAGAATATAATCGCCGGTAAAGACAATTCCAAGAGGATCTACACAGCCAACAGGACATCTATATATAGGCGTGTACCGGTTTGATGAATAGAATGAATCGAAGTTCATGATTTCTATTTTGTTTTCTTTCTTTGTAATAAAAGTTGTGAATAGATGTACATGAACACGAAAGCTAAAGCGAAATGCGGTTAATGTCTCATTTCATTTATCTACACTGCCTGTAATGTCAATTCTAAATTTTTTATCCATTGCAGAATCACATTTTCTGATCTCTTCCGGTTGTTGTTTTCATTTAATTGGCGATATTGAAGTTGAATTAAGTATCCTTGACCCTGTTATGTTTATCTTGAAAATCACCTATCTCGACTAATCAAGATTACGAGGTTGAAAATCTTTAAATAGTAGATCCTTTTGAACGTTTCACTTCGCTATATCGTAGTTATGTGGCTCGAATTTTATGTTGAACCCATTTTGACGTCATCCATAAGCGCGGTCTGGACTTGATTGTTTTCTCTCGCTTGGTGACATGTACCAATGAATGTATACTTTATTTTAGGCCCTCCAACACCGGGCAGACGTCACGATATACCTGGACATGCATGCCATCACTTCTTTAAAATCAAGACTTCGATGGTCCCAGGTCGAGTTTAACGAACTGAGGTTAATTAACGTGTCGATGTCCGTGAAACGACTCATGTCACGTGATAGAGGTCATGAAGTGGAGTTTCTCATAGCCCGCAGACATGTCCTAGATTTGAACTCATCTAAAGAAAAAAAAAAGAATTATTGTTAAAATATATAGAGTAATAAAAGTATTTTATTTTTGTTTTTGTAGAAATTGCAAAAACACTTTTGGCCTTGGCCAGATAATTATCAACTTGGACTATTCATGATTCCAAGCGAGAGTGTGGCTGAATAAATCGCTCCCCCTGTCTAAATAAAATCAGTTTCTGCCAGACAGTGGTTCTCTCAATGCATCCATATGGATCTGAGACTATGGATCTGGGTACTATACTATACAAAAAGCAACAAAGATTTCTTAAAGAATTTAATTAATTAATTTTCATTCTCTGGCACTGCCAGGGTTGAGCTTCGTTAGAGGGAAACAAATTTCACAATAGTCCCTTCATTAGTATCGACTGAGTATTTTTTTTAGGCAGCGGTCCCCGGTGGGCAGTGGGGCCAGTGGAGTCTCGCCAAAAGGATCATTTAAAATGATAGTATGTTTCGTAAAAGATTTTGTACTATTATTCTACAAAACAGCCCCGCTGACAGACCTTCTTACATATCTTTTAATGACTTTACAGTCAGTGTCGTAGGGGGCGCAATGGATGAGTGGTTAAGCGCTTGGCTTCCGAACCTGGGGTCCTGGGTTCGAATCTCGATGAAGACTGGGATATTGAATTTCGGGATTTTTAGGGCGCCCCTGAGTCCACCCAACTCTAATGGGTACCTGATTTTAATTAGGGAAAGCAAAGAATGTTGGTCGTTATGCTGGCCGCATGACACCCTGCTCATTAACCATTGACCAAAGAAACAGATGACCTTAACATCATCTGCCCTATAGATCGCAAGGTCTGAAAGGGGAACTTTACTTTTACTGTCAGTTTCATAGCAAACAGGCCGCAAAGAGACTAATACGTCTAGATACATGACCAACATGGCTTTAAGGGCTCTTGAAATAAAATTAGGAAAGAATGGGTTCAAATGTCTAAAAAAAAACCTACAGAACTTATTGTTGTTTCCACCAAAGCGAGACTAGGCCGAGGGAAAGAGTAGATACACGAAGGTAGGGAAAACAAACAAACAAAGTGTTTGATATATAAGAAGAACTAAACCGCTGACTCTTTGTACAGACATTATTTTAGCACAGAGTATAAGGGAGCATTTTGAATACTCTTATTACAAAGCTTATATCAACTTACTCTGTCTGTCTGTGTGGTAAAAAGTGTGTACACGTTAGTTCTCCCACACCCAATCTCGGACCAAGCTGAAATTTGGCACAATTATTTCTTTTACCTGACAACACAAGAATCGATAAAAAATTTACCAATTAGTTAATAAAATATTGGTAATAAATTATTTTGTTTGGTATCTCGAACAAGGGAAATAAGTTGACTGAGGTGGTGGTATAAGCTGAATTATTTTTCTTTATAGGTCGTCGTCTGAGGCTTAGTGAACACTAACCTGAAAAATAGAACTAGACTATAATAACAATCGATATTTAAACAATCTTCCATGTTCAGAAGGCTTAAGCCATGAGTTCGAATGGACCTCTTTCACCAATCGTAAACAAACAACATTTAGTCACGTGATTATATTGATAAAACAAAGAAAAAATCTGTCACGTGATAGCCATTGTGTATTAAAAATTAGATTGTAATTTGTATAGAAGAGCTAGAGAATCACGTGGCTAAGTGTTGTTTGTTTACGATTGGTGAATAAGGTCAATTCAGGTCATTCCTCTCTCCTCCCCTTTTTTAAATATATTTTTTTTATATTGTTAGTCTAGATGTATTACAAATTTCATCACATGACTGATCCAAACTAATTGATACAAATACGCTTAATATAAGCTTTTTTAAAAAAAATATTTTCTTGTTAAAAACATATCTCAAAGAGTAGGCCTATATTTTGTAGAGAGAGGGGTAAGAGAAGGTAGAGCGGCTTACAACGTATTCAAATGAAACATCAAAAGTGTTTACAATCTTCAGATACGAATGACTACTGCGTGACTAACTCCTGCATGACTCTATTCACCCAAGTCAACAAGTATTTCAAACCCGGAAATACTCTTCAACTTTACCATGTGAACAATGAACACTAATTTTTTTTTTCTGTTAAGGGCGGTAAGACAAAATAATTTTATCCTCTCAGGTAAATAAAATTTATCTCCCTTTGCTAGCATAATTAAACACGGTGTTTCCCATATTGTGCTCTATGGAACACTTGTGTTTCAATGTCACACGAGGCCTGAAGAGGTGTTCTGCGAACTGATAATAAGGATTGTCTTCGAGTCTGAAGATTAATGAGGAATGCAGTATTTCCCGGGGGTACGCAGCCCCAGCTGTGACCTACATATTTTGCCATATCGAGTGCAAGCATAACCATTGTCCACTGGTGGTCGATTAAGATTTTCTCTTCGCCATCTACGTCTGTCCTCGTCAGCGGATGTTCTTTTGGTCTCAAATGTGTATCCCAGGCCTTTGTAAGTGACCTCCAGCTGTCTCTTTCTCAAGCCGCATGCAACCAGGTGCTCTCTTCTATGTCAACCAAGATAAGCTGGCGCCTAAGTTGGTATTTAAAGTGTTTCCGTGGGGCGCCTCTGTTACGCCAACCACATTTTAGCTCACAAAAAAAAAAAAGACTGCTTTTGGCATACGTTCGTCCCCCATACGGGATACGTGCCCTGCCCAGCGTAACTGTCGGACCATAAGAAGTTCCTCTATACTGTCCTGCGAACTATTGGAGCAAGGAACTAGTATAGCTTCACGTGTGACTACTTCAATAGTAAATGCAGAAAATAAAATACACATGAAAAACAAAACAAAAAAATACATTTTTTCAAAACAAAGCTAATACGAAGTGACATTGTATCAATCAGTCATGTCATTAAATTTGTAATAGATCTAGACCAGGGGTGGCCAACCTATGGTGCATGCTCAGATCGGCGTATTGTATGATTACAAGTGGCGCACAACACCCCTGAGGTAAAATAGATATAAAAAAAAAGCAAAATAAAAAAAAATACTTAAAAAAAAAAGCTTATATTTAGTGTAGTACAAATTTGTTTGGATCAGTCATGTAATTAAATTTGTAATAAATCTAGACTAACAATAATAAATCTGCGCAATTAGAAACATTTTTACCAATTGTTTTTGTTTGGGGTAATTATGTCATGCTTTTTTCTTTGTCAATGTGCTATGATCTTATTACTTTGTCTGGACCGTTTGGAAAGGGCTAGGGGGAAGAAAGAAAAGGTTCTTGATCATTGGTTCTAAAATGTATTTCTAATATAAAAAAAACTGCGACCTGAATTCGAACTCGAGGACTAGGGACTCCTCAGTCTCCGTGAGTCACCACCGTAGCCACTGAGCCAAGAAGCTGCTTATAATTTTTTAGTTATATTGTTATAGGTTTTATAGTTATTCATTTTTTTTCTCTACAAGCAATGAGGGGGACTAATTCAGCATACATCATCGTATCAGTCAAGGAAAATTTCTTTCCATTGTTGGAGATACAAAACAAAATAATGAATTACTGATAGTTAATTAACTTATTAGTTAGTTGTTTTTTTTTTATTATTCTTGTGTTGACACGTAAAAAAAAGTTATTGTGCAAAATTTGCAGATTGACTTGAGAAAACAACAAAGCACGTATTATCGTGAAAAATAAGAAAGCCGATCTACAGAGAATACAATAGAATAGAATAGCTATTATGACTCCCAACACGTGTCAATACTAATGGTGCCCACTCCAAGATCATGAATAGCGAAGGATATTGCTTACGGTTTTCTAAGTCATAGTTGGGTCTTACCTCAATGGCTTAATTTTTTTTTATTTCCCTTTCCAAAAGATACATTGCATAAAAAAAATTACTAATTCTATGGTATCACAACAACAAATGTAAGAACTTTGTTCAGAATTGTTCATAATTTTCGGTTTCCTTTGCTTGTCCCTTTTCAAGCCCTAGACATACAAGCCACATGGGCTTTCATCTCAAAACGAAATGCATGTTTTGAGTTTTGAAGCTCAGTGTCTTTTTTTTTACTAGTAAAGTCCAACAGTTCTAGGACACATACACACCCAGAAGTAGTCGCAGATATATAGTAGATTCTTATACCTGAACACTGACTTACGGGAACTAGGTCAAATTTTTATTTTATTTTTTTATTTGGTGACGGTTTAACTTACAAAAAAACTGAAAGCAGATTCTTATTCTGCAACTAAAGGACTATAAAAATAGCTGTATTCCTTTGTATTACCACTCATAGTCAAGATTTTATTTTAAAATAAAGTGGGTCACTTCATGCTCCTATATTGAACGCAGTTTTTGGGCTTTCTCCTCAATTGGACAGTGAGCACCGTCATTGTACACCACTATGTAATTGCTAATAAATTATATCTGTGTTACTTAATTTTTTTTAGATTGTATTAAAAGAAGTAGATTCACTTTTGCAATATGTATTTATAGTCTATTTCCTCATATACTCTCTTTCTGTCTCTCTCTCTCTAACTCTATAATATTATAGAATATAGATCTATATAGAATATATATATATATATATATATATATATATATATATATATATATATATATATATATATATATATATACTAGACATATGTTACCCGCGACCCGCGGGTCTTTATTTGCGCATTACTTTCGATATAGTCACTGAGAGTGTTTTGTAAACAATTAAACGAAATAATAATGTAATAAGTAATAAGTAAAGCGAATGTGTCAATGTAAAAATAGTGTGAATGAAGCTATCAAATCAAAATAGCTAATAGGCTTAAATCTTTTTTTTTTTTTTTCAAATTAAAACATTTGCTTGTAGGCCTACATATATTTGATTAAAATTTGAGATGGATAGACTTAATTTTGTATGTTCATGTGTATAAAGTAGATCCTGAGGTAGACATAGATCTAGATCTAGACTAATCTAGAGTTAAACATTGGCTTTTATAGAGTTCATTCTGTGCTCCGCATGCGTGAACTTTTTTTCATGAATGAAAATAGGCCTATCTCAACACGGCTACGCAGCTTTAGCGAACAGCGAACGAATGTATTAAAAATGCTTTAGAAAAACAAATTTGAATGTTAATTTGATTAAAATATGAAATGAATGGACAATAATTAGTATGTTTATGTGTTAAAGCATAAAACTATCTTTGCGAAAAGAAGTTTTATCATCTTAGAGTTCAATAAGAGTTTTAGACCTAGGCCTAGGAATAGACTCAGTAGAGAGATGTGTTAATGTGTAACCATTTGGTAATAGTAATATCTAATGAAAGAATGTTCGCCAGGAAATCTATAGTCACAGATATCAGGAATTAATTTATGTATAAAATGCTTTTGAATAATCTAGTGGATTGGATTTAGATGTATGTTAAACTTAGCTAATGATCCTTTCACGTTATTTCTCTTTCGCTACGAAAATAAAATTAGTTTTGCGAAAATGGGTTTACCCGAAGTCGATACATTCTTATATATTAAAAACGAAAAGAGCGATAGCTTTGTTATATGAATGGGATTATAAAGTGAACAATTAAACGAAATAATATTTAGTACGCGATTCATGAATGAATATAGATCTAGGCCTTTAACTCGGCTTCGCAGCTTACGTAAACGGATGTAGCTTTAGAAAACCAAATTTGAATGTTTATTTGATCAAAATATGAAGTGAATGGACTTTAATTAATATGTTTATGTGTCAAAGTATAAAACTATCTGTGCGAAGAGAAGTTTTATCATCTTAGTGTTGAATTAGAGTTTTAGATCTAGGGATGGGATTATAAAGTAACAATTAAACGAAATAATTTTTAGTACGCGATTCATGAATGAATATAGATCTAGGCCTTTAACTCGGCTTCGCAGCTTTCGTAAACGAATGTAGCTTAAGAAAACCAAATTTGAATGTTTATTTGATCAAAATATGAAATGAATGGACTTTAATTAATATGTTTATGTGTTAAAGTATAAAACTATCTGTGCGAAGAGAAGTTTTATCATCTTAGAGTTGAATTAGAGTTTTATATCTAGGGATGGGATTATAAAGTAAACAATTAAACGAATTAATATTTAGTACGCGATTCATTACGGTATTGTCTAATGAAAGAATGTTCGTCAGGAAATCTGTAGTCACAGATATCAGGAACTAATTTATGTAAAAAATGCTTTTGAAACACAAAATTGAAGGTTAATTTTATTACATAATGAAATCAATGAATCTTCTTTTGTATTTTCACGTGTCAAAGTAAAAAACTATATGCGCAAAGTGTATTTCTTAAAATTAGATCTAGGTCTAAATCCTTTCTATCTTTTCTTATGTCAACATTGTAGACATGGCCTAGATCCATAAAATACTATAGCTGTAATAGAGTCGGACAACTTTATTTTTTTTTGAGGGTCTTACATTTGTTTTAGGGCTACAATACATTCACTAAGGTCTAAGTTGGTACCCAAGGAACATTCCTGCCTAGTTTTATCAAGATTGGTCAAGCGGTTTTGATGTCTATAAGTAACATACATACATACCCCTCACATTCTACTTTATAATATAGATATATCGTTTATAGTTTATTATTTATATACCTATGTAATCTATGTGTAGAAACAGACAGAAATAAATCTATATAGATTATATATCGATAAATTAATTATTATAATTTAATAAATAAGATATTTTCAACTAGGCTACATTGGCTACATGTATTTCCTCTGTCTTTCTTTTAATTGCCATCCAAGGACCCTCTTCTTGTTTTCATAAGTTGGATGTTCGTTTTGTGACACATTAACACCCCCCTCCCTCCCAAAGATGCTTATAATTCTTTTCATGACTCTCTCCCCCTTCCCTCCACTGCCTGTTGGATAGTTTGTGACACTACAAGCTGAGTGTATACTTCTCCTCACTGCCAGCTCATCTGGAGTGATCACCTGCAGTGGGCATGGTCCCTGGCTTCAAATTAGCAGCCCGCACTTTTTCTTTCATTCATAAATTATATATTATAGACATCTCGATCTAGGTCAAGCTTATTCATTGAAAAAATCATAGATTTATTAATCCCAATAATATTTCTTATTACGATTTTGCTGTGTCCAATGAAGGAGAATGAGCTGAATTCATTATTATTCGTTGTACACCCCCTTAATAAATTTTATTTAACAGCTAACGGTATAAATGTGATTGGAATGTCTTTCTAAAGATGTTTGGAAGCTTATTTTGATATGCCCATCAGCCTACGATCAAATAGGCTCATAATATAGCCTTCACCCCTTATATGGGTATGAATTGCCGGGGGAGGTTAAAACAACAGCTTTACATACATGGTTACCGAGAATCTAAAAAACTGCCATCTGCTTTGGAAAAACGGAACAAAATTACCGGAACTTATCTAAAATTGGACATCCGCAGTCCCGAAACGTTGATTTTTGCTCCAAACATAAAAACAAATGAATTACAAACAAAAAAAGCGACCCGTTCATTGAAGGAGAATTTGATGGGGTGTCCAAAATATAAGAAGCTATATATAGGAGCACCAGCGAGTGGCCAAAAAAAAAAATCAGTCTTCCATGTTCATTACAAGGTCGAAGATCCAAAACTATCAATAGTCAATGATTTCCTCGGATCGTTCACCAGCTGACAGATCAGCCTGAAGGCCCATGGATCTGATGTTTTTATGTCCAACACCCAAAGCTGGGCTAATCAACGATGCTCCTGGACATCACGTTGCGGAACTCTACAATAGGGCAGACCGGTTAAATTGTCGTCAACCCAAGTCTGAGGCCAAGCAGCACTACAATGAGCTAATAAGGAGTTTAGAGGACTATATATAATCTAAGATTGATTACTCTTTACAAATTGTCTGGTCTGGCGATAATTTTTTCCCCAATGAAATCCCAGGACGACTAATCTTCACCAGTTGACACCGAGAGGTCCTGAAGTTCTGTTAGAATCACCACAGACTGAAATGATAAAACATAGTATATGTGAGTAATTTGTATATAGTTTTTTTTTTAAATAGTCCCCAGTATAAATAAAGCTCCACGAGCCTCTCCAACATTCTTTGCTATGTAACACTTCCAATGGGTCTAACTCCTGCTTTACAAAATTACACTAATAATAATAATAATAAAAATAATAAAAAATTATAAATTAAAAGCAAAAGATATACCACATAACTATTGAGACCATCAGAGACAGAAAAATGTTACAAAGATTAGCATATTAGCAAACAAAGGATAACTAACCAAGAATAAAGGTAAATACAAACCAATATTTACACCCTAATTCACTCATACCCACATACCAAAACTTGAAAGATCCACACAATCATCTTAGATACATACACACTATTATCTTGTACATGGACCAAAGGGCTACAAAACAAGGTGTCGAGGACTTCTGAGGGAGCAGTCCAACACATTAAGTGGCTACCCCAGAACACATACAAATACATCACAATAAAAGCCCGGCAGTTCTTTTATGTAAATAATTCTATTATTTCAAATACATTTGCAATTAAGAACCACTACTGTGGGCTAATACTGAAAACTACCTTACCGAATACACTAAATCGTACAGAAAACCTACTTGCATATAAAAATATATCATTCACCAATATTACATGTGTATGTGTATATATGGCGTAAATATTATTAAATGCTACCAGATATTATGAACGGTATAGGAAGAGTGTTTGTTCTACCAAATTCTACTACAATTGAATAAACTTATATTTGGTGTTAATGTTTTTAAATGTTTTTGTCATCCTAAGAAAGAACAAAAAGTTATACTGTATACTGTGATGATCAGTGATATTTAATGAAAAAAGAACTACAGGGACACTATATAAAAAAAATAGTATATTTAACATAAAAATTAGCTGACAACAAAACACAAACTAAACAATGAATTAAGATACAGAAGGATTCTACTCAGAAATGACCAAATATTTTCTGAATGTCATAATGAATAAATGGTCCCTGAAACCTGACAACGTTATAACCTCTTCGATTGTAATTTAAAACAAGTCTATCTTTGATTCTTCCCTTTCTTCCACAAACACTGCACAAATTATTATTATTATTATTATTATAGCTTTTATATAGCGCTACTTTCATGCTTATAGCATGCTCAGAGTGCTTTGGTCCAATCTCATTTGTGGACCGGTGGGGGGGAGGGGGTATCTAGGAGTTGGTTTTCCGTGCTGCCTTTAGGCGCTCAGTAAACGCAACTCTGCCCGAGTCGGGTGTTGAACCTCGAGCCCCCAAATATGAACAAAAGAAAAGCAGAAAGTGATAGCAAGCGTCAGTTGAATGATATGTTGAAAAATTCATTCTTATACATTTCGAGTCCATTACGAAAACCAGTATCCATTGTTTGTGAGCCCAATTTCTCGAATAACAGAAGATATTTTTTCAGATCTATATTTATAATTCTTCTCTTCCCTCAAGAGTTTGGACGAGAAGAAGAAGTAAAGGAAAGATCACTCTCTTATTTCTGCGGATAGTCACCCCCTCGAAAAAAACAAGAGGGGGGGGGAACAAGTGGGTATTCACACTTCGATACGATGGCTGCGCGCTGGACTGTCAAACCCTGCCCGCTCCCATCCCCCTTCGTCCTGCGGGAGGTTTGGACTAGGAAGTCAACTATCTTCAACTCTGAAGGAACATCCGAAAAATGGAAAACATTTTACAAACACTAAATAGCAGCGCCGGACTTAACCATTGTGACCAAGAAGTCATGAAAAGAGAACAAGTAATCTACTATGTATATTTACAGGTCACTAAATAGCTGGGCCGGACTTTACCATTATGGGCCCTATGCGAAACGGATTTCGCGGGGCCAAGTTTAGGTAGGGAAGGGGACAATAAGAGAAATTTAAGAGTTTGTATTAGAAAATAAATTCGTCTATGCATTTTATTCATTCTTTACTACGTACAGAATTACTTTACGAGCCTTGTCTATATATTTCCATATATTTTATGGACTTTTTCGTATATTTTGCAATTTCAGGAGATTTCCGAAAGCTCCTGATAAATCGACAGGAGAGCGCGGGAAATCTGTTTTAAGTTATAAAGTGGTTTAATTTAATAATTTATACACATTGAATTAGAGCGGGTCCTATGAAAGTGCGGAGCCCACTGCGGTCGCATAGGTTGCAGTGGCCTAAGGCCGGCCCTGTAAAATAGCGGCGTATACTACGCCGCCGGTAGACTAGTATTATATAAAACATGAAGTTGAAATTGAAGAAAATGAGAAGATAATGTCCGACTCTGATTTTAGCAAAGAAAAATAGAGAACATAAAAGCGGCTAATGCTCTTTGTTAACAGAAGTTGTGAACGATGCAATATTTGAAGCAATACTTGAAGCAATACTTGAAGCAATACTTGAAGCAATACTTAAAGCATCTTACGAAATTGAAAATAAGATCAATGAAATCGCTCTCTCAATGCAGACCATTTTCAAGACACATTGAGGAACTTTCTCATGATGTATCTGAGACAATCTGAGTATGGTCTTTATTTCACTTTTCTCCAACGAAGCTGGTGATATTTGTGATGTTGCCTAGTTCAGCATTTTGTTAAAGGAATCGATACTAATTTAAACATCTTTGAAGGATTGATTGATTCACTCCATACAAAACAACAAGGGAGCCCAACAGAAAGCGGAGTCATGTTTGAAAAATTATGAATTACATTTTAGTATTCTCTTAAGTGTCTGTACTGATGGAGCACAGCCAATGATTGGTAGAGGTAGGGCCTACTTGAACAGTAAACAAACTTGTCCTCAAGAAAAAAAATTTCCGTAAAAAAAATAATTTTCCTTTAGTTTAGTGTTCTATAGCTATAGTGCAGTGCTACAGTTCCCATGATAATATGACAAACTACTTATTAATTGTTGTTTTAAATTATGTCCAACTTATATGCATACTAAATAGATTTTTTTTTCGTAAATGTAGTAGTTTGTATGATAGAACTTACTTAACTTAACAATACAAATGTAAAAAAAAATATTTTTTTGACAAAAAATACGGAACGACTTGCCTACTAAAGAGCCTTCCTGCTTGCATAAGTGATTTAAAAAAATAGATTTTTCGCTTTCAGAAAAGAAAAAAGTAGCCGTTGCATCAGAACTTTGAATGGTCTGAAATATTATGATGTGGGATTTTCACTATCTTTTCTAGAGAAAGACTATCTAGAGATCTAAACGGGATGGACGAACGGACGGACAGACATTCCACACAAAACTAATAGCGACTTTTCTCCTTTCGGGGGCCTCTAAAAAATCTATACGCATAGACACATTTAGATGGTAGTTTAAGGCAAAAAGACACAGAACAACGTTATACCATTTCTGTTTCAAAGTATAACAAAGTAAACCTGATCAGGTGGTGTTAAGTCTGTTTTTAATTTAATTAAATTACGTTATAGACATGCAGTAACAATTGAATAAATGTCATAAACAGTGGGATTTTATAATAGAATAAACATTCATTTTACATTTGAGTGAACATTAATAAAAGTAGGTCATCAGCTCACTGTATTGCTCAACAAAAAGAAAAGAACTAACTAGCAATAGTGTTTATTGGAACATATTGAAGAAAGTGTTGATTGGGGGGGGGGTGACACCCTGATCTAACCGCACCAGCTGACACCGACAATAGTGACGCCACTGCTACTGTGGACTTGGGTCAATCTGTCAAGGATTTTCCCTGCTACTGGCAGAAACGCCACGGTATTCGGAGCAGTCGCCTATTTTATACAGTAATAAGGATACTCAGATATATATTTTCAATATGAGTGTTTAAAACATTATCTAGTTTCTAGACAAACATCATACTCACTAGCTAGCCCAGCTTTGAGATGGTTAGTTTTTAATACATCGGTTAAAACTCCGAACTGCACTAGGCTACAGGGTACTCAGGGAGAAACACAAGTTAGTGTAGACCAACAATGAAATCCTACAATTATACTTGACGCATACAAATGACAGATTGCATTATATCTTTGTACACATACACCTCACAAACGTTTCACACACACACACACACATACACACACACATTCTTTCAGAATGGATACATTGTCTTTAAAACGAAATATGAGACATACAAGGGAGGTGATTCGATGAGGTCAAGGTTGGGTGACGGTTCCTAGTTCGTTACAAACATGGTCATTCAAAACACAGACTAAAGGATTAAACAAAAAAAACAAAACAAGTAAATTAAATTAGTATTACTAGTATTAGCGACCTTTTTTAAAAAGCATTTCTTTTTTGTTTTCTACTAACTCATTATCTTGTTCCCGCCATTTATAAAAAAGATACGCCCCTGCACAAAGCCATCTATTGTAATTTATCTGAATCGATCAAAGAGGCCACAGGGGGGCTCCATTTAACAGCAATTGCACAGGCCCCTCCCTCCGCTACCAACTGATTCCAGGTGCTAAGAAATTATAAGTCATATTGATTGAACTAATAGAGGCAATTATAAGTTGATAGTCCGATTAGGTGCTTAGCCTTTGAAGGTAGGCTTATAGTCTCTAGGCTGAAGAATGGTGACTTGAACACGCAAGGCGAGACTAATTCACGAAACCTACTTATAGGTCTGGGGTGGGTGGCTGAGTGATAAAGCGTTTGGCTTCAGAACCAGAGGGTCCCAGGTTTGAATCTTGGTAACGACTAGGATTTTTAGTTTCGGGGTATAAGGGGCACCTCGGAAATCAGAAAGCGGTAGGTCGTTGTGCTGGCCATATGATATCCTCGATAACCGTGGGCCACAGAAACAGATGACCTTTACATGGTCTGAAAGGGAACTTTACTTTACTTACAGGTCTATAAGTGTATTTGTTTGTGCGTGTGTGTTTATGCAGTTCGTATTTTATGAGTCAATGTCCAAAGAGTTAAGAGAAAATGGTCAAAGAAAATAGTTTGAAACACCAAGGGACATTAGCACTTGACCAATGCTGTCTGTGTGTTCTCGCTGGACACCGACTCCCTCTCTCTTAAATTTTTTTTGTTCTTTAATAAGGCGATCAAACGACTAATCGATTTGTCTATCTATGTGATCCAATGGACTTCCACTTTGATACAAAGACAAGATCAATACGACAGTGTAACGTCAACCTCCATTCAGGAATTGGTTTAGGATTTCTTTTAATTGATTAGACATTCTGACCTCGTTTGTATGAAAGAGAATTATATATCACGTGATGCACGTAGACAAGGTCAAATTCTAAAAGGAAGCAAAAAAAAAAACAACAACAACATAGAAGTAATTCTTTTAACAATTCCTCTTTTCAGCTTGCAAACTTTTCATCGGTAAGAAAAACAAAACAAAAGGGTAGATGGTAGGACATTATTCTCGAAAACGGCATGAACGATTTTCCTAGAAATTTGACTGTTTATGTATATCTTTGGAAAAAAGAATTACTAGCTAATAAACCACACTGAGAAAACTGGTTTTAATTTTTCAAAGTAAAATTTATAAAAAAAAGAAAAAAATACTTTTAAAAAAGCTTACACGAAGTTTAGTTGTATCAGTTAGTTTGGATCAGTCATGTAGTTAAGTTTGTAATAAATTTAGACCAACAATAACACATCTGAGCGATTAGTAATATTATTTACCAATTGTTTTTGTTTAGTTTTTCTAGCTTTCTCAATTCGCTATGATCCTATCACTTATCTGGGACCAGTTGGGAAAATTCTCTATGACTTAATTTTATTCACTAACTTTATATTATTCACTCTCTCTCCCCCCCCCTCTCTCTCTCTCTCCCTCTCTCACACACACACACACACAAACAAAAGGTAATGTAATCCCCAACCTCTTGACTTCCCACTATAGAGTCCCAGAATACTTTGCCTTCCCAGAATACCTTGCCTTTAGTTTCACTCTCAATACTCTCAGACAATAAACACAATTGGTGTCACGTGACACTTCTTTGGAGTTGTGAGTCTAATATCCTGAACGACCTTCACCTCAAGCCCAGACCTGACAACTTGTGAGACTTCCGGGTGGTAAAGAAACCCGCCATGAAAATGGAGAAAGAAGAAGAAAAAAAACTGCGCTAGAGACTATCAAAATGTCAAGATACAGCGTTTGCCAGGAGATAGTACTAGATCGAGTCTAAATCAGGAATAGCCAGACTTTTGTAGTGTGTACACTAAGTTACACACCATGTGAGTCGACATTCTAGTTGATAACTTTAGTGCATATCAACAATATATTAGAAAATATTAAAAGAACATAATTTGAATGTCTGGCGGTTGAAACAACTTGAGATTTTCATTTGTTCAACTCAATACACAAAATCAGCTTTATAAAGAAGGAATTGATTTAAAGAAAGAATTGATTTAAAGAAAGAATTGATTTAAAGAAAGAATTACCTGACAGTGCTGTAACATGCGCAGCGACAACACCACCGGAAAGGGCTTTAACTGGCCGGGTAAAGCGGGTAGCGTGGATCTGACGTGCCCATGACACTAAGTAAACACTGTGGTTCTGTCAAACCTAGCATGTGAAGTCTGGACTTGGCGGCCTGTGCGCAACGTTACCATTACTAGACCAATCGAACAGAAAGGTAACGACCAGCACAGCGCTGCGAATCACTATAGAGCAGGTCAAGGTTGGGCATCTAAGTCATATAAAACCTTCCTCTTTGCCAGAAATGTTTTGAGCTTGGAACAGGCAGAGAAACTCTGTCGATTAAAACCTTGTGAACTAGCTGAGCTTATTTATCACATGTATAAATAAATAACACTATCCCTTTCAGACCATCTATAAGACTGATGATGTAAAGGTCACCTGTTTCTATGGCCGACCGTATGGCTAGCCCAAGCACCACCAGCTTCCACGATGTACGTCAGGTACAGATCAGAATTGGATGGCCTCTGGGGCGATGTTCAGAGTTCTAGTCTTCATCAAGATTCGAACCTGAGGCCTCTCGGTTGGAAAGCATAGCGCTTTACCGCTTCGCCATAAAACCACTTAAATAAAGGACATGCTAAACTTTTTTGTTTCTTTTTTTTGGAGCGTCGATATCTTATAAGATAAGGGGATGTTATCTTACCACTAAATTTACACAGGTTCTTTACAGTCAACCTTAACAGACTCCAACATTTAGACGTAGTCGACATTAACTTTAACTTGTATACAAATGTGTTTAAATTGCCCAAAGACACAAATAGTTATTTTGTTTTCCATTCAATATATTTTTAAGCAAAAAAACAACAACAAAACAATAACATTCAATTTTACAAAGCTCATATCTAATCACTCTGTCTGTCTAGTAGAGTTTATATAAGTAATTTCTCCCACACCCAATCTCGGATTAAGTTGAAATTTTGCACATTTATTTATTGTACCTATCAAAACAAGAATCAATAAAGTAACAAGAGAAAGAAAACGTCAAGCTCAAATTCAAGTTGTACATTTTTTAAAATGCATATAAAAAGTGATCACCGCAACATTCATGTGGATAACCTCTTAGTTTTTTCTTTCTTTTGAAGATCCATTTAACGACCTGCAAAGCACAAAAGTAGAGTCCATTTGGGAGAGCCAATTCTATATAGGACCCATGTCTCAGCACTCCTCGATCAGTCATTGGTGGCCGAAGTGGTTGACCGTTTGACTTAAGACAAGTGCTAATAAGAAACGGCTTACACTTGTGGTGGGGGAAGCAGGGTGGGGGGGGGGGTGTGAGGTAAAAGGGAGGTCTAGAAGAGCTAAATATTAGGGCTGACATTAAACTCTTAGCTCCGCCTGCTGTCAGGACGACTGAAGTGACCGAGACGGGGCTGAGTGATCTGACACACGACGTAGATTGAGTAGCAAGAGTGGGTCTCACTTTGGTAGACATGGAACCCTCCCTGAGCGCTGGTCCTGTGAGGTCAAAAGCAATTTTTTAAAACTAGATTTAAAATTAGGCTGAAGGGCAAGGTATATATCTGTATCGGTAGAGCTAGACCCCTGTGAGTGTCATGGTGTTTCAAAGTATTGACATTGTCTTTACAACGTCAAGCTGCTGGGGATTGACCCTTCCCCTCCCGTATTCCCTTTGTTAAAAGAGAGAAGAATGTATGAGTTATTGTCTGCTATTGTGTGAATAGGTTTGTGTCATGATACAGTCCTGTTCGTGTGTGTGTGTGTCATTATACATTTCTGTTCGTGTGTGTGTGTGTCATTATACATTTCTGTTCGTGTGTGTGTGTGTCATTATACATTTCTGTTCGTGTGTGTGTGTCATTATACATTTCTGTTCGAGTGTGTGTGTGTCATTATACATTTCTGTTCGAGTGTGTGTGTCATTATACATTTCTGTTCGTGTGTGTGTCATTATACATTTCTGTTCGTGTGTGTGTGTCATTATACATTTCTGTTCGTGTGTGTGTGTGTCATTATACATTTCTGTTCCTGTGTGTGTGTGTGTGTGTGTGTGTGTGTGTGTGTGTCATTATACATTTCTGTTCGTGTGTGTGTCATTATATATTTCTGTTCGTGTGTGTGTGTGTCATTATACATTTCTGTTCGTGTGTGTGTCATTATACATTTCTGTTCGTGTGTGTGTGTCATTATACATTTCTGTTCGTGTGTGTGTGTCATTATACATTTCTGTTCGTGTGTGTGTGTGTCATTATACATTTCTGTTCGTGTGTGTGTGTCATTATACATTTCTGTTCGCGCGTGCGCGTGTGTGAGTGTCATTATACATTTCTGTTCGTGTGTGTGTGTCATTGTGTCATTATACATTTCTGTTCGTGTGTGTGTGTCATTATACATTTCTGTTCATGTGTGTGTGTGTGCCATTATACATTTCTGTTCGTGTGTGTGTGTCATTGTGTCATTATACATTTCTGTTCGAGTGTGTGTGTGTCATTATACATTTCTGTTCGTGTGTGTGTGTGTGTGTGTGTGTGTGTCATTATACATTTCTGTTCGTGTGTGTGTGTGTGTGTGTGTGTGTCGTTATACATTGCTGTTCGTGTGTGTGTGTGTGTCATTATACATTTCTGTTCGTGTGTGTGTGTGTCATTATACATTTCTGTTCGTGTGTGTGTGTGTCATTATACATTTCTGTTCGTGTGTGTGTGTCATTATACATTTCTGTTCGAGTGTGTGTGTGTCATTATACATTTCTGTTCGTGTGTGTGTGTCATTATACATTTCTGTTCGTGTGTGTGTCATTATACATTTCTGTTCGTGTGTGTGTGTCATTATACATTTCTGTTCGTGTGTGTGTGTGTGTGTGTGTCATTATACATTTCTGTTCGTGTGTGTGTGTGTCATTATACATTTCTATTCGTGTGTGTGTCATTATACATTTCTGTTAGTATGTGTGTCATTATACATTTCTGTTCGTGTGTGTGTGTCATTATACATTTCTGTTCGTGTGTGTGTCATTATACATTTCTGTTCGTGTGTGTGTGTGTGTCATTATACATTTCTGTTCGTGTGTGTGTCATTATACATTTCTGTTCGTGTGTGTGTGTCATTATACATTTCTGTTCGTGTGTGTGTGTCATTATACATTTCTGTTCGCGCGCGCGTGTGTGTGTGTGTCATTATACATTTCTGCTCGTGTGTGTGTGTGTCATTGTGTCATTATACATTTCTGTTCGTGTGTGTGTGTCATTATACATTTCTGTTCGTGTGTGTGTGTGTGCCATTATACATTTCTGTTCGTGTGTGTGTGTCATTGTGTCATTATACATTTCTGTTCGAGTGTGTGTGTGTCATTATACATTTCTGTTCGTGTGTGTGTGTGTGTGTCATTATACATTTCTGTTCGTGTGTGTGTGTGTGTGTCATTATACATTGCTGTTCGTGTGTGTGTGTGTGTGTGTGTGTGTGTCATTATACATTTCTGTTCGTGTGTGTGTGTGTCATTATACATTTCTGTTCGTGTGTGTGTGTCATTATACATTTCTGTTCGTGTGTGTGTGTGTGTGTGTGTGTGTAATTATACATTTCTGTTATTTCTGTTCGTGTGTGTCATTATACATTTCTGTTCGTATGTGTGTGTCATTATACATTTCTGTTCGTGTGTGTGTGTGTGTCATTATACATTTCTGTTCGTGTGTGTGTGTCATTATACATTTCTGTTCGTGTGTGTGTGTCATTATACAGTTCTGTTTGTATGCGTGTCATCATAATTACTGTTTGTGTGTGTGTGTGTTTTAATATCTGTTTGTATGCGTGTCATTATAATTATCGTTTGTGTGTGTGTGTGTGTATGTGTGTGTGTGTGATTTTACATTTCATTTTGTATGCGTGTCATTATAGTTTCTTTGTGAGCGTGTGTGTGTGTGTCATTATACATTTCTGTGTGTAACTGTTTTTATTGTTAACACTGGGTCGTTAGTTTGTAGGTCCAAACATCTAGTACAATTAAACCGATATATGCGTATTAAATTCTTAATATAGAGCTTTAAATAAACACGAACAAGATGCTTTAAAAAATAACAACTGAATCTAACTTTAATAAATACAAAGATTCAATTTGAAAGTAGATCAATGCAGAAACACAATGGAAATAGTTTAAACAAGTTATAACTCACTGCTAAAAAATGTCTTTACTAGTCTCTGAATTCATCAACTTACACACCAATTTATTAACCTGAATTTTTAAAGACACCCTCGTAGTTGCATGAAAAAATAGACGGTACCGGTTTCACGAAGCTTGATTTCATAATTCCAAACATATCTCATTCTTAACATATACAATTACTAAAGCTGAAATCTAATCACTCTGAAAAAAAAATCATAACATATATAATACGGACGAAAGAAGATGATTACGTCCTACGCGTCATGCATATTAACCAACGACTTAAATTCTGCCAAGTCACTGGTTTTTCTGGCTATCTCAGGCAACCCATTCCATGCCTAGGGAAGAAGGAGTATTTGTACACATTTGTCCCAGCATATGGAACTGTAAATGTGCGGTTATCTTTGTGTCTTTCTGAATATTTTATTAAATTTTGTTTTTGTATTTGAAGATTATGGTTCAGAGTTTTATATATAATTGCTACTTTACTTTTGAGTCTTCTATCCTGAATGCTTTCTAAATTTAGTGATTTTACTGAAGGTGTTAATCTAGTCAAATGTGATTATTCGTTTGTTATGAATCTCACTGCTCTATTTTGTGTCTGTTCCAGTTTCTTAATGTTTTCTTGAGTTGAGCGGTCCCAAACAGAGGATGCATATTCTATTATTGGCCTAACCAAGGTTAAATAACATTTTAGCTTTATGTTCTTATTTGATTTATAGAAATTTCTTTTAATAAACCCTAATGCTTTGTTTGATTTTTTGATAGTTTCATCAATATGTGGATTCCATGACAGTTTTTCATTTTGCGTTTTTAGTCTGTGTTACTGGTTCACCATGAATAAGATAAGTGAAATTAATTTGTTTTTAGTTTTTTTGTTACTCTTAATAACTGACATTTTACTAAGTGGAAAGACATGCTCCAATTTGATTCCCATTTCTGTAATTCATCTAATTCTCTTTGTAAAATATCTGTGTCTTGTGTTGTTTTTATTGTTCTATATATTATGCAATCGTCTGCAAATTAATTTGACTTTTATTCCTGAACTAATGCAATTTGGTAAACTATTTATGTAAATTAAAAATAGTAGTGGACCCAAGACTGTTTCTTGAGGTACACATGAGTTTACTGTTATTGGTGTTGATTTAGAGTCATTTATTATTACAGTTTGCTCTCTCCCTATCAGAAAATCTTTAATCCACTGATGCAATGGACCATCAATGCCAGAATATTTTAATTTTTTAAGCAAACTATGGGGGTGAACTTTGTCAAAAGCCTTGGAAAAATCTAGTAAGATAGCATCTATTTGTTCACTATCATCTAAACCTTTTGAAAAATCATCAATTAGTCATATTAGTTGAGTTTTAAATGATCTATATTTCCTAAAGCCTTGAAGGTATGGATTAAGGACATTATGTTTGTCTAAGTGGTTTATGATTTTACTACATAATATGTGTTCTATTATTTTACATGTGATGCTGGTAAGTGATACTGGTCTGTAGTTTCCTGGGTCAGATTTTTCTCCTTTTTTAAATAGGGGGGTGACATTAGCTTCTTTCCAGTCCTTTGGTACTCTGCCCTGGTTAAGAGATGCCTGAAAAAGTATTTTGAACACTGGTGCTAGCTCATTGCCAAGTGTGCCCGTGTTCGCTATTCTGCCTTAATGTGGCACTCTGGTGGAAACGATGGCTAGAGGAAGTTATTAGGCTAAATGAATAGCAAAACAAAACTCCTGTGGGGGTGTCTAAGGGAATGCGAGAGCTTTCCCATTGCACGGTGCGGAGTTGAAAGAGAGCTTAATCCATGCTTCGTTCCTCAAGGGACCGTTACACTAATGGCGAGTCCTGCGCGATTAGCTTGATAAAACATAGGAAAATGGCGGGGGTTCCCGGTATGCTCGGCCTTCGGCCACGTATTCTAGTCCATGCGCCCGGAGTGCCAGAAATATCGGAAATAGCGATGTCTTACATAGACATTGACTTGGATCTCTACCAGACTGAATGGTTTGTTCAAGCAGGCTTACACGCCTAGAGTTCGAAGAGCCTTCGGCTCAACTCTTTTGACATTCAAATTGTTACACGTGTGTACGTGCGCGTGTGTGTAAAGTTATACATTTCTGTTTTTGCGAAGTCTCCAATGCCGATTTTTAGGATGTGTTCTATCTCATAACTCCGTGGAAAGAGACCTCAGGGCTCTGATGATGACTCTTTTTTTTTTTATTTCCCACGCCATGTCTTTTTCTTCTGCAGTGGAGAACAAAAATTCATCAAATATGCTGGCTTAACCAGGCATACGTCTTCTTATGTCTTCCCCTCTACAATAAAGGTTTCTATATGAAAGGACGTTTGATTTTGTATTAATCAAGACTTTTTTTTTTTCGGCCATAATTATTGCGGGCATTTTACAAAAGGGCAATCTATCTTTTATGGCTCTTAATTTCTATCTGTTATTTATGTGGTTTTTTTTTTTTAATTTGTAGATGTTGATTATATGATACAATAAAGGAATCCCTTCGAGTTATATTCCAAATACAGACACGGAAAACACCGCATAAAGAGCTACGATTGTTTAATATATACGCTTATATCAATACATATAGATTTACTGCGTTAGAGGAGGGGATAGAAGGTCGACCTTTTCCTCTATCCTAAAATATTCATACAACACAAAAACAATGAGAAATCTTGCAGTGAAACCAAATTAAAATGACAGACTTTACATTAGAATGAACTATATACAGCCTGATTAGTTGCCTCCCATGTAGGCCTATATAGCACGGGAAGACAGAAATTAATGAAGTCGATATTTTCATTCTTTTTCCAATTCCTAAACGGTAATATTTGATGGCATCTTTTACAATGCAATATTGATTACCGACCCCAGCACACACAAAAAAAAATCAAATCTAAATAGAGCAGAATCATATAAATACTTATTAATCATGGAATGCACTGATTGCTACCGGATCAATTCTAACCCAATACTTCAACTATTATCTAATCGTCGTTATGTTCTGAGCATAGTCTACAACAGTGGTCTTCAACCTTTTTTGGCCTACCGCACCCTTTTCGAATTTTTTCTTTAAAAAAAATCCGCCAACGCCCCCTCTAAGAAAAAAAAAGAAGCGTGAGAAGGCCAATTTGAACAAAATATCATCTAATTATTAATTGTTATGCTGTCAATAACACTTATCCCGCTTGGGAGACGACCGCATGCCAAAGATAGCCTCTGAGAGAAACAGTTCGAGAGCTCTTACAAAAACTGCGGGACAGACATTTGAAATTAAAAAAAAATGCAGCATACAACGGCTTTGTCTGCATAAAATTCGGGAAAATATGTAGGTCGCAGTTGGGTTTGCGTAGTTATGTGAAACACTGGACTCAGCCGTAATCTTCGGAATTAAAGGCAAAAAACAGCCAATATTATCATTATGCAAAAATAATGTCAAATAATTTGCAGTGATTACACACAAAAATTAATTGTAAAGACTTTCTTTCAAATCCTAAGAATAGTCTCCGTTTGAAGTTTTGAATATTAGGGCCTACCGTTTTTAGGTTTAATTGTAAATTTAGTTTGAATTTTTAATATAAATATTATTATTGCTGAATTCACTACAAAATGAAATTAAGCTAATGGTAACCTTGTGCTTCCGTAGTCTGACAATATTAAAAATTTCAAGCTTTAAATTAGCCAAGGCAAGGCCAAGGTCTCCTCTACTGCTACATCCCGTCTATTTCTTTGCTTATTCATAAACTTTGCTAAGCACTAAATCTAGGTTAACCATGTATGTTGATGGAATAGCTAAAACATAATTCCATTTTCGACCAAAGTTTGGAATTTTACTGAAACATTTAAATGCAACCACATCTCTGTTGTGCCTCAAGATGCGAAGCTAGTAATTTCCATCGTTTGGGGGCCAGGGGGGCTTGACATCTTAGGAGGCTGATGCATTTTGCGTAATATTTAATTTAATTAATTAAAAAAGCAATAATTTGGTCCCCCCCCCCTTTCAAATGGAGGCTCGGGGGATTTTCAAATTTCCCCCTCCCCCCACCCTAGCTACGCCACTGTGTGCCTCCTATGTTTACATTCTTTTTTACTGAAGACATGATTTTGTAAATTTATTTTTTCATGCAACTCAATTTGAACATCAGTAACAGATGTTTAATAATTGTCATTTATATATATATATTTTTAATTTTAGAAGCGAATCTTAATTTCTTCATAGAGCATTGTTATGTGAATTGCATAGATATCGGTGTCATTGGGCAGTAATTCATTTGTCAACAAACAAGTTATGTGAGATTGTAAAACTCTTTAAAATCGATTTAATATCTCGATAAAAGAGAAAATGATATTATCAATAAAAGTCAATCTCTTTCCTATCAGTCGGAGGTTCGTTTCATTCATTTGTATTAAATGCTTACCATGTAAAACAATGTTTTTAGCCTGCTTTAAGTCATCGTCAACCGTTGAATCTTCCCGTTTCTCAAAAAAAAAATGTATTTAAGAGCTTAAAAAACGAGCCATAACCATACAAACCCCTTTCGAAATCCAGCGAGCTTCAGTTTACAACAAGGGTCTTACACCTTTTTCATAATTTAACAAAACTGTTGAAAGATGCGCTTATTTTCGGCATGGGTTTGTATTTTATTTACAGTTTTATAATTAGATTCAAATAGAAATGAAATTGCGGGCTAAACTTTTCTTGTGTATCATAACTCACAATGTGAATAGTGAATAGATGTGTTCTTTATTCTATATTACTTATGAAGTTATTGTAGCGTCCAACCACTGATGGTTTCCTATATGTCCCCATAAGCTACATAACAAGACAATTTTGAAATAATATTTTATCTCTAACAGAAAAAAAGTCTTTTTGTGTTACACATGTTTTAAAAAGTTAGTTTTAATCAATTTTTCAACAATATCATAAGAATTTTTAAAAAGCTATGCATTTTTCTATGAAGCCACTAAAACATATCCTGCTTTGCTGTTTTTTGTTTTTAATATTGTTTTAATTGTAGATGTTTATAATTGTTCATGAGTATTCTTAAATTATTTTTGGATATCGCTATATGTTCGTGAAGCCGACTTGGTTTCATAACCTCATCTGAAAATGCCATCAAAGTAGAACTTACTTTTTTTCTAGTGGCAATTCACTAAATCTCAAGGAAATGTTACATGACATCCCAGTGAGTTTTCGTAACATTTTATCAATGTTTTTTGTTTTTAAAAATTTAAATTATTTTATTAAATGTTACCTGTAATGTTTTTTGCAATTAACATTTACATATTAATATATTAACATATGTAGATAAAATAAACTATAATCTTAAAGGCGTATTACCTACTTTGTTTATTAAATCTTAAACGTTTATATGCGCGAGATCCATGAAATCCTCTTGAATCATAGCAAAACAGTGAGAATTTTAAAAATAGAAAATGGGATTCCCGAACTGAATTTCTAACGCTGTTCCTATTCTTAAATTAGAAGCAAGTTAACTATAATTTGTCTATATTTAGTTTAATGTTGAAGAATTTTAAAATTTGTTCTTTTTCAGAGCACCTTTAGGTTCTTCTTTCTGCCTTTATGCCCAGCGCCCCCTTACCGCCCCATTTTGTGCCCAGCGCCCCCCTACCGCCCCTTTGGCTCCCAGCGCCCCCCAAAATCTCGAAAACGCCCCCTAGGGGGCGATATCGCCCCCGTTGAAGACCACTGGTCTACAATCTACATCATACATAAAACTAACATGTAATTACTTTTCATATATGTACTGGAGACCTATATTTCAATCTAAGCCATAGTTATAGCACGTTACGTGAACTCTTGAATGTAAATTGTATACGTCATATAGTGCCACCAAAACACTAAATGTTGGGCAATGTCTGGATTGAATAATAAAGACCAGGGATTCCCAACAATTTTGTTTCTTAAAGAACCATTAACTAATCCTTTTTTTTTTACAAATAGCGCCTACACTTCCTCCACCATCTCTTTTTTCACAAATATAAACCCACTCAAACATATACCTCAAACATATACCTCAAACATATACCTCAAACATATAACTCAAGCATATATCTCAAACATATAACTCAAGCATACACCTCAAACATATAACTCAAACATATAACTCAAACATATAACTCAAACATATAACTCAAACATATACCTAAAAAATATAACTCAAACATATAACTCAAACATATAATTCAAACATATTACTCAAACATATATCTGAAACAAACATATACCTCAAACATATACCTCAAACATATACCTCAAACATATAATTCAAACATCTAACTTAAACATATAATTCAAAAATATAACTCAAATATTTAACTCAAACATATACCTCAAACATATACCTCAAACATATACCTCAAGCATATACCTCAAACATATAACTCAAACATATAACTCAAACATTTAACTCAAACATATACTTCAAACATATACCTCAAACATATAATTCAAACATCTAACTTAAACATATAATTCAAAAATATAACTCAAATATTTAACTCAAACATATACCTCAAACATATAGCTCAAACATATACCTCAAGCATATATGCTTGATGATGGAGGTCATCTCTGTTAGACGTGCGGACCCGCAGAGGAGCTGATATCGGCTCAGACCACTACCTTGTCAGTGGCAAATGTAAGCTCCGATTGAAACGCCAACCAAAACGAGCCACACGACCCCGCCCATTTAATGTAGAGAAGCTTAAAGACGGCAATACTGCAGCACAGTTCCAATTGAAACTAACGAACCGCTTTGAGGCTCTTGCAGATATATTGACCCTTGAAGAAGAGTGGGCCAACTTCAAATATACCACTATTGGGTGCGCAGAAGAAGTTATCGGAAGGAGGCGAGGTTCATACAAGGAACGGTGGATACAAGACAGAACATGGAAATTGATAGATGAGAGGAAAGAGGCCAAACGTAGACGAGATCAGAAAAATGAAACACAGGATCGCAGCCTAGCGGAAGAAGCCTATAGGGAAGCAGATCTGAAAGTAAAGAGAAGCTGTCGGCAAGATAAACGGGACTGGATTGAGCAGAAGGGACAAGAGGCACAAGCAGCTGCAAGCAGAAATGACACAAAAACCCTCCATCGTATTGTCCGAGATCTCACTGGAGCAAAGAGTGGACATGGGGCACCAATAAAAGACAAGCAAGGCAAAACTTTGTTAACGAAAGAAGAACAGGATGCAAGATGGGTAGAGCACTTTAAAGAGACCCTTAACCAACTGTCGCCAGACCTAACTTACATATTCAAGGACCCCTCTCCAGACAATGATCTCAAGGTCAAGACAGACCCAATAACTGCTGAGGAGGTTACCATGGCCATTGCAGTGCTAAAGAATAACAAAGCACCAGGACTAGACATGATATCAGCAGAAATGCTAAAATATGGGGGACAGTGCATTGTTAACAGAATGACTGATCTTTTAAATCTCTGTTGGCGAACTTCAAAAGTCCCAGAGGACTGGCAAAAGGGAGTGATTGTAAAGCTTCCAAAAAAGGGCAACTTGGCAGACTGTAACAACTGGAGGGGCATTACTCTCCTCTCTGTCCCAGGCAAAGTTTTCAGCACTGTTTTGTTGAGACGGCTTCAACAGTCTGTAGATGAAAGGCTCAGAGAAGAACAAGCAGGTTTCCGAAGAGGCAGATCATGTACAGAGCAGATTTTCGTTTTACGAAATATCATAGAACAAAGTCTTGAGTACCAACAACGGCTAACGATCAGTTTCGTGGACTTCAAAAAAGCGTTTGATAGTGTCCACCGAGAATCACTATGGAAAATAGTTAGAGAATACGGTATACCAGAAAAATTCGTCCAGATCCTACGACACCTTTACAGTCAGTCTAGTTGCTGCATTAAAACAGAAGAGGGAACAACAGAGTTTTTTACAATCGAGACAGGTGTTAGACAGGGGTGCATCTTATCTCCCTTCCTTTTCCTCCTAGCCATCGACTACATAATGAGGAGAGCAATGAACCAGACTGCCTTTGGTATTCCATGGCATGAACAACTCCAATTGACGGACTTGGACTTTGCTGATGATGTTGCACTACTCGGGGCTACAAATAAATGCATTCAAGAAATGACGGAGAGCCTAGACAGAGAGGCACCCAAAATTGGCCTCCGCATAAACTTGGATAAGACTAAAATTATGCGAGTGGGATATAAGGCAAAGGGTGTCCCCGTCAGACTTGGCGAGTCAAAGCTTGAAGAGCTGGACAAGTTCACGTACCTTGGCAGCATCATAACAAATGATGGAGATGCTTACCATGATGTAGCGTGCCGAATAGGAAAGGCAGGGAGCATTTTCCAAAGGCTGCAGCCTATTTGGACTAGCCAAGCCATTGGACTCGAGACAAAAATACACCTTCTCAACACAATCGTCATTCCAACTGCTACATATGCATGTGAGACATGGAAGTCATCTGTCAAAATTGAGAAAAGACTAAATGTGGCTCAACAGAGATGGCTGAGACGGATTTTGGGAGTCAGTTACACAGACCGGATCTCAAACAAGGAAATCCTTTGCCGAACTGGGAGTCGAACACTTAGTGAGGTTGTGACTGAGCGTCGCATGAGGTTTGCGGGACATGTTCTACGTCAAAATGAATTACGCACACCAAGAGTTGCGATAACATGGAAGCCAAAACGAGGAAAGCGCAAACAGGGACGTCCTCGTATTACCTGGCGACACACCTTCATGGAGGACCTCAAAACAGTGGACACCAGATGGGAAGAGGCTTCAGACATTGCCAGTGACAGATCATTATGGAGACAGCTTGCCGCCCAATGCGCCGAACGGCGCGGGAGGACCTAAGTAAGTACTAAGTAATATACCTCAAACATATAACTCAAACATATAACTCAAACATTTAACTCAAATGTATAACTCAAACATATAACTGAAACAAAAATATACCTCAAACATATAATTGAAACAAACATATACCTCAAACATATAACTCAAACATATAACTCAAGCATATAACTCAAACATATAACTCAAACATATAACTCAAACATATACCTAAAAAATATAACTCAAACATATAACTCAAACATATAATTCAAACATATTACTCAAACCTATATCTGAAACAAACTTATACCTCAAACATATACCTCAAACATATACCTCAAACATATAATTCAAACATCTAACTTAAACATATAATTTAAAAATATAACTCAAATATTTAACTCAAACATATACCTCAAACATATAACTCAAACATATAACTCAAGCATATACCTCAAACATATAACTCAAACATATAACTCAAACATATAACTCTAACATATAACTCAAACATATAACTCTAACATATAACTCTAACATATAACTCTAACATATAACTCTAACATATAACTCTAACATATAACTCAAACATATAACTCTAACATATAACTCTAACATATAACTCTAACATATAACTCTAACATTTAACTCAAACATATACCTCAAACATATACCTCAAACATATAACTCAGACATATACCTCAAACATATACCTTAAACATATAAATAACTCAAACATATAACTCAAACATATAACTCAAACATATAACTCTAACATATAACAAACATATATCTCTAACATATAACTCTAACATATAACTCTAACATATAACTCTAACATATAACTCTAACATATAACTCTAACATATAACTCTTTAAATATTTTACGTATTGTATTCCTCCTTTTTCTACAGGATCTCAATTGTGTGTCCCGCGAACTTCGTGAGAGTTATCCAATTGTTACTTTTAGCTGCGTTCCTCTATGCCAGTGAGGGCAAAATGGCGCCCGAGTTAATCTTAATGTCTGTTAAGCCGCCGTCCTTGAACATCGCACAAAAAAAGATCACATTTTGGCATGCGGTCATCACCTATACAGGAATTTACAGGATACATGTTCGACCCAGAGCAGCGGAACAAGATTGTTTGTAAGTTTTTTTTGCCAGCGCTTGCCCATTAAGGAGCGCAGGTACATTTGATGGAAGCGTATGAGAACACTTATGTGCCTCCTATAGGCTACTAACGTCTCAGACCTATAAAAAAGTGTGTTGAGAACCACTGCACAAAGACGTAGTATAAATATTCAAACAAGCTCCAGGTGTGACTAGAACTTTCAATACAAGCCACGTGACTAACAGCCGCCTCGGATAATCTAATCATCGAAGTGGAAGATACTGTTCCACTCTGCAAGACTGTAAACTTCATGCAAGCGCCGGGCAGTTCAATCTAATCAAGTCTCTTTTGGAATACATGTAACATACCTTAGCCACTTCCTTCATTTCATGATGTTTTTAAAATGAAACGGCGAGAGTTATTCCCCATTCCCTTTTGTTTGAACGGCCTTTTTGATTTAATAGATGGAAGAAACGCCACTTTGTTCTTAGTATTGAAATTATAGACATATATAGGATTGAAATTCTTATGTTACCTCCCTTTAAGGAAACAAAAAACAAATCAAAATTAAGCTGTATTCGCGTGACACAGTAGGTAGGAAGTTTGAGCATTATGGGCAAATTATTTGATCTTTTAAATTTCAATGTTTGCATATTGATAAAAGAATATCGCTTTTTTAGGAAAGAGACATTTTTTAAAATGCAGTGGCGTCGTTGGGGGATGGTAAGGTGCGGACTCACCTGGTGACATTCACTGAGTGTGATATCTGTGGATACTCGGTCGTTGTGTTGTAGCTTAAGACATTAAGAAGAATTAAATCGTAGTAGGAATATTGATTTCTTACTGCCGAACTTAAAAAAGAAAACTTTACAAACGTCTTTTCAAACACAAATGAATGTAACTTTGATTAGCAGTGTCTACACAGCTTCTGACTTCATTGAAGATGTACGTAGAAACACAAGGGAAAGAAAGGTAATAAAATTCACTGCAAAAAATAAAAACAAAAAAAACACACACAAAAAAACAAAAAACAAAAAAAAAAAACAACGTTTTATCGTCTCTCGTCTCTCCTTGGTTCAAGTCCCACTCTCTATTTAATAACTTGAACAACCGAAAACCACCACTTGGTTTCATCAGAATCTATTCAGCCTACACAACCAAACCATCCGCTCACCTTTAGTAGAATACACACACACACAGTGTCACATTATTTCTTCAGACAGTAATAGACATGTCACAGGAATATATACATTGATGTCCTTCGTGTAAATAAATAAAATGACACCCATCATTATTACAATTTCAAGTATTTTGTTAATGTATCATACAACTTATTCCAATATAGCTTTGAATGTATATTCATAAAAGAAACAGAATATACTTTGTATTCACTGGCTGTTACTGACGGTGGTTGACTTGTAGCACCACACTTTCGGTAGACAACTAAACCGCTGAAGGCGTATTTTATCTTAAATTGTAAGACTTTAAAAAAGCTAGAAAATATTATTTTGTGAACAATATTTAATCTTATTATAATATTGGCAAAATCAACTTGTGATGAAATGCAATAAATAGAGTACATTTTGGTATTTTTAACAAATTCTTATTCACTACAATAACAATTCTTTTCAGCATCACGTTCTATATCCATATCTATATCTAAATCTATATCTATATTAGGGGTGCACCGGATAGTACAATTAGATATTCGACCGGAGCCGGAGCCGGATACCTACATGACTCTAACAGCTCGTTTTACTGAAGTTTTTGCAAATCTTCTATATAACATACCTATATTCATATTATTTTGTTATTTACTTTCTTACTTTAAACTCTATCACTGATTGATAAATTAAAATAAACAGCATTTTTTTTTACAGATATGCTTATCATAAACTAATCTTTGTAACATGAGATGGTGTGTGCGTATGTATTGTAAAGTAGAATGTGGGATAACTCATGCAGAATATATAAACATATATGTAACTAATGTAAATCTTTCAAAGGTAAAGTTCACTCTTGGTTTTATAGCGTAAATCTTTCTTAAGTACAATCTAAGTTGTATAGTGGGTAGATGTTCAGCGCCCTAATTGACATTTCTCTCCAAGTAAACAAACTTAGTGTCATCATCTAGTGACCTCTAGACAGTGTCAATATGTCTAAACAATTTGGTTTGTGGACCAGACCCTTGATTGACAACCTATCTCATAATAAACAAACTCATACCAGATTAACCTTATAGAGATTTGGCTTGTAGTCCCGCCCCTAATAAAAATTCTACTCCAAGTAAACAAACTCAGTTCCCTCATAAGATGTGACCTCTAGAAAGTGTCAACACGTTGACATCTGGCTTAATGTGGTCAATGTTATGGACTAAACAAACAAAAGGAGGTGGGGGTGCTCATCTCTACCTCTACCTCTGGAGATATACTCGCACATCTAGACAGATTATCAGCGTGACGTAGTTAAGGAATATTACGTGTTTACAAGACCACTCAAAGGTCAAGACAAGCTTTTAAAATGTGCCAGACATCGCTGCTACGTATGTAATACGAATTTATAATGTAAAGTCTAGTCCACCCCCCCCCCCCCCAATAACAAATCTAGTTCCCTCGTGTGACCTCTAGAGAGTGCTTACGTCCATCGTATCTGACTTGGGGTCACCTGTCAATCAATGAACTCAATGTGATGGGCTAAACAAATAAAAGGGGAAGGGAGTTGTTCATCTAGAAATATACCTGGTTACATTAGAGGTGTGGCTCTTGTAGTCCAGCCCCCCCTAATAAAGATTAACTACTAAGTAAACAAACTCAGTTCCCTCGAAAGGTGTGACCACTAGAGAGTGTCAATACGCTGACATTAAACCTACGTCCATCGTATTTAACTTGTGGTTAACCACCCATAAAAAACTCAATGTGATGGACTAAACAAATAAAAGGGGGTGGGAGTTGTTCATCTCTACCTCTGGAGATATACCCGCACAGCTAGACAGACGTCTGGTCAGCATGACGTAGTCAAGGAATGTAGCATTTTAACATGTTAACTAACTTACTCAAAGGTCAAGACAAATTGAAAAAAGTGCCAGCCATTGCTGCTCTGTATGTAAAGCGCATTTATGATGTAAAGTTTCATCTCTATTTATATTAAGTTATTAACACGCCTTGTCTTTATAATAAACAAAGTTTGGTGCATATTCATAATGGCTCTATTTTTAAGCACATTATTTTGTTTTCATATAAGCATTAATACATTCTATAACAGACAGTAATGGAACGAGGTCCACTTTATGCATATTAAATAGGTGTATTTTTTACTATCCGGTTTACTATCCGGTAGTGATATCCGACCGGAGCCGAATAGCACCGGATAGTAAAAAATGCCGGAGCCGGAGGGACTATCCGGTGCACCCCTAATCTATATCTATATTTATATCTATATTTATATCTATATCTATATTTATTGAAAGCAGTGTTTCCCAAACTTCGCACATTCGGATTATTTAACGAAACATTTTGCTTATTTTATTACAAAGATGAATTCACCTGGTGGCCTCTACTAGTTAATTTTTCCAATACTTCGTGGAGCGACTATTCAGGCTTAGCAGAACCCTAGGGTTCCGCGGAACACAGTTTGGGAAACACTGATATAAAGCGTGAAAAGTCATATCGTGTATATTAAAAAGGGGAGACAACCAGTTTGGAACGAAGTTTGTGGATTATTTATGCGGGAATGTATTTAAAAAAAAATCACGTTCCGGAAATGTGTTCTCCGAAGCGCGTGCTTTACTTCTGCAACTTATGTAGACCACACAACTTTCGTTTAGCGACTTCCTTATCGGCATCACGTACTTTGAGTTGGCGATTAACTTTTTGTCTCACTACGCCACGGATCTTGTGTTGTCTTTCTGTTTTTTTTGTTTGCTCACTTCCAGACTTATCACAACGTCTGCTCTGCCGTCGACTTATCTCCCCCTGGTCAAATCTCCAGCTGTGAGTGTATGCTGTTTTTTTGCATAACTCCCCCCCCCCCCCCCCCCCCAGTTTTTCCGTATACTACAACATAACCCAACCCCAGTGATCTCTGCTGATATACATTGGTCTGACTTTTACCACAGCAGAGACTCAAGCGCGCATTTTTTTTTGTTTGTTTTTTTTAAATACAAAACTGGGTTGCGCATGATAAAAATAAAACTTAGTTTCTCTAGCAGTAAACTTTGTTATAGATATTTATAAAAATAGCACGTAGAAGCTACTTATCAAATGCGAGCACGCGAAGTCTGTGTAAAGAAGTGTTGGGTTGTTTAACCCAGTTCTTGGGTATTATGAACAAGGGTATCGTTTGTTTTCCAAAACTATAACCTGGCAATATGTTTGCGCTGATTTTATCACGCTGCTTGATTACTTTAGCGTAGCCTTTGGCCCGGAGCAGAATGGTGTTGTATATAAAGATTGCTGATGGTATGTTGTAAGGTGTGAAGCCTGGACAAATGTAAAAGCTTCATATGGTGTAGCTTTGTATATTGAGTAACATATGGTGTATGTGGTGTTGTATGTGGTGTTGTATGTGGTGTTGTATGTGGTGTTGTATGTGGTGTTGTATGTGGTGTTGTATGTGGTGTTGTATGTGGTGTTGTATGTTGTGTTGTATGTGGTGTTGTATGTGACTTTGTATGTGATTTTGTATGTGGTGTTGTATGTGGTGTTGTATGTGGTGTTGTATGTTGTGTTGTATGTGGTGTTGTATGTGGTGTTGTATGGGGTGTTGTATGTGGTGTTGTATGTGGTGTTGTATGTGGTGTTGTATGTTGTGTTGTATGTGGTGTTGTATGTGACTTTGTATGTGATTTTGTATGTGGTGTTGTATGTGGTGTTGTATGTGGTATATCTGGTGAAGCATTAGGTGTTGAATCAGGTGTTGTATCTGATGCATCTTGTTTTATATGTGGTACTATATCTGCTGGTGTAGATTCACTGTATATAATAGAAACAATAGAGTGTCCATTAATATAAAAAAGAAGCTAATGCTTAATTTTTTTCACCAACTGTGAAATTATGTAGCTGAAGTGTAGAAGCCCCCCTTGGAGTGCAGGGCGTGAGGTGAGCGCCCCATTTAATATTTGAAACGACGCATTCATATATGAATGTCGAACGCTTCGTAAATATTGTAGAAAGAAGCTGTCAATAGAGATGTCAATGTCAGTGCTTATCATTGACGCAGTTAGGACGTCTCCATTAGTATTCCATTATCGTTTTGGGCAATTCTCAAATTTCATTCGGCAAGACTTTTGATTGAATCATATACAATGCCAGCAAGACTTTTATATCTGCATTTAAACCTTTTTTTTTTATTACCCGTGGTAATATTGTGTTTTAAATTTCTCATAAAAGCCATATTTAAGGTACCTCTATCTATCTATCTATCTATGTCTCTATCAATGTATCTATTCTTTTTGTCTGTCTGTCTGTTTAACAAGGTTGCAAGGAAAATAGAAAATTTATGTATACCATGGCTTCTCAAATATTCGAGATTCTACAGTCTGCACAGAATAGTAGGTACGAAAAGGGATTTTTTTTTATTTTCCCTACGAGAATTTTATGTTTGAAAACCTATTTATAGTACAGACTATTGTATTATAAGGTCAACAAAAGAATTCATCATAGTGTAATAATATCAGATTTATGGTAAGTCTCATTTTTGGTATATCTGTTATTGAATCTGTTTGTTCGTGTTTCAAAATTGTGTGTTTAATCTTTTCATTATTTATACTTGGACTTGTTTCATTTTGAAAAGAATTCTGTTATTTCTCTATCCTAAACTTTTTACACCTTGGCAGAAATTGGACTTTGGTCATCGGATGTAACGTCTTTAAATAATAGGACGTACTGACCACCCAAGTTAATTGAAACACGTTACTATAAAGCAGTGCCCAGTGCGGCAGCTCGTGATGATGCCCCCCCCCCAAAAAAAAAGTAACGAAATAAAACAGAAAAGTTTTTTCCCGAAATAATGTGTTCAAGTATTGCTTGTGTAGTCAGTGTTCAAGTATTGCTTGTGTAGTCAGTGTTCAAGTATTGCTTGTGTATTCATTGTGTATTCATTGTTCAAGTATTGCTTGTGTATTCATTGTTCAAGTATTGCTTGTGTATTCATTGTTCAAGTATTGCTTGTGTATTCAGTGTTCAAGTATTGCTTGTGTAGTCAGTGTTCAAGTATTGCTTGTGTATTCAGTGTTCAAGTATTGCTTGTGTATTCATTGTTCAAGTATTGCTTGTGTATTCATTGTTCAAGTATTGCTTGTGTATTCAGTGTTCAAGTATTGCTTGTGTATTCAGTGTTCAAGTATTGCTTGTGTATTCATTGTTCAAGTATTGCTTGTGTATTCATTGTTCAAGTATTGCTTGTGTATTCAGTGTTCAAGTATTGCTTGTGTATTCAGTGTTCAAGTATTGCTTGTGTATTCATTGTTCAAGTATTGCTTGTGTATTCATTGTTCAAGTATTGCTTGTGTATTCAGTGTTCAAGTATTGCTTGTGTAGTCAGTGTTCAAGTATTGCTTGTGTATTCAGTGTTCAAGTATTGCTTGTGTAGTCAGTGTTCAAGTATTCATTTTTTACATCAATCCCCAAATTACTGAGTCGCCAATTTTTTAATCTTTCTTGTGTCTTACTACAGATTCTTCAGCTTTTTCTTCAGTCATTCTTTTTCTTGTGGCCAATACGTCTTTGAGGTCTGATAATCTCCAGATCTGTGCATATGCTATCGTCAAAGGTAACACTGGCTTCAGCGATGTCGTCCCGACTATAAGTTGAGAATGTTTTTAATGTTTTCCGTTTAAGTGCGCAGTCTCGAATTGACAATCCAACTTTTTGAAGGTCCATTATTTTAGTTAATACAGTGGCCAAAACCCCAAGGTGAGAAAATAAATTGTAGGCTGCATAATAACTAACAAATTGCCTTTCAGATCTAGTTTTAGATTTTTTATCTGTGTTAGTCAATGTCTCTAGAGTTTCTATGACTTTTGAAAATTAAACTATAACCACCTTGACGGCTCTGGCGCTCCAGTGGGTTTGAACCAAACGCTTAAGGTTATAGTTCCAGTTATTTTGGTGAGGACGTCCTAGCGGTGTTCTAAAGTTGATAAAAAGGTGTGTAAACTGTCTAGTGTACGTACAAATTATAGTAAATTGATTTCAGATTCAGCCCGAATTCCTGCCAAACTCGGAGAATGGTTCAAGAAGACAAAGGAATAAAGATGATGTCAATGAAAGAATTAGTACACCGTCATTAAACAAGACAACGTAGCCTTAACATTTGGGAAATTATCTAGAAATATCTGGCTCGTAATCAGCCAATGTTCGTTCATTACATTTGTGGGGAAATTTACATATTCGGTCTGAAAGAGGCTTAATTCGGACTACATGTTCTTTTAGGAGTGGATCTTAGTCATTTCTTTTAGGAGTGGATCTTAGTCATTTCTTTTAGGAGTGGATCTTAGTCATTTCTTTTAGGAGTGGATCTTAGTCATTTCTTTTAGGAGTGGATCTTAGTCATTTCTTTTAGGAGTGGATCTTAGTCATTTCTTTTAGGAGTGGATCTTAGTCATTTCTTTTAGGAGTGGATCTTAGTCATTTCTTTTAGGAGTGGATCTTAGTCATTTCTTTTAGGAGTGGATCTTAGTCATTTCTTTTAGGAGTGGATCTTAGTCATTTCTTTTAGGAGTGGATCTTAGTCATTTCTTTTAGGAGTGGATCTTAGTCATTTCTTTTAGGAGTGGATCTTAGTCATTTCTTTTAGGAGTGGATCTTAGTCATTTCTTTTAGGAGTGGATCTTAGTCATTTCTTTTAGGAGTGGATCTTAGTCATTTCTTTTAGGAGTGGATCTTAGTCATTTCTTTTAGGAGTGGATCTTAGTCATTTCTTTTAGGAGTGGATCTTAGTCATTTCATAAGCTCCCAGAAATGAACTAGATTTTGTCTTTGCAATTCTTCTTCAACTTGTTTGCGATGCCCATTGAGTGCCAGATTCTGATTTGAGAGTAAATAAATGATATCCAAATTTTTTCAGGAAGCACTATCAGATTTTTACCATTTGTACCGTTTGATCCCTGCCGTCAATCATTTCAACCTAAGATGACAATCTCTCCGTATGAGCTAGCACTATGCGCGCTAAAGTGGACTGTGAATCTTGAGAAACAACCATAATCTTGTTTACATTGCAGTATTACAATGAACTAGTTGGTGGTGACCAAAAAAAAATGTACAGAAAGATAATCTGCATAAAAATTTTTGATATCACTGCCATTTCTCAATGGTCATTAAAATTTACAAGAAACTAACAAGAATCATAGTGAAATGAGTATTTTGTAGATCTAGAGTCTAGAGGTTTAAGGTCTAGATCTAGATGAAAGCAGCGTGCTGAGCAATAAAGTAACACCATGTACCATGTTCCTTAGAAAGAAATGGGCATGCAAAAGTGTGTCACCTTAAGATATTTAAACAAATCTAGTAGATTTGACACAACCTGGTCTACAGCTTACATTTAATGTAAGGAAGAACAAAGGAGATGAACAAGGTAGTAAATAATTACATTTGTAGTTAACATTTCAAATACAGCAGTTTGTCTTTTTTTCCTATATGTAACCTACAATGTGTTGTTTTTACTGAGAAAGTTTATCTCTAGTTTTATGCCCCTCACCACTTGATGCCCCGTGCGGCACGCACCACCCGCACATTGTTAGCTGCGCCACTGTCACTATGCAACATTGAAATATGCATGTCTTTAAAAGATCAATTAATTTCCCCATAATCCTCAAACTTCCTACCCACTGTGTCACGCGAATACAGCTGAATTTTGATTTGTTTTTTGTTTCCTCAAAGGGTGGTAACATAAGAATTTCAATCCTATATATGTCTGTGATTTCAATACTAAGAACAAAGTTGCGTTTCTTCCATCTATTAAATCAAAAAGGCCATTCAAACAAAAGGGAAGGAGAAATAACTCTCATTTTAAAAACATCATGAACTGAAGGAAGTGGCTAAGGTATGTTACATGTATTCCAAAAGAGACTTGACTAGATTGAACTGCCCGGCGCTTGCATCATGCTTACGGTCTTGCAGAGTGGAACAGTATCTTCCACTTCAATGATTAGGTTATCCGAGACGGCTGTTAGTCACGTGGTTTGTATTGAAAATCCCACCTGAATGATAGAATGACTTTCCAGTGTTTTAAGTTTTGATGTTATAATTACGTGGTCCAGTTATAATGATGACATTTTTAGTTTTAACATTGCAAGTTTAAAAAATCAATAAATCTATACATCAATCTTACAAATATATACATTTACACGTATACAAACAATATCATTGACAACCTGGTCACGTGGTATGCTGCGCTCTGGACTGTCCTTTGATGTTCTCGACAGTTCGAGCCCTGCACGCCGAGAGGTTGGGACTAAGATGTAAGAATCTCCAAATCTGAAGGCACATCCCAAACTCGTGAAACAAAACAAAACAAAACAAAAAGCTAATGATAAGAACACATTTTTTGTTCACTTTTTTTATTTTTTGACATAAATCTTAAATACTATTTGACTCTTCAACTAATACTGAAGAAAAAAAAAAGGGTGGGGGACGATAATAGAGGATACAAGTGTAAATAGTATTTTGATCACAAAAATACATAATACATGTATGATGTGATTATGAATGATAAGCTGATAGTCTACATGAAAGGAAGTGATTATGAATTTGGCTAAGAATAAAGAAAAACATAATTTGGTTGATGTTTAAAAATTCAGAAAAGGAAACGATCCGAAAGTATTGAGATGTAGATTAGCTTAGCAGTTAAGAAACTGCTATTACAGCTGCAATTTTTTTATTTTCGAGGAACAATTTTGGGGACTGCGGGAATTTAACAATGACCACTTCATTGTTGCATTGTCATGTAGCGAAGTTTAAATGAAATCTGAAAACAGTTTGTCTGTCAGTATACAATTTTAGTCTTATTTTCAAAAAAGTTGCTTGGATGTCATTTTAAAGATACGATTCGTGCGGTATGTTTTTTTCGGAAAGTCCCCCAGCTTTCGTGCATGAGACTTGTCTAGGACATAATAAACTTCGTTTGTGGTGTAAAGTCTTAAAAGCTCGTGTAAGAATTTCAGACAGGAAACTGTTGATGTTTACATTTGTTTTTAGGCTTTTAAAATGGTGTCAGAAGTTCATTCGTTAGCAAACTGGTTTCCAGTTCAAATTGTATTATAGCCCATTTAATAAGAACAAATAAAACGTGAATTGAAGAGAAAGCGATACCATGAAACCATAGAAAGAAAAGCACAGCGCAAGGTAACAAGTACAGAAAAGTGTGACCTTCTTTATGACAGAGAACATTATGTGTTAAGAGAATAGCGAATCAACCCATTGGCTTACATGTGATATAGAGTGGAGATGACCAGATGATCCAGTTGACTTAATCCTGTGCACTCCCAAGGGAGCATAGGATCAGTAACGCGGATGACCTGGCTAGGAGGAAAAGAACATTGACCTCTCAATAGATGAATATATATCTGTGAAAGATCAGTCTTTCAAATACAAATTTTTGTTAAAGTATTATTGCTTTTATGATTTTGCATTGCTTAGTTTTTGTTTTTCTTTTTCATTTCACTAATTTAAACAAGCAAAATATTTAAACATCCTTTTTTAAAATAAACAAAGCTTATCTAAAGGAGAAGGACTCCGCCCTTATAACTATATCAGTACAGTACAAGTTCTTTCCCTTATTTGATATCAAACAAAATTAATAATTGATAAATAATTGACTTCTTGGATATTGTTTAAACTGATTTATGTCTTATCTATGCCAATGAATAAATGTGTGAATTTTCAACTTGATCCGAGAATGGGTGTGGGAGAAATAACGTGTAGACACTTTTTACCAGAAAGACAGATAGACAGACAAACAGACAGAGTGAGTTGGTATAAGCTTTGAAAAAGATCCATTTCGCATTTTTTTGAAACATTTGTATCCGTATAATGAAGTACTTCGAATACTTATTGAAATGTTGTACAAGTATCAGGAAAGTTGCAATACAAATCAACGATGTTTATTTTCAAGCGCTCAATCCTTTACAAACACGTTTCCACTCAAATTTTTAAAGCAGATGTTTTGGACTTTTCATATAAAATAAACTTTTGAGATAGTAATCTGTTTTTAAAAAAAGACAATTAAACAAACCATAAAATGTGGGGTTGTTTTTCTCAACATTTTAACTTTTTTTTTTTAGCGCGAAAATGTATCAAGGCAAATGTTATGTACACAAATGTCAAGATATGTTCGAATAACGTTGCTATGATAATGACATGAATCTATAGTATGACATACACACTAATTCTTGTTTTGCTTATATTTGGTTTGTCTAGAGACAACCCAAACCATTGCTAGCTAGATATCTTCATTTGAAAACATATATATGTACCAATACATATTTTCTGGGGGTAGCTGATAAAGGGTTTAATATATATATATACTTTTGTAATAATCATAAACTAAATGATAACAAGTTGATAACATGACAATACTAATAACATTTGTCAAATTCTGTACACTTGAGTTAAGCATTGAAACAGAAACTCCTTTTTGTTTTTGGAAAGTCTTAGCGTTTTCCAGCCTACTAGTAATTGACTCTCTTAAACAGAAAAAAAAAATAAGCCTGACATAATTCTAGCAATAAACAAAATATCATAAAATTATGTAGATCTACAAAAACCAATTGCAAATACTAATTAAAGACTTCTAAAATGTCAAAAAAAAAAGGGAAACCATCTACCTGCACCAGCGACGCCAACGTTGATTTGACCTCACTAAACTAAATTTGTTTTGGATTTATAAACTTTAATTTGTGTTGTGTAAAAAGAGCATGCATTCTTCTATTAATTCGATACCAAGTATAACAGTTTCTGATAACAAAAAGTTATTGAAGTTTAATCAGAAAAGGATTGTGAAATACAAATGAACAAAATGAATAATACTATCGGAACGAGGAAAATAATTAAGGAAAGAAAGAGTTAAACATTGTTATCCAATTTTCAGACATTGTAGCAAATGAGAAACTATACAAGAAATGAAATCTGACATTTTAGCATTTCATTTTAATGTTGAGATCTCAGGTATAATGCTACGTAAAAATAACAAACCAATATACAAAAATAAAATCAAAATAATAATAAAATAACAAAAAAAAAGACATATTTAGGCATTGGTCTGTTTTATTAGGAAATTTCATCTTTGCCAATAACACATCTAAAAGTAGACTACAGTGAGTGGTCTACATCCGGATGTGTTATGGTACATCCGGATGTGTTATGGTGAAAAGAAAGCTCATAACATTTACCATACACTTTTTTTGTTATGGTTTGAAATCTAAGATGAAATATCCCTAATAAAACTGAGTCGGATCAATGTCTAAATATAACTTTATAACAAACATGAGTAAATAAAACAAGAGTGTATTTGTTCAGTGTGACTCCATATGCAAGAACTGCCCTCATGCTTAAACCATGACCTTTGACATACAAAAAAAAAGTTTACAAAAAAATTAACTTTTTTAAATGACAATGAGCTACTGACAGTAGAGACAATGACATACATGAAGACAGGACAACAACTTAAACACAATTCTCTGTCCAGGAGACATATGAGACTTAACAGAACGATAATCGTAATCTATTTTTCTTTGTCTTATAAAAAATGAAAGTATGAGACCTAACTAAACACACTTTACAATCTTTGTTGTCAAAATTAATGTCTTAGTCTATTAATTAGATAAATAATTTCGAATTATTGGTTTTAGAACAAATTCAAACGAAGGTGTATAAATGAATTTTCTTTTAAAAAAAAATGCTATGTTACCAAATATCCAATATAAACGGACATAGAAATGAACGATAACTCTATGGTGTTCACAATTCAGTTAAACAGAATAATCCGCTCTTTGTTTAAATTAATTTGAAAAATTCGTTTTAAGGAATACAATACAGTAGATAAAAAGAAAAAAAAAGAGAAGCGACATGGACAAATGTGTGGCGATATAATGGACTCTCAGATAATGTAAGACAATATAAAGAGAAAGAATTATGAGAGATTTAGAACAAAGAAGATGATAGATTGAAATAGTCTTGTTACCAACTAATAAATAAACATAATTTGTGCTGAGAGCTGATAAAAGTAGATTCTGCTGTGCAAAAAGGTGCATAAAAATAGCATAGCTTTTAGAAGATATAGCTGGTCAATGCTATCGTATTCTGTTCACCGGATACACTAGAGACTTCATATACGTGATTGATAACATAGTGTTATAACTGTGGTTGCGACGGGGGTAGAGGCAACAGTGTATATTTAAGTCAGCACAGATGACACAGGGCGACGCTTAGCAGGAGGTCAACCGTGCCCAGTAACGACGCTTTAAGAAAGTACTGTGATCTGAACAGTCCACGTAACTAACCATTGGGGCACCACACATGATCTGTCGATCGTCTTTCTGAATTCTTCTCAGTCTTTTGCGTTGAGTAGAAGCTCTTTCAATGACAGACACGTCCATTCTTTTTTTTTTTCAATCACGTTTTCTGTCTGCATCTTCTTTTTCCTGGTACTGTTTCCTGTAGGAAGGTTTTTGGGAGCCCTAGGGATGTGATATGGTCATAAAGTTTTAGTTTTTGCGTTTTATTTTTACTGTGGTCTGCAGGTCATCGTCGAGAGCCAATTGCTGTGGTTAGTATTAAAATCGTCAAATATAAATTGATTTTGAAATCGCTGTCCGAAAAGTTTAAGTATCGCTGGTTTAGATGTTAACTGTAAGAGAAATGGACATATTTTGATATATTTTTTCTATTTTTTTTTTGAGGATCTCAGAGCAATGGGCATCTGATAGCAGTGGACATCTCAGAGCAGTGGACATTTCAGAGCAGTGGACATCTCATAGCAGTGGACATTTCAGAGCAGTGGACATTTCAGAGCAGTGGACATGTCAGAGCAGTGGACATATCAAAGCAGTGGACATATCAAAGCAGTGGGCATTTCAGAGCAGAGGACATCTCAGAGCAGTGGACATTTCAGAGCAGTGGACACCTCAGAGCAGTGGACATCTCAGAGCAGTGGACATCTCAGAGCAGTGGACATTTCAGAGCAGTGGACATCTCAGAGCAGTGGACATCTCAGAGCAGTGGACATCTCAGAGCAGTGGACATTTAAGATCAATTGACTTTTCAGATCAGTGGACATCTAAGAGCATTGAAGAGTAGAGAGGCTTGCTATGACAGATCTCTAAGGAGACAGCTGGTCGCCAATTGCGTCAAATGGAAAGTAAGTCTCATCTCACTTATCTGTCCCTTGACTTTCGTCGTAGGGGGCGCTGTGACAGTTTGTATAACCAAATCCCCCCACTTTTCCCGTGCAGCAGCTATTCTGAGAAGAATATCAAGAAATAGACCGGCCCATCTAGCTTTTCTTTGGACGACGCTTCCTTCATTCTCCCTCCACTGTACCTTGAATGACTTTTGACAGTGAGTCATGTCTTACAATAGGACTAAACTAGCTCAGCTTTAGTCTCTTCACAGTATTGAGAAGTTCCTCCTTTTTTTGCCAGCCAGAGTGTTGACTTGTCAAAGTATAAACTCATTTGTATTTTCCTGGTATCTGATACCCAGCATTTTTCTGTAACATTTAATATCAAAGACTTGGATTAGTCTAAATCTAATGTAAAAGAGATTCCTTTATCAGTAAAAAAAAAATATTTCTAAAACTGGTTTTGAGTACTATATGCGAATAACGCTCAAAAATACAATTATGGATTTTCTAAATGCGTTTGAAACTTAGGCTATATCACTTACAAAAACAATAAAACAACAAAACTACAACACCGACTCAAAAACTACAACAGCACCGTAAGAACAATAAACACGCTAAGAAACAATTAGATCTAGGAACGAGATTGTCGTCAACACAAACGCAACGCTAAGAAAAACATCAACACTATAAAGGTCACGTGATGGGGGCGGAGCTTGCACATCGAGCCACACCCAATCAGTTTTTTGGCTGCACGCATCCGTGGTGGAGGAAATCGGTCACCATCTCAAGGGTGACGTCCGGCACATCGTGGGGCGTCTGGTGACCACCGCCGTGGACGACGACCCTGCAGAACTTGCCGGTCCGAGAGTAGAATCCTTTGAGTCGCTTGTCCTGCTTCCAATAGTTTCTGGAAATAGCAGAGCATAAAAAAAATATATTTAAAATTTCTAGACTAAACAAACTTCAACAAAATCTTGATGAAATAGACCAGTGTTTCCCAAACCTCTGATTTGCACATAGCTCTCAAATAAATTTTTTAATGTTAATTCCCCCCCCCCCCCCACACACACACTTTAATTTATTAATAGAACATAATGACTTGGTATTAAACAAAAAATCAGTTAATGAGCTGCAACGTGTACCCCCTCCATAGTCTTCTCGTACCCCTGGGGGTACGCGTACCCCACTTTGGGAAACACTGAGATCGAGCACTAATAGAGATATTGACCAATGCCAGTGTCAACTCAGGGGGTTGGTATGGAGCCAGTAATCTTATGGAGTGTGCTAAGTATTCTGTAATGTTGAGGAGTAATTCTTTGAATTGCAAGTTTCTGTTGCTGGTTAGTGGCGTACCGTGGGTGCCAAGCGCCCGGGGCTGCAAGGGCTGTTCGCGCCCCACTCTCACCTAACAATAGTGCACATTGTATATATATATATATATATATATATATATATATATATATATATATATATATATGAACATTCATAAGAAAGCAAAACAAAAAATTTTCTTCTAAAGTTAACGAAGTTAAAGAACAGTCTGTAGTGACAGAAATATTTATTTTATAGTGTGGTCTCGAGAACGACTTAGAGTAATGCCGAAATAAAGTATTTCAGCATTTACAGTCCTCGAGGAAGTAGTTAAAAAATTCACGGCTGGGAAGCACTAGCTCTCGATCGCTCCTCATGGCGAGAAGCTGTGAGTCTAGGAGTCTCAAGATTTGAAGAAAGAAGAGTGACCAGGGCGAAAAAGCGCCAAATCAACAATAAGCTGAGCGATGAAGCAGGCCTATCTGCAACTGACATAACCCACCCATGCCACATATGCGACCGGCTTTTTAAAGCGAGGATTGGACTTAACAGCCATCTTCGAGTCCATAGGAAATGAGAAATGTGCTCATCTTTGACCACGAAGGAGAAGTTATATATATATATATATATATATATATATATATATATATATATAGTTATAAAATCCAAGACCCTTATTCAGTTATTTAAAAAAAAGTAAAGTTCCCCTTTCAGACCTTGCAGATGGTGTAAAGGTCATCTGTTTCTGTGGCCCACTGTTAACGAGGATGTCATGTGGGCAGCACAACGATCAACCGCCTTTATTTTTCCCCAACTAATGTCAGGTACCCATTAGAGTTTGGTGGACTCAGAGGCACCCAAAGATCCCGGAAAAAATCTCAGTCTTCACCAGGATTCGAACCCAAGATCTCGGTTCCGAAACCAAGCGCTTTACCACTCAGCCACCGCGCCTCCTAATCAGCCATTATCGATACAGATAAATTTAGTCATTTTTAGATACAGATCGATTCAGTCATTCTAGATACATATATCTTCAGTCATTATGGATACAGATCGATTCCGTCACAATAAATACCGATAGATTTAATCGTTATAAATACAGGTACATTTAATCATTATTGATGCACAGATAGATTCAGTTATTAGAGATTTAGAAAGATTCAGTCATTATAGATGAAGTTGAAACAAATTGCTAAAACTATTTCTTTCTTCTGAGAAGGTATTCGCTCTTTTTGTTTAGTCCATCAGCTCGTCTTGCTGAATTTAGACATATAAAATGTATACAAATTTACAAACCCGTATCAGTATCTAAATTAGTCCTTTTTTGAACGTATTTGTCACGTACTATCCCCGTGTTCGGTTAATGAATAGAATGGTTGAGAATATTCGTGTGACGTCACAAAGAAACAAATTTTTGTTGTTCTGGCTTTGTGACAGTTTTATTGAACGAGGACATGGAACCGCTAAGATTTATTAGTACGGCTGTAAATTACTCAATCAAATAAATAAACAAATTGATCTGCATACTGACACTAGTTAGGGTAGTTAGTCGTTTTGGTGGCCGCATAACTCGACCAGACAAACAATTACATTGACATCATCTAAGACAGGCGTTCTCAACCTGTGGATCGCGACACCTTTGGGGGTTGTGTAATTTAAGCACAAATGTATTGCACACTTCATAAAATGATATAAAGCTTGCTATGTAAATACATCATGGATGTCAGATAAATCCATATGTACATTTAAGATTTAATTATGATTTTATAACATTAGCAAAATCACAATTAGGGCTTACCTAGGCCCATGAACGAATTAAAGTTTACTGTTGGAGGTCACCGCCTAGTGGAGAATCGTGTTACGGTTGATAAAGTTGATAACAGCTGATCTAAGACTTAATTGGCAAGTTCTGAAAGGGAGCTTATAATATCAAAATTGTCATTCTATAAATTAATTGTTTAACATACCTCATTGATCTATTGTAGTGCTCTTGTCCATTCCAAGGGGTGGACATCACGGCGGCCTCGATCATGACCGAACTGACCACAACATCGTAGTCTCCATTGTATATAAGTACTTTGATATTGTTCATTAACTGGGCAAGCTCTTCCTTCGTGCTGACCATCACGTCAGGCCCGTAGCACTGGGAGAGATTATCGTTGGACACAATGTACTTTTGATTCCCCACGTGCACTGCCTTGCGCATGTCCAGCGTCGTCATGACCTCCCCCACCAGGCTGTAGTTCGCCTCCTCCCCGGATACGTAGTTATCAAGCGAGGGTAAAGGAAGGTCCGTCAGGAGGACCAGCTGCTCGAACAACTGGGAGAATGTCTTGTTGGCATTGCCCCCCTCGAGGAACTCTTTATACATAGCTTGCACCCTGTTCTTGTGCTTGTTCATATCGTGGTGGCTGATGGCGCCCACGGCGTACAAGTAGTCAAAGAACGCCACGCTCTGAGTTTTGGGGTCGAAATACGGGCCCCCGAGAATGATTCCTTTCAAGTTGATATCATTTCTTTCTGATAAGATTCTATACGCTAAAGGCGGTATGTACTTCCCTGCATATGATTGACCTCCTATATACAGCTCTAAATCTTTGAGGTCTGGAAACATTATGAAAAACTGATCCACGAAATGAAACAAGTCATGGCAGTACCCTTCCTTATCCAGCTTATATCCTCTTGTTCCTGTTTCAGAAAAACTGTACCCGGTACCAACCGGGTTGTCGATGTAGACCACTGAAAATGGACCCACCCAGCTGTGGTTTCTCTTCCCGTAGGAATTCCCGTAGAGCTTGTAGTTGACCTCCATCGGCCCGTGTTCCCAGAACAGGCCTATCATGGACGACACTGCGGGGCCACCATTGAGCCATAGTAGCAATGGAGCCGACGGGTTAGAGGGAGACGGGAAAAACCAGAAGAAAAGATGATTGCGGACTCTTCGGTCCACAGTCAGGTAGCCAGCGTAGCTCAGCGGGACAATGGTCGGTGGACGAAAGCGGACCAAGCTGAGATTCCTAGCGAGGCCGACGTCGCCCCTGTCGAGGTATGGAGTGAGGAGTAATGGCCCGCTGCTTGTTTGCTGCTGGGATTGTGGGTGGCTGTGACCAAGACAGACGAGCACGATCAGACCTAGCCATAAGACCAGGGATGAGCACGTCTGTATAGTCATTCCTGAAAATTAAAAACAGAGAAATGAATGTATTTTAAAGCCACAACAAATCGAATTGACTTAACTCTTTCTCTCCGTTACTATTTAACACTTTCTGATGGAATAAACGTTGGTATCGTCAGTTAGGAGAGAAAGAGTTAACAAACTCATTGGAGCAAACAAACATTTTCTTATCTTAATCAACTACAAAAATGAGCATGAACGCCCCTGCACTGCCTCAGTGGCCATCTAAACCCATTTCATGGACTAGATGCTTCCATAGATGTAGAACAGAGATGGCCAAAGTATGACCCGCGAAGCGGTGCTGGCCGGTCCGACGAATCGTCGGTGGACAGTGTAAAGAATCAGGAAACTAGGGAAGGCTATCATTCCTTCTGACCTATTCTAATATTCATTTAAATTTCATTGTTGTAAAACATAAAATGTTTTTATTCCTGATGACATTTTTATGACAACTATTTATAATTAGAAACTTCACTCTGGCCGTGTTGCGATGCGCCCGTGACACTAGTGTTGTACATTTATGTGGCCCCCAGTCTGAATAAGGTTTGAGCATCACTGATTTAGAATATTAGACTGAACAACGATTGTATTTGATCACCTTTTTTTGTGTTATCTATTTGATTGTGAAAAAAAATCTAATTGGTCGCTTAGGATTCTTTGAATATGAGGTTCGTCTATCTATCTATCTATCTATCTATCTATCTATCTATCTATCTATCTATCTATCTATCTATCTATCTATCTATCTATCTATCTATCTATCTATCTATCTATCTATCTATCGATCTATCTATCTATCTATCTATCTATCTATCTATCTATCTATCTATCTATCTATCTATCTATCTATCTATCTATCTATCTAACTATCTATCTAACTATCTATCTATCATCTTCTGTATTCAGAACAAATAATTTATTCAAAATTAGGATTTTCTTTCCAAAACAAATATCCCGTTGTTGTTTTTTCGCGGTGATTATAACGTATTGGCATATTTCAGAAGTTTAAAATACAAAACAGAACCAGAACTGATATAGAATAAAAGTCAATTGGAAGTGAATCACAACAGAAAGACACAAATCAGCGGCCAACTTTTATTTCCAACAGAATTTTGATTTTGCGAATGTATCCCTGTGTGGAGATGTTTGACTTAATAACAAAAAAAGCGCACGTCTAGACCTCACTCTATATAGATGTAGCACAAATGTACGTAATTTTTTAAATATTTTTTGTATTCATTTAAATTGCAACGATTAGACTGCCCCCCAATGAGAAAAATGCACTTGTAGAATAGAATGGTTGTACTGTCTAATGACGCCACGATTGACCTTTTTTTTTTTTCCTCCCGTCGAATTAAGATTGAAGTCAATAAGCTGAAAACAACATGCTCATTAGGGACGACTCCGCTGATAGGATGAAACTAATCAGATCTCCATTAGAGCGATTGACATGTGGGGGAAGGGGGAGGGAGTAATAGGGGGGATTATTTGAGAGGGGGGGGGGTAGATTTTTATCAGAATATTAGAATTTTTTTCTTTTTTACAGTTTAGTCTAATTATTTAAGAGGGAAAGGAGATGTCATTAATTTCTTGTCTTAAACATTAGATCTTGATTTTAAAAGACCAACTTTAACGCTTCTATAAAAAACTTATAAATTTTAAATATATACATAAAATACTACTAAAATGTAATGTTAAATCATACAGTAAAATATGCTGCCACTAGTTAAAGAGCTGAAAGCCCCATTATTTCCTTGCTAAATATCAACGGCCCTCTGTTTCTGTTTGTTATAAACGTTTCGAATGTTCCTTTAGAGCTGAAGATTATTAGGGCAGGGCTCGAACCGAGGGCCACCGAAACGACAGCCCAGAGCGCATGCAACTCCATCACGGCAGCCACTTAGGGAAGAGGTAGAAGGGTTGGCTTCCTTTAATATAGTTCAATTAGGTATCACACTGAAATAATCTAAGACCCTGGACCAGACACTGAAATACTGCAGCCCCACAAGGGATCGCATATAAACGGGCTCTACTTTTTAAAATAAACAATTTCTTATCTTATGTTATCTTATTTTATATAATACAGATGTTACTTCAAAAAAAAGAAGATGATTATGTCCTACGCGTCATGCATTTAGACATGCATATTAACCAATGACCTAAATTCTGCTAAGTCACTGGTTTTCCTGACTGGTTCAGGCAGTCCATTCCATGCTCTAGTAGCACTAGGGAAGAAGGAGAATTTGTACGAATTTTTCATAGCATATGGGACGAGGAATGTGCCTTTATCTTTGTGTCTGTGTGAGTATTTTATTAGATTTTGTTTTTGCACTTGAAGATTATGGTTCAGTGTTTTATGTATAATTGCTACTTTACTTTTGAGTCTTCTATCCTGAAGGCTTTCTAAATTTAGTGATTTTTCTAACAAAATATACATATCATCTTTTAAATAAACGAAGATTATGGGAAATTAGATATTTGACAAGTGCTCTACTTTTTTCTGCTTCTAAATGATCATCATCATCATCATCAAACTCCATTTGAGTGAAGGCTTGAGAGGCTTAAATCCTCTCTTGCAAAAGCCCTGGACAGAAACCCTGCCGTCTTGCCTCCACGACGGGGAAGTGCGGTCAGGGCGCCTCATGCGCTCCCAGACTCCAAGGGCTTTCTCGGACTTGTCCCAGCACTCAAACCACTTTTCCATTCTAAATGATATTCATTTAGATTTACTAATTTTATTGCTAGAAGCATTTTTTAAATTGAATTTTGAAGAGAGAAGAGGCCCAAATAAATAAAAACCTCGCCCAGGGCCTTAGCTTACTAAAATCCGGCACTGTTAAGGTCTTTCAAACTCTTATTCGAGACGTCTTGAATCAAGGGCCACATGAAGTAAGGGCTGTCTATTTCACGCTCTACCGTGTTTAGTAGGACCTATTAAAATGCCATTGTCAACCTGTAGGCTAGTGCTTTTACCATAAGAGAACTATGAAGCGATACTATTGAATCTATATGCAGCTTCAGTGGCAATAATATATTTTTATCAAGTATGTTTGTTTACTAAAATAGATGTTTTTATTGGGTTTTTTATTTCAGTAATACTGATTAGGTGGCCTAGTGGTAAAGCGCTTGACTTACGAACCGAAGGGTTTTGTGTTCGAACCTAGGTGAAGACTGTGATTTTTGAATTTCTGGATTTTTAGGACGTCTTGATTCCACCGAACTCTAATGATTACCATAATTAATCTTTCATGCACTTAAGCATTTGTGGTACTATCCAGGTATCTGACAGTGTTCTGTAGGGTTTACCCGTCTCCATTCAGGGCAAGACTCCCCGCATGCATCAATTTTATCATTTATAATGCCAGTGGAACCTTCTAAGTCATTTTTGAGCCCTCGTGGACTGCTTCGCGATGTGTTCCACTGTCTCGTTCTGCAGTGTCGACATCTGGGATCGTAGTTATCTCATATCCTCGCGAGGCAGACTCGTGCCAAAATAGCTTTATCCTCTCTAGCTAGCTTCCACCACTCCCCCCTTTCTGTTTGGGCGTTTTGGAAACTTCCAGACTCCCCGGTGCTTCTTATCATCTTATCTTATAAAATATAGACGTTACTTCATAAAAGAAGATGATTACGTCCCACGCGCGTCCTTAGGACAATCTAGTCATGCATGTTAATCAATGAATTAAATTCTGCCAAGTCATTGATTTTCCTGGCTGACTCGGGCAACCCATACCATGCTCTAATAGCATTAGGGAAGAAATTGTATTTATACTAATTTTACATTCCTAGCATATGGAACAAGGAATGTGCCTCTAACCCAGGTATATGTAATATCATAACTGCACTAGTATATGGACAGTAAGTTAACTTTTAGGGCTTTTTAAAATTAGTTTTATGTTCTCACGATTAAGGTTAACATTGTGCAAGCTTCATGGTCATGTGGATGTCATTTGTTCTCTGTTGTAAACACATGCACTTTTTTGTTTTGTTATAAAGGTTATATGACCTGTGAGTAATATCAACAAAGGGAATGCCTTTACAATTTCGTATGTTTCTATTAATTAATGTACAGCACCAGTTAGTATCATTAGTTTCAATGTTTTTGTTTTTTTTTTAAAATAAAAAGAGAAAGCCCAAAAGGTAAAGAATGCACATGCAATTTTTTTTTTTCATTTTATCAGAATTTCCAACTTTGGATTCTTAAAATAAACTATAATTTCAGAACACATGTACTTAGTTTTTTTTTTTTTTTTTTTTTTTTTTATAAATTATAAGTAACATTAAGTTAAGATATAATAAAGGTTTAACCTAATCCGCATAAAAGTAAAAAAAAAAATTTTATTGCATCGTTTCCAAGAAACGGCTATTAAGATAACAGATGCATTTCTGCTTTTATTGCAATTACTGTTGATATATGTTAATAATGTTAATATATGCATCTTTCAAGGAATTAGTGAAATCTCTTCGATAGAATGACACTGACATGTAAAAAGTTTCAGATTTCAGCTTCGTATCTATGAGATGGCATCAAGGTCGGACCAGGGAATAAAGAGAGCGCTTAAGCTTAGGAATAATGCGTGGAAGATAGCGCAAAGGATAGATAATTTTTTTTACCTTGCATCCTGTGTTTCTATTTAGATGTTTTTTTTTTCAGTTTTGGGATCATTTTTTTAGGCTATGTGTTCGGGTGCGTGGTGGCTTAGTGATATCGCGCTTGGCTTCCGAACAGAGAGTTTCTGGGGTCGAATCTCGGTGAAGAATGGGGGTTTTAATTTCGGGATTTTAAGGACGCTCCTGAGTCCACCCAACTCTAATGGGTATCTGACTTAAGTTGGGAGCGAAAAAGGAGGTTGGTCGTTGTGCTGGCCACACGACACCCTGCTAGTTAAACGTGGGCAAAAGAAACAGATGCCCTTTACATCATCTGCCCTATAGATCTCAAGGTCTGAAAGAAGTTTACTTTTTTTTTTTACTTTTACTATTACTGATCATGACTAAGACTAAGACTAAGACTAAGACTGCTTTATTGATCCTTACGGAAATTTGTTGTGATTACAAGGACTCGTTTCTCATATAAAGACAACACAACAGAAACATACACATAAATACAACAGACACAACGTAAAGAGTTCATTCAGCGACTACACACAGGTATCTTGGTGCATTCCATGTTCCCTGATCAATGAGTGGCGGTGATAGAGTCTGACCGAGTGAGGTACGAACGAGTTTTTGTACCGCTCCGTTCTTGTTTTGATTGACAGCAGTCGCCCACTTCGCGACGACCTGGCGTAGTTCTGATGGAGCGGGTGGCCGTTGTCTTCCAAGATTTTTTCGATTTTTCTTAGGCACGTTTGTTCAAAAAGTTCCTTTAAATGTGGTAATGTTGTGAGTGTAATTTTTGATGCTTTTTTAATGATGTTTTCTAGACGTTGCAACAGTTTAGATGAGGCGTTGCCTTGCCAACAACTTATTCCGTATGTTAGCAGATTTTGTACAGTTGCGCCGTAAAATGTCTCAAGGATCTTCTTGTTGAATTTAAAACTGTTGAGTTTGTATAGAAAAAAGAGTCGCTGGGCTGTTTTCTTTGTCAGAGTTTCTTTCTTCCAAAACGCTAACATGTAAGTTCCCGCGGAAGAAATTGCGACCCATGGTTCAGAAGTTTCTATAGCTGACGGTTTGGTGCTTACCTCGGACTGGGAAGGAGAATTACACACGGTGTCGCCATTGCATGGAGGACGACGAGACAATAGAACACATTCTTTACGAATGCAGAGTTCTGCACGAAAGGCGATTGGAACAAGGATTTGATAGATAACTGGTTCATGGCCGACACAAAGGCTGTCCTTGTACGGGGACAAGGCAACCTTAAAACTCACTGCTCACTTCCTCTCACGTGCTCTAAGGGAGTAATTCCAAGCATGTTTTTCGCTGCCAATGGGGTTTCTGAATAGCTGACGGTTGACGAGGGTGTCATGTGACTATCACAAACACCAGCCACCTTTACGTTCTGGTCCGAAGGATCCCGAAATTCACATCTCAGTCTTAACCTGGATTCGAACTCACACCACTCTGTCACCACGCACCCTAAATAATAAGAAGCTAATAATCTTTATATTTACAAGGGGTTCAATGCATATGAAGTGTTTAGCGCCCTTAAAATGGTTTCATGAAAGCAGGAGTCTTCTTAAAATTTGGACCTAAAGAATAACAGCAATATACTGCCTTGTCGCGCTGTGTATGATGAGACTCTCTCTTCCCTTTGAATTTAAAGAGTGTAATCATCAAGGTATCTGTTTAACTTTTCCCTAACACTAGATTTGAGTGTCTGCTACATAGAACCACTCTTTTGTACATGCCAACGATATATGCCTATTATATTAGCAGAGCCGGATTTGAAGGACTGGTAACCCATGGACAACGAAATAGAGGAGACTCCGAATTATGTTCCGAATTAAGAAAAAAATTTTGTCCGTCAGGTCTTTCAAACATTTATTGCCAACAAATACAATTATTTTAACAATAGAATGTAGCTATTTGTTAATAATGTCTAATACGATTTATTAACGAATGAAATTTCGCGAGTTTTTTTTTCTTTCGACGAAAAATCGTTGATGATTTGGATGATATTTCTGTTGTGGGGAGGGGGCTCGCTTGCATTAACCCTAACCTCCCCCCCCCCTTTTGCATAGTTTTATTCGACTTTTAGAATCACGTGGTAAATTTGGGGTAATTAAATATAATCAATTATCAAATAAAATTTATATTTAAACAGAATATTAGCTGGCCTGGAAATGAAGGGTTTAAAATTTCAGTCTGACCACCGTCCGTCTAATGATGTATATGCCTGCACTTTCACAGGTGTTTTAAATTGAAACCTATCACATAATGAAATAGCTGTTTTCAATCTTTGCATGCCATTTTATTTTCAAATTAACTCTTTAAGTGCAGATTATCAAAGAACGTTTTTTTGTTCGTTTTCAGTTCAGGTCTTAGAAAACATCGAAGAAATAGCAAAGATTTAAACCTGGTAGACCTTAGATTATATTTGAAACACTTTACAAATAAAGCCTTGCAACTCATGTTGAGTCAAAGTTTCTAAATATTTGTATAATTTTAAGTGCTACAGACAACTATCTTCCTCACCAAAACTTGTTTTAGAATAAGATCTACGTTACGACTCTGTGCTATAGAAAAATAAAATAAAATACGAAGCCAAATTAAAAAAACCTGCTTTGAAATGATCCACCGGTTTGTTTTGATGCTAAGTGTCTGCGATAAATATTTATCTTTATTAAATTGAGAGTGTATTTTTAACTTGTGAACAGGCGATGTTAGCTACTCGCAAGTCTATGACATTATATATATATATATATATATAGTTTTCCCTTTGATAATGATCGTTGTATTATCCGACGGGGGGCTGAGGGTTTCGCATTGCGTTTGGCCAACGTTCTCCCGTAATGTTTGGTTACACATTGAGCAAGTTGTTCCAGTTGACCGATGGCTACCTGGTCGAGTGGCACGCGTTTTGGACTATCGTTCGTTGGTATCAGGTGCGGCATTGGCGGCCCTAGGCGAAGTGAGCTTGGTGGCCCTAAATTTAAAAAAATAAATAAATAAAAAGATACAGTGAAAAATAGAAGTATGCAATTTATTAAAAACCCGTCTGTGTCAATATCTAAGTAAACAAATATCTGAAATGTATACATCGTAACTTGTGCAATGGAAACAGAGAATATTTATTCTTATCTTATATAATACTATGTTTGAGATCTAATTGAAGTTTCGCCCTTTTTTCTCTCCAAATTTTGTTTAGTCACGTGTGAAGCAACCCTCCCCCCTTCTCAACAATTGGAGGTCCTAGGCGGCTGCCTAGATTGCCTATGCCTAAGACCGGCCCTGTTGGTCTCGATGATCCTGGATTAAACCGAGACCAATCGTTATAAGAGACATTAACGCTGACCTCGCAACCTGTGGGCAGTTCAGACCACTTGCTCGACCTGCGACCCTGTAACGAGCTACAAAAATCTAAAACATTCCAACATTTTGAAGGTGATAAAGAAAGGGAGTATTTATTGTTAGTTCTAGAGAGAGAGAGAGCATTCATTTAATGTTAGTCTTGTAGAACAATGCAAGGTAAAGCGGCGATGTCGTAAGCTTTGTTAAGTACACTAGACGACTCCAGGATTTCGGAGTAAAATGACGTGTTTTTATAGCTAGTTAGATTTGTTTAAATATCAGTTTATTTCATTTCATCTCAAGTTGAATTTGTCTATATTGTAATAAAAAGTTCTATTTAGTTTTGTTCACAAATGACTTTTTTTTTCAAGTTATTTCAAGTTGTATATGTTAAAATATAAATACAGCAATTTATTTGTCTACCAGCAGTTTGGTGCTACAGGTCAACGACCGTCAACATCAGTCAGGTTAACTCAGCTATTCTCAATGTGGTAATACATCTTGCAATGCGGGGTCGAAATGGATCTTTTCTGGATCCTTTGCAAGAAATTCGGTTAATGACACTCAATGTTTTAATGTTTCACTATAAGAAAAAACTAAGTCTGTGTGTGTAAGAATGTGTTTTGATAAATGAATGTGTGTGTGTGTGTGGGGGGGGGGAGTACCAGAATAAAAATAGGTGTTTGGAAATACGGATTAACTTTGTTATCACCTGCTGGTATGGTAATACTTCACTGGCACAAAGACTTAGACTAAATAGACTAATTAAAAAAGCATCGCATATCACTCGAATACAGCTACCATCTCTTGAAGAGCTTTTTCATGAAAAATGTCTTTACAAATCACTCTCGATTCTTAAAGACAACCTGCACCCATTAAACCACTGTTACATCAGATCTGAAAGAAGTGGTCGTCTCCTTTCCATTAGGACTAAAACAGAAAGATTTAAAAACTCCTCCATCCCACTTTCGGTCAGAGTGTTACAAGATCATCTGTCGTCATCGAGAAGTACATAGAAGTCTAATTCATAAAGCGCTGGTTGTAAGTGTGTATGTGTTTCGTGTGTGAATGTTGTTCGTATTTGCATCTATATTGCTATTGTTACAGTTGTGACGCTGAGATGGTCATTTGTAGTCAAACTAAATTTTCATTTGATTGGACCAATAACAAAATTATCTTATCTTATACTTGAACAAGTTTACTCCAGGATTATCTGGAAGTACTTCCAACAAAGTAAAAACAAGTTCGATAACCGATGCAGACATAAATATAAATAATTTATTAAAATACAAGAAGTGACTTTTAAACAAGTACACAGAATTATAACAACTTAGATTAATCTAGCTGTTCTGAAATATAAGTTGTTTGACGTTTATATCTTAGATAAGGTTGTGGAGATGACTTTTTTTTACTCCAAAATAACATTTTTTTTTAATTAATCGAAAATAAAAACCTACTGAATGATTATTTATTTGGCTTCGAATTAATTAGGTTACTCAAAGGCAAAACAAAACGCTGCAATAGACATATTGAAGATATTCAGCTACGGCGGAAAAAAACTATTAAATATCTCGATTTTTTTCGGTGTAACCTGTGTACAGAGTAAAGGTTGTGTTAATAAGCTATGTTTTTTTTTTTAAAGTTATGCAAGATTTTTTGTGGACTTTTAAGCACCGCAGAATTCAAATTTCGCAACTCAATATTAATGTTTTTTTTTTAGTTGGCAACTTATTCAATTTAGCATCCTTGACATTGTTGAAATGATCGTGAATTAAGAACATCGCTAGACTAATATTCATGTGCATAGAGGCGCGGTGGCTGAGCGATAAGGCAGTCGGCGTCCGAACCGGGGGTCCCGTGTTCAAATCCTGGTGAAGACTGGGATTTTTTTTTTAATTTCGGGATCTTCGGGCGCCTCTGAGTCCATCCAGCGCTAATAGGTACCTGACATTAGTAGGAGAAAAGTAAAGGCGGTTGGTCGTTGTGCTTGCCACATGACACCCTCGTTAACCGTAGGCCACAAAAAAACAGATGACCTTTGATTTTGGTTTATTCGGTGTACAAAAAAAAAAAAAGAGGTGGTGATACGTTATGGTTTTTTTTTATAAAGTTCAATAATTATGCGTGTACACTTTTTAAAATTATTTTTTTCGACCGCTTTTCCGGTTGTAAATTTTGTTTAGTTGGCTTCATTGGAGGTCACTTTAGCGTCCTTGACATTGATTTATCATGAACGTCTCCAGTATTTTTTAGCAATCTTATACCAACTCACTCTGTCTGTCTGTCTGTCAGAAAAAAAAGTTTGAACATGTTTTTTTCTCCCATTTTCCAGTCTCGGATCAAGTTCAAACTTGCACAATTATTCATTTAATCTGACAAGACATAACCCCCCCCTCCAAATAAATAAATTAATTAATTAACCAATTAGTTAATTAATTGCTGGCGATTAATTAAGTTGTCTGAATTGGAAATAAGGGGAATAAATGCTACTTAATGAGAGATGTGAATGTAAATATGGATTTAATTCCTCTATTACGTTTTAATTTTTTTTTGTTTTCTGTCTCCCTCGCCCACTCTCCCCCCCCCCCCTTCCTTTATGCCAATGTGTCCTGAAAGCAGGTCAACATTAAGGAATCATAAGATAGACTTCAGTCTTTAGCTCTGAAAGTCTCATATTGGTATACGATCTTTTTAAAACATATCTTCCAGTATAAAATCAACAGTTGGCTATAATAATTAGCATATATAGTGCAGCCATATTTATGTTCAAAATTATAATAGATGAGTTGTTTTTTTTTACATTGCACACTTAAAAAGTGTTACGCAGTTTATGTATAAAAAAACGAATCAAACAAAAAAAAAATCTAGGATACTACACTACCTAGGGTTTTTAAGAAAAAAGAAAAGATCATCATTCAGTTTTATCTTTATGGTTCTCGCCAGGATTTTGAATTAACCACATTTTTTTCAGGCTGTTATCGTCAAGGCTAGCCCATGCAGACGTCTGGAGCTTTACCATCACGGGAGTTAATGGCGATACTTTGTTGATTTTTTGAGTCGTTATTTCTTGTTGGAATTCTAGAATGTCTAAACTTTACTTTAGAAAATGTAACAATGAACCAGTAGTTACATTATACTGCCGACATTACATTACAATTGTTATAAAATACTTTATATATAGACTAGTGCGTATGTTTATAAGTCTCAACAGATACGGCAAGAATTTAAAGATCATAACTAAAGTACGTTGTTTTAAGTTTCACAGATATTCACCTATAGGACAGGGTTTCTCAAAGTGTCCAACGCCCAACCCCAGCAATGTGGTCCTACGATCTACGATATTTAAGCAATTAACAAAAAAAAAAAACACGACATTATTACAAATGTTTAAGAAATGAATTTCTTATTAGCGTCTACTTTCGTAGGTCATAACGTGACGTATGGACGTTCAGTGAAGGTTTACGTACAAAATGAGGCCAACTATAAAACGTCTGTCTGGACACAGGGATTAGGCCAACTATAAAACGTCTGTCTGGACACAGGGATTAGGAAAACTATAAAACGTCTGTCTGGACACAGGGATTAGGCCAACTTTAAAACGTCTGTCTGGACACATGGATTAGGCTAACTATAAAACGTCTGTCTGGACACAGGGATTAGGCCAACTATAAAACGTCTGTCTGGACACAGGGATTAGGCCAACTATAAAACGTCTGTCTGGACACAGGGATTAGGCCAACTATAAAACGTCTGTCTGGACACGGGGATTAGGCCAACTATAAAACGTCTGTCTGGACACGGGGATTAGGCCAACTATAAAACGTCTGTCTGGACACGGGGATTAGGCCAACTATAAGACGTTTTTCTAAACACGATGATTAGGCCAACTATAAGACGTTTTTCTAAACACGATGATTAGGCCAACTATAAGACGTTTTTCTAAACACGATGATTAGGCCAACTATAAGACGTTTTTCTAAACACGATGATTTGGCCAACTATAAGACGTTTTTCTAAACACGATGATTTGGCCAACTATAAGACGTTTTTCTAAACACGATGATTTGGCCAACTTTTAGACGTTTTTCTAAACACGATGATTTGGCCAACTATAAGACGTTTTTCTAAACACGATGATTATATATATATATATATATATATATATAGGGCCTCCTTCAGTCGGGAAGCGACTATGGATCATCTCATGGAAATAAGATGAATGCCTGGGCATTAGCTGTGGTCGGAACGATGTCGCCCACATATCAGTCCCCCCCCCCCACTCCACGCAGCTGATGTATCCAAAGGAACGGCAGTGCCGATACAGTTTGGGGTCAGCGGCGTCGCATGTTCTGCCAGAGTGTAGCACTGGGTGCTGCAAACTGCCTTAGGGTCGCCAACTCCTGAATTTTCCTCGGGGTAAACTCCCGAAGCCTTTCCCATGATTGGGTATAGCTGATGATTAGACCAACAAGATACGTATGCGTCTTTCTAGACACGGGGATTAGACCAACAAGATACGTATGCGTCTTTATAGACACGGGGATTAGACCAACAAGATACGTATACGTCTTTCTAGACACGGGGATTAGACCAACAAGATACGTATGCGTCTTTCTAGACACGGGGATTAGACCAACAAGATACGTATACGTCTTTCTAGACACGGGGATTAGACCAACAAGATACGTATACGTCTTTCTAGACACGGGGATTAGGCCAAATATAAGACGTATGTCTGGACACGTAATCCGTTTCGCATGGGACCCCGCCATTGCTAGGGCCGGCCATGCAGGCTATCGATCCATAAGTAGGATTTAGCTCTTGTATTACAGGTTAGTCTGTCACAGCTAGTAGCATTTCACCTAACCCGATACAAACTAAATTTCCTTTTGTAAGAATCATTTTTCTTCGACCATTCTAGTTGATTACACAGATGTTGGAGTATTTCTTGTCTTTGTACCTAATACCAATCTTTCCATGTTTATTATAAAGTTTGTGTCTATTTCTTTGAGATGAAACATTTTCAGTAATTTATATATTATTAGTGTCAAGGTAAACGTCTATAAATAACAAGCCTTTCTTTGATACATGATATGCTATATTGGTTTCATTTATACAATTTAGTTTCAGGAAGTGGGCTATGTTAAGTATTTATCTTATAATAGGCTTTCTTGGAGGTTGGGCAATGGCTATAACCAATAGTTAAGTCTCTAATTCATTCGGTGGGTGGAATGAAGAAAATAAGTGGATTGATCATTAAAAAAAAAAACAAGAAAAAAAACGCCAATATTTAAACAAAACGATCTTCTTAAGATTAAAAAAAAATATTTTTAATGTTCCATTTCTTTACATATTTTAATTAGTGAGCAGCGCTCAGATAGTGTATGTTGTAGATGGCCGAGCAGTAATTACAGTGTTTTAAAGAGAACTAAGTCCTCTCTCTCGATATAATTTTTTTCAAAACTAACCGCGAAAATAATAAAAATGTTTAAACTAGATCTATATATTTTTAATTTTTATGTTGTTATAATAGTTTTCTCAATTAATAATATTTTTTTCAATAAAATGAAAAAAAATATCTTCAAAATTTTAAAAATTGAAACAGTTAAAATAATTTCATTAAAAAAGAAAAAACGAAATAAACTTTTAAATTAATCCTTAAATATTAATTTATTTACTGTAACCCGAAACAGTAGCGTCACTAGGTTCGGTGTCACAAGGTTAACTCGCGGTGTCTCTCGTTCCTTATAGCATTCGCCATCAAAAGTCCGGATACCTCCATTCGGTATTGCGAAACTGTTATTTCTCTCTAGCCATTTTAAATTTTGATTTTATTATTGTTTGGACATTTAATCCAATTTTTAATATTAGAATTAGAAACAAATTTACCAACGGATAACGTTTTACTTTATTAGATTAAAATAAAACAAATATTGAGATGAACATTCTACTGCTAAGTTTGTTAACAAACTCTGATCTTTCATCACAAGTCACATTGACATCTTATCTCTTACTCTAATCTGTCGTTGCTTGAAGTATTTGTCTCTCATGACATACCTGATAGTGTCATCGCTATTAGCATTCACTTTTAGAATCTCACGCTATTCTGTCATCGCTAGTTGAAGTAATCTATTATATCTCACGCTAATTTGTCCTTAATTCCCCTTCCAAATCTTGAGATCTATAGGGCAGATCATAGAAAGGTTATCTGCTCCTGTGGCCCACTGTTAACGAGGATGTCATGTGGTTAGCACAACGACCAACCGCCTTTATTCTTCTTCGATTTATGTCAGGTAACCATAAGAGCTAGGTGGACCAAGAGGAGATCCAGAAATTGAAAACCTCAGTCCTAAACGAGATTTGGACCAAGGACCCTGGCTCGGTAGCCAAGCGCTTCACCCCTCAGCCACTGCGCCTCTTTATCTGTCATTGCTCGTAGCATTTATCTCCAATATCGTACGCTTATATCATTGTTCGTAGCATTTATCTCCAATATCGTACGCTTATATCATTGTTCGTAGCATTTATCTCCAATATCGTACGCTTATGTCATTGTTCGTAGCATTTATCTCCAATATCGTACGCTTATATCCTTGCTCGTAGCATTTATCTCCAATATCGTACGCTTATATCATTGTTCGTAGCATTTATCTCCAATATCGTACGCTTATGTCATTGTTCGTAGCATTTATCTCCAATATCTTAAGCTTATATCATTGCTAGTAGCATTTATCTCCAATACCTCACGCTTATATCCTTGCTCGTAGCATTTATCTCCAATATCTTAAGCTTATATCATTGCTAGTAGCATTTATCTCCAATACCTCACGCTTATGTCATAGCTCGTAGCATTTATCTCCAATACCTCACGCTTATGTCATAGCTCGTAGCATTTATCTCCAATACCTCACGCTTATGTCATAGCTCGTAGCATTTATCTCCAATACCTCACGCTTATGTCATAGCTCGTAGCATTTATCTCCAATACCTCACGCTTATGTCATAGCTCGTAGCATTTATCTCCAATACCTCACGCTTATGTCATAGCTCGTAGCATTTATCTCCAATACCTCACGCTTATGTCATAGCTCGTAGCATTTATCTCCAATACCTCACGCTTATGTCATAGCTCGTAGCATTTATCTCCAATACCTCACGCTTATGTCATAGCTCGTAGCATTTATCTCCAACATCTCACGCTTATGTCATAGCTCGTAGCATTTATCTCCAATACCTCACGCTTATGTCATAGCTCGTAGCATTTATCTCCAATACCTTACGCTTATGTCATAGCTCGTAGCATTTATCTCCAATACCTCACGCTTATGTCATAGCTCGTAGCATTTATCTCCAACATCTCACGCTTATGTCATTGCTAGTAGCATTTATCTCCAATACCTCACGCTTATGTCATTGCTCGTAGCATTTATCTCCAACATCTCACGCTTATGTCATTGCTAGTAGCATTTATCTCCAATACCTCACGCTTATGTCATTGCTAGTAACATTTATCTCCAATACCTCACGCTTATGTCATTGCTTGTAGCATTTATCTTCAATATCTTAAGCTTATATCATTGTTCGTAGCATTTATCTCCAATACCTCACGCTTATGTCATAGCTCGTAGCATTTATCTCCAATACCTCACGCTTATGTCATAGCTCGTAGCATTTATCTCCAATACCTCACGCTTATGTCATAGCTCGTAGCATTGACCGTTTTTTCTCATGCCTATTGGCATTGCCGACATAGGCCACTGCAACCTATGCGACCTCAGTTGTCCCCGCACTTTCATAGGCCCCGCGCCAATGATAGGTCTGTTCATATTATTACAGCAAAGGAAATGGCTAAAAACAGAAAAGGTTGTTGCAGTGTTCCAGTGAAGCTCGTAAAGTTAAATTGACCGTGATTTTGTACATAGTGAAGAATGAATAAAATGCAAAAACGAATTTCTTTTTTTAATAAAAAATTTTAATTTTCACTTATCCTTATCCTTACCCAGACAGGGCCCCTCGTAATTCGTTTCGCATACGACCCCGCAATTGCTAGGGCCGGCCATGCTGGCTATCGATCCATAAGTAGGATTTAGCTCTTGTATTACACGTTAGTCTGTCACCGCAAGTAGCATTTACCTCTTACACCTAACCCAATACATACTAGATATCCTTTTTAAGAATAATTTTTCTACGGCACGTGACGTTTTGGCGCCGCCGTTTTGGCGTCGCCATTTTGACCTCCCCCCAGCGGCTTTTTGGCGCGAGACGTTTTGGCGCTGGGGACGCTTTGGCGCCGGATATAATTTGACGATAATTTAATAAGCACGTAGCGTTTACAACGTATTTATTTCACTCTACCATAATATTGTATGTATAGTATGAATTCTAACACCTGCCAGCGAAATTTTTTTTTTTATAAATATAAAGGTTTTGCTTATTTCATGACTATAGGCCTCTAATAAGTCAGATTCCTGAATGGTAATGACATGCTATCCCCTCCCCTTTATTTATATGTGAGTTCTGCTAATCGCACTGGATGACATTTTTCGATTTCTTTCCAAAAGATAATCTTTTTATTTTACATTAGTGTAATACTTTCATATAACAAAAACCATGTTAACATCTAAAGCTTTATTACGCTGAATGACGACAATAACTCCACACATAGAGTAAAGACGAAGACACGGAATGTGGTCAGTACAAACTCTGACGTGAATCCACCAAATTAAACAAACACTAGGGGCGACAATAGATAGAAACAATTTCACGACACTAAGATACTTCGAAAAGATATATTTTGAGAAATTGGGTAGGGGTGATTTGGGTGACACATCTCGCATTGACGAATGAACAACTGAAGACAATACAAGCACCGAGCACTGGTCGTTGGTGTCATGGGTCTGGCGATCATCTCCTTGGGACTGGTCATTACCTGTGACGCCTATCCCGCCCCCTCTCTTCTGGGCACATTTCGCTCCTTGTATATACTCTTTCTATCACCCCTTCCCTCTCTCACGCGTAAGACGATAATCTGCTTATAGCACTCCATTTGACATCCCTAGGTGCGAATTTATAATCCTTAATCTTAAATTCCAAGAGCGGCCCAAGGTCTACCCCTCTCTTTCAATCTCTTCGCCCCTACGTCTTTATAAGCTTTATAAGTTTGTACCATTCACTAATCATTTTTCCAGCACGCTGACAGACTGGCGAAACTTTCGCCATTTCATTCTATTATATTCTAAACTGAAAACCTGGTGGCAGTCTATATAAACAATGGGGGAAAATCCAGTCGAAGTGAGGAAAAGACAACATTTCGCATGAAGGATATCTCTATGTTTTTTGATAAGTTTAGTGCAGACCACTCTAAGTATGACGTATGGATGGCAGCTTGGTGTTGTGTAATATTAGAGATTTAACAATAATTACATAACAAACTAAAATACCGAAAAAAAAAAAACGGACACAAATATGTCTTCTTCTGTACGTGAAAAATATGTCTTAACACAAACACTCCTGCAAAACATAAATAAGCATAATTCTTTTTAAAGAAATAATACAAGGAACGTGCATAATGTATTTCGCTCCAAAACGTCCCTTGCGCCAAAACGGCGGCGCCTAAAATGACCTTCGTGCCTAAACGGCGTCGCATAAACGGCGGCGCCTAAAAGGCGGCGCCAAAACGTCCTGCTTCGATTTTTTCTACGTCCATTCGAGTTTACTACATATATGTTGGAGTATTTCTTGTCTTTGTACCGAATACCAATCTTTCCATGTCTATCAAAAAGTTCGTGTCTATTTCTTTGAGATGAAGCAGTTTCAGTAAAGGACATTTTAAATAACTGACATTGAATGTATTAAAACAGAGTAATATTATAGTCACTTAAATATGTAATTTATATATTAATAGTGTCAAGGTAAACGTCTATAAATAACAAGCCTTTCTTTGATACATAATATGCTATATTGGTTTCATTTATACAATTTAGTTTCAGGAAGTGGGCTATGTTAAGTATTTATCTTATAATAGGCTTTCTTGGAGGTTGGGCAATGGCTGTAATCAATAGTTAAGTCTCTAGTTCATTCGGTGGGTGGAATGAAGAAAATAAATGGACTCATCATTAAAAAATAACAAAAAAAAAAAAAAAAATCGCCAATATTTAAGCAAAACGATCTTCTTAAGATTAAAAAAAATATGTTCCATTTCTTTACATATTTTAATTAGTGAGCAGCGCTCAAATAGTGTATGTTGTAGATGGCCGAGCAGTAATTACTGTGTTTTAAAGAGAACTAAGTCCTCTCTCTCGATATAATTTTTTTCAAAACTAACCGCGAAAACAATAAAAATGTTTAAACTAGATCTATATATTTTTAATTTTATTGTTGTTATAATAGTTTTCTCAATTAATAATATTTTTTCAATAAAATGAAAAAAATATCTTCAAAATTTAAAAAATTGAAACAGTTAAAATAATTTCATTAAAAAAGAAAAAACGAAATAAACTTTTAAATTAATCCTTAAATATTAATTTATTTACTGTAACCCGAAACAGTAGCGTCACTAGGTTCGGTGTCACAAGGTTAACTCACGGTGTCTCTCGTTCCTTATAGCATTAGCCATGAAAAAGTCCGGATACCTCCATTCGGTATTGCGAAACTGTAATTTCTCTCTAGCCATTTTTAAATTTTGATTTTATTGTTGTTTGGACATTTAATCAAATTTTTAATATTAGAATTAGAAACAAATTTACCCACGGATTACGTTTTTCCTTTATTATATTAAAATAAAACAAATATGCAGATAAACATTCTACTGCTAAGTTTGTTAACAAACACTGATCTTTCATCACAAGTCACATTGACATCTTATCTCTTACTCTAATCTGTCGTTGCTTGAAGTATTTATCTCTCATGACATACCTGAACGTGTCATCGCTATTAGCATTCACTTTTAGAATCTCACGCTATTCTGTCATCGCTAGTTGAAGTAATCTATTATATCTCACGCTAATCTGTCCTTAATTCCCCTTCCAAATCTTGAGATCTATAGGGCAGATCATAGAAAGGTCATCTGCTCCTGTGGCCCACTGTTAACGAGCATGTCATGTGGTCAGCACAACGACCAACCGCCTTTACTTTTCTTCGATTTTTGTCAGGTAACCATAAGAGCCAGGTGAACTTGGAGGAGATCCCGAAATTGAAAACCCCAGTCCTAAACGAGATTTGGACCAAGGACCCTGGCTCGGTAGCCAAGCGCTTTACCCCTCAGCCACTGCGCCTCTTTATCTGTCATTGCTCGTAGCATTTATCTCCAATATCTTACGCCTATATCATTGCTTGTAGCATTTATCTCCAATATCTTAAGCTTATATCATTGTTCGTAGCATTTATCTCCAATATCTTACGCCTATATCATTGCTTGTAGCATTTATCTCCAATATCTTAAGCTTATATCATTGTTCGTAGCATTTATCTCCAATATCTTACGCCTATATCATTGCTTGTAGCATTTATCTCCAATATCTTAAGCTTATATCATTGTTCGTAGCATTTATCTCACGCAATGCTAGTAGCATTATCTCCAGTATCTCACGCTTATATCATTGCTAGTAACATTGACCTTTTTTTTCTCATGCCTATCGGCAGGGCCGCTTTATGGCACTGCAACCTATGCGAACTCAGTTGTCTCCGCACTTTCACAGGCCTCGCGCCAATAATGAGTTTGTTCATATTCTTGTTACCGCAAAGAAAATAGCTAAAAACAGGAATGTTGTCGCAATATTTCAGTCAAACGTCAAAGGAAAAGGCAGTTTGATAAATCTGTGAAAAACTTTACACTTGGAAATGCTGAAGATGAATATAGGATAAATTGCTTCAACAGAATTGAGGACACTGCAATTCAATCCTTGCAACCATGGGCGCCCGCAGGATTTTTTGCAGGGAGGTGCAAGCTGCCACCCATGTCTTAAAGTTGTAGCCTCACCTTGCTTGTTATAATATTAAAGAAAAGAACTGCCCCCCCCCCCACACACACACACCATTCGGGCTCTCATACCTAATCGATATTAAATGCATTAAATACTTTTTTTCATGAAATAAACAAATAAGAAACTAAACATGTGAACAAAGTATTTACTATACACATTGTTAACTTGATCCGTGATCAAACAAAAACTGCAAATGTTGACTGTGGTTGCAGAAACTGTCAATAACTTTACTAATGAAACTAATGAATTGCTTTTCGTCGCTATGGACAAGCTGGCGATGAACGCTTTGTAGAATATTTGTGTTACACAAATAACAAACTAGTGTTTAAGAGGAAAGACATATTAGGAACTCCATTTATTACGTAAACACAAGCGGTGTTGCACTGACGCGCTAGTGTGCAAATGTACATAAAATATCATTATGTTACATCTCTCTTCTTTAATTGAGAAAATCTATTTATCAGAATAACAAACAAACTAGTGTACTAAAAAGTCAATTCACAGATCAAGTCTCTTGGGTTTATTAACTATTCTGCCTGAGCGTGTTACGTAAGGTTCATGTGGTCTAGATGTGTTAGAAGAAGCAGTGTGTAGTGGCGGCGCAACATCTAGTGTAGTTTGTAATCCTGGACTCTAGATATTGTGGTTCTGGTTGATCTGAGATGTCATCTGGAAAGTCATAATTATTGTCAAATCTGTTTGCTTTCTCAGAAGACTTTCTGATGTGTTTTCTGTTTCTTCTGTAGACCTTATTTCCACTTTTGACATTATATGATCTAGGCTTAGAATGCTTCGAAACTACTGTTCCTGGTTTCCACTTAGAATTAAGTTGCATTCTGACTGCCGTTCCGTCTTGTAGTGGATTATGACTCTTAACTCCTTTCCTCTTATAATAATAATGTTTCTGAGACTGTTTCTCGGAGTCAAAGTGTTTCTTCACCACCTTGAGATCTGGTGTCTTAGGTGTGAGTATTTCCTCGCTCGAAGGTAACAAATTTCTGGGTCGGCGTCCTGATATTCATCTTGGCTGTGCACCTTTTGCATCGTTTTAGGTTTAAACAAAAACAAGTTGAACTGACCATTAGTATTCATAAAATGACTTTGTTGCACTCAGAATATTTTTAACAATACCCGTAGCTATGGCATCTGGCGAAAGAAGCATCTAGCGCCTCAAACTTAATCCAGAATTACTTGAGGACAACAATCCACGAAGATAGATTGCACACTTAAGCAATTCTGTCGATTGAGCGTGATCTATATAGGAGACAAACTTGTCATCTGCTGAAATATCTCCTGAACCATTTACTGAACCATCTACTGAAACATCTACTGAACTATTTACTGAACTATTTACTGAACTATCTACTGAAACATCTACTGAAACATCTACTGAAACATCTACTGAACCATCTACTGAACCATCTACTCTACCCCAAGTAATAATTCAATACAGTTGCACTATTAAACTGAATTCACATTGGGACTTTTGCCAAATTTTAATTTCCTTGCCCAACTTATAACATCAATTATAACGTCTGCCATAACATCGACAGAAAAATTTTCCTCGGACTTTGTTTATAGTTGAACTTCCTTAAATAATATTTGGATATTACAAGGTAAACAAGTTGGAAGCAATACTAGAACTTATAAGATTATTAAAAAATTAAGTGATAGTTTCTTCAAGTGTTTACTTGATCATTTCTTTTTCATTTGATGTCAAAACTAAATTAATTTCGTTCACCTTTATTTCACTTAGATTGTTTTTAATTGAGTATTAAAAACAATGATTAGAATAGAGGGGAAGGACTACTCTTTAGAGCTATAGGAAACTGGAGAAGGGATCAAATAACGAGGTGCGATTAGCATCTTTTCTTCTTTTTTTTTTTTTTAACAAAGCTTATATCATCTCACTCTGTCTGTCTGTCTGTCTGGTCAAAAGTTTGTCTACGTTATATCTCCCACACCCAGTCTTGGATCATGTTGAAATTTTGCACAATTATTTCTTGTACAAAACAAAACAAGAATCAATTTTAAAAAATAAACAATTAGTTAATTAACTATTGGAAATTATTAATTTTTTGTTGTTGTTATCAAACGACTGTCACAGTCTCGCTTGACATTAACTGTTATTCGTTCACCTTGGGTCAAGAAGGTGAAAAGCACGTGAAACCTCTGACATAAAATGAGGAAGTAGGAATGACTAAATTCACTTTAAGTCAATAGAAATTTGGGATTTGAGACAGGGCGCATATTTTAATAGTAGTAATTTGTTGTACTCGGAGCTGGGCACGTGATGCGGACGTGATTTAGTAGTAAAGTTCGATTATCTTTGTTACCCGTTGTGAGGCGGACGTGACTTTAGTAGTGAACCTATGCAAGAGGACTTATTATATTTAGTATGTTTGATACCGCTGTGATGCGTAAATAATTATGTTTCAATACAATGCACTGTATTAATGTAACTGCCCGGAAGTTGCAGTAGTCCTATTTAATAAACATTATTTTATTTCCACGCTTTCATATCAAACACGTAATTTTACAACGAGGTAAAGAAATTGTACTTGACTGATTATAGATGAGGCGGTATATGCTGAATCAGTCCCTTTGGGAAGGCTTGAGACCTCGATTACAATTCAAGTACTACAACTATTGTTTATTGTAATCAAGATACGGAATAATTTTTTTGGGCCCTTAAGAAAATGGGGGCACTTAACTATATCTTTTGCCCCTATAATAAAAATCCAGCACTGTGAATACTTCTATTTCAGTCATTTGTTCAGCGGGTGTGCCCATGACTTTCTATGCTGTATGAAACGCTTGTTGCTTTATTTCAACTTACATAACCAAATTTGTTTGACTTAAAAAATAACAAGAAAAACATACATAATAGTGTTTGTTGTCAAACCAAAGCATACAATGTGTGAATTGTAACGATTCCTTAAATAGCTTAGGGCCTTATGATGACTAGATCCGACCCTTAGTATTCAGCAGCCTACCTCCTTGTTTTAATAAATGTTGAAACCTTTTTGAACACCCCTCAGATAAGCTTTAGAAGGAAAGGATCTAGCCAGGGCTTCACAGATGTTTGTAAAATGCTTGACATGTTTCGGAAGTTCTCTCAGAGATGAAGATAATTTACTTCCTAGTCCAAACCTCAGGACGACGGGGGATGGGAGCGGGCTGGGCTTGAACACTGTTCCAAGTCCAAAAGACAGTCCAGTGTGCAAACCGCACGACCAGGTAGCCATCACTGATACGTAAGTTAAAGCCAAGGATATCTTTGTGGTGGCATTAAACACGTCAAAAGGATCAAAGTTAATACCTGGCTGTGTTACAAAATATATAGGTAGTACTTTAGAAATATGTTTATTATAAGTGGGAAAAAAACCTATGGTGAAAGTTTTATATTGTAGAATACTATTGATGGCGGATAAGTTTAAATAGCTGGGTTTTTTTTTTTTTAGCCGGTGTACAGAAAAGCGAAAGTGTCCATAAGACATACATTTCAAAAAGTACACATTTTGTACATAACACACATATAACCTAGTGTTATGGAGTGTAGATGTGTGTGTATTTGTGTTTCTATGGTGACTGTGGAAAGCGGTTAGCGGTTGGTTGTGAATGACATAACATAGGTGGCGTTGTCGTCACTTGATCTTAGTGAGAAGAGAGGACTCCAGAACGTGAGACTGAAAGGTTTCTTAAGTATAACCACATTTATTTCATTTCATATGAACTTTCACGTTTCCTCTTCAATTTAATGCACTTTTTCATTTTGTCTATAGTATAGACAACGTGTTATTAAGGAAGCTATTCAAGTTATGTGAAGGTTTAGTTCAGATACATAACGACTACAACGGTTTAGTTGTATACCAGCAGTCTGGTGCTACAAGTCAATGACCGGTAACAACACTACATTTTCTTCGTGTAGCATAAGTTTATTATAAAGTTGGCAGCAGTGATCTTCAAGATTGCGTCCTTCACTTAGGTTATATGTTTATTTGAAAATCTTTTCCGACTTTCCTATTTTTAGTTTCTTGCGTTCTTTAAGGTTTCCTTATATCGCTAACACATTTTCTCACATTGCTTTCTCTTGCTTATCTACTTTTTCTGAATTGTATTACTTGAAGATCGTAATCGCGATCGACAAATCAAAATGTAAACAAAGTGCAGATAACTGTCTTTAAAATTTATCGTGTTCATCGCCCCTGAGAGAAAAACAAAATTAAACAAGACGCAATCCGTACAATTAAATAATCTTTTAGAGATACAAACACACAGACGCTCGAACACATACACACACACATAAAAAACACACACTTAATCACATAAACGAACTGAAAATTGGGGCAGAGCTATTCAAGTTAAGCTACGTTGTCAGTTGTTGGCTTGGAGATATGTGGGGATATTACAAGTGAATCAATGTAAGCCTATTATATTTTAGAGGCGCGGTGGCTGAGCGATAAAGCGCTTGGCTTCCGAACCGAGGACCGGGGTTCGAATCCTGGTGAAGACTGGGATTTTTTATTTCGGGATCTTCTGGCGCCTCTGAGTCCATCCAACTCTAATGGGTACCTGAGATTAGTTGGGGAAAAGTAAAGGCGGTTGGTCGTTGTGCTGGCCACATGACACCCTCGTTAACCGTTTACCTTTACATCATCTGCCCTATAGACCACAAGGTCTGAAAGGGGAACTTTACTTTACTACTACTTACTATTATATTTTTTAATCCATAAACTGTAAATAATTTTGACAAACATCTCTTGCGAACAAAAACAATAACACTTTGATTTCAATATTTACATACTTAGCCTGAAATGATATATATAGATCTAATAGTAATGAAATAAACTGATAATTAAACGAATATTTGACTCACAACAAAAACATGTCTTTACTCTTTCATGTCTCTAGATCGTCTGCCGTTTCACATTTCCAATTTCATCACATCATCCTCACTGCATAGCTACCAACCAACATCTTTTTCAGGGTCACCTTGGTAACACACACACACACACACACTACATAACATGCTACACCTTCCATCTACGTCACATCATATCTACACAACTGACCCATGGGGTCTGTCGAATAAAACTCACAAATAAATGTTCAAAATAAAAACAAAAAGCATATCTTATCTTATAAAATACAGATGTTACTTCAAAAAAAAAAAAAAAAAAAAGATTACGTCCTACGCGTCATGCATTCAGTGATGCAAATTAACCAATGACTTAAATTCTTCCAAGTCACTGGTTTTCCTGGCTAGCTCATGCCACCTATCCATGCTCTAATATCGCTAGGGAGAAAGAGTATTTGTACACATTTGTCCTAGTATATGGGATGAGGAATGTGCCTTTATCTTTGTGTCTTTCTGAGTATTTTATTAAATTTTGTTTTTGTATTTGAAGATTATGGTTCAGTGTTTTATGTATAATTGCTACTTCATTTTTGAGTCTTCTGTCCTGAAGGCTTTCTAAATTTTGTGATTTTACCAAAGGTGTTACTCTAGTCAAATGTGAATATTCGTTTGTTATGAATCTCACTGCTCTATTTTGTGTCTGTTCCAGTTTCTTAATGTTTTCTTGAGCTGAGGGGTCCCAAACAGAGGATGCATATTCTTTTATTAGCCTAGCCAAGGTTAAATAACATTTTAGTTTTATGTTATTATTTGATTTATAGAAATTTCTTTTAGTAAACCCTAAAGCTTTGTTTGATTTTTTGATAGCTTCATCAATATGGGGATTCCATGACAGTTTTTCATTTATTATAACACCTATTCATTTTGGTAAAGGTCCTTACCTTTCTTTGGTTAAGAAATCATTGGCATCATTCCTGCTTGGGACTACATTATGAAGGTTGGATGTTGTTGTTGTTTTCTCTCCCTGAAATGTCCAGGTAATTACTTTCACTTGAAACTTTGCAAATCCTGCTTCATACTTGTGGCTATGTCTCTATTGCGGAGAAATAAAGAGCACATTATTATAAGCTTTAAAATAATAAACATGCTACTATCTAGCTATCTGGTGTACAGAATACACGAAGGGTTGATTAGCTATGTAATAAGGTAAAGGTAATTAAATAATTGGTTAATTTTATTGATTGATTCATGTCTTGTCAAATACAATGAATAATTATGCAAAGTTTCAATTTGATCCGAGAATGGGAAATGGGAGAAAAAATATGTTAAAACTTTTTAACAAACAGAGTGAGTTGATATAAACTGTTTAAGGAAAGTAATTAAAAATAGAAAAAAAAACATCAAAAATGCATATATAAAATATAAACACGGTCTTATTTAAAAATTTGTATCCAACATAAACACACACACACACACAAAATACAAAACAAATCCCCTCTCCACCCACCTCCTCATCCCCCTCTAAGGCTGACAGTATGTCCAGGTAGCACCCTTCTTTTTTTTACGATTGAAAACCAGATGATTGCATATTAAAACAACGCGATTTTGTTTACAACTTTGAGATGTGTGGGAAGATTTTGTGGCGCCAAAATGTAGACCAGACTCACGATGAAACTAGCCAGCAGTTGGTTTTTTGAAGTTCTTTTTTTTTTGAAAAATAACAACAACAAAAAAGCCAGTGCACACGTTTATTTAGACCGATTAAAAAGCACCTTTGGAGTTGCTTTTGTAAATATTACATCACTGTTTGCAATTCGCATTGTTTATATAAATATTAGTTATAGCCATAATAAACAATTATCACCGAATTAACTTCAAAAAATTGGATGTGTGCGTTAAATTACGCGCGTATAGTTGGTGCAAACTGTTGGGTCATGGTGTTCTCCTGTGGATCATAAGTTGCAAACTTTTCTTCTTCAATTGAATGTACTAGATGTAAGTTCTGTGTGGCACTTGACATCTCTAGAGACGATCTTTTCCCTTTGCAACTGAAGATGTGACTAAAGAGTCTAACCCTTGATTCAAAGCTGAGGTCACTGGTTGGACATCTGTAATTGTTACATTTATTTATGTATTTATGTTTATGTATGTTGTGTGTTTGTTGTCTTGTTCTATTGTTTAGTGTGTTCGCATGTTTTCCTCAAGTCTGTTATCAGTGTGTATTGAAGTTTCCTGTTAAGTTTTTCACTTTCTTGTCATGTCAGTATGATGGAGTTGTAACTTAAACAGCAGTGTTGTTATTACATCATAATTGATAATATAACTAGGTGGCAGCTTTCTAAAAGTTCTAGAATGGATACTGTAAGTAAAACTAACCACTTTAAACCAGGAATTAACCCTCCACCTCCTTTAAATGTGAAGAAAGGGCGTGAAGAGTGGAAGCTTTTCAAGCAAACTTGGCTGAACTATTACACTATATAGAGAGAATAAACGATATAGATGAAGCCAAAGCACTGTTCTTGTACACTGTCGGCCCAGAGGCGTTGGATACAACAGTATCACTTTTAAACCAAAGCACAATGTTCAAGATATAATATGTGCATTTGATGAGCATTTCATAGGTCTAAAGTATGAACCCTAGGATAGATTTGTTTTTAACAACAGAAAGCAGAAGTCGCAAGAAACTGTCGAGGATTACTTACCAGCTCTACGCACACTCGCTAAAACCTGCAATTTTTGCGATTAATAAGAGACCGAATGATAGTTGACATCAAAGACACAAGGACAAAAAAAGAACTCTTACCAGAACATAATCTAACGCTCAAGACTTGTATAGAAATCTGCAAGGCAAATGAAGCTGCTGACTAGCAGCTGAAGGTACTAGAGACAGGTACATCTGATGCCTCACCACCTCAGGGTGAGGCGTTCGCTGTTTCTTCTCGCAAGAGTATTCTACTACGAAATGCTGCTCATAACAGTAAAAAGCGCAAATTTAAATTTTGTGTACAAAATCACCCATTTAAAAAGGAGCTGTGCCCTGCATGGGGTAAAACTTGTAATATCTGTAAACAAAGAAATCATTTCAGCATTCAATGCAACCAAAAAGAAACTGCAATGTGTACAGGAGGACAGAGATGGCTGTTATACATTATCTTCTAGTGATGAGGCTGTGCGTGCTGTACAAGGTGGACCAGACAATAAGATCCTAAAAGCTGAAATGATCATTGCAGGTGAGAAGATTGTGTGTCAGATTGACTCGGGTGCCAGCGTTAATGTTATCCCTAAGAAGCTTGTCAAAACTGTATACATCTGTCCCACTCAAAGCAAGCTACGTGCGTATGATGGTAACACACTCGTAACTATTGAAAAGGTTTCAACTCGTAGTACACAATCCAAGGACCAACAAGAGATATCGTGTTGATTTCGTGGTTGTGAAAGATGACTTAACTCCCCCTGTTAGGGAAGAAAACGTCAGAAAAAAATAGGACTAATTACAATAAACTTTTGAAAGTGTTGATAAGGTTGAAAGTGTTGATAATATTGAAAGTGTTGATAAGGTTGAAAGTGTTGATAAGGTTGAAAGAGTTGATAAGATTGAAAGTGTTGATAAGGTTGAAAGTGTTGATAAGGTTGAAAGTGTTGATAAGGTTGAAAGTGTTGATGAGGTTGAAAGTATTGATGAGGTTGAAAGTGTTGATAAGCTTGAAAGTGTTGATGAGGTTGAAAGTATTGATGAGGTTGAAAGTGTTGATGAGGTTGAAAGTGTTGATAAGCTTGAAAGTGTTGATGAGGTTGAAAGTGTTGATAAGCTTGAAAGTGTTGATGAGGTTGAAAGTATTGATGAGGTTGAAAGTGTTGATGAGGTTGAAAGTGTTGATAAGCTTGAAAGTGTTGATGAGGTTGAAAGTATTGATGAGGTTGAAAGTGTTGATGAGGTTGAAAGTGTTGATGAGGTTGAAAGTATTGATGAGGTTGAAAGTGTTGATAAGGTTGAAAGTGTTGATGAGGTTGAAAGTGTTGATGAGGTTGAAAGTGTTGATTAGCTTGAAAGTGTTGATGAGGTTGAAAGTGTTGATAAGCTTGAAAGTGTTGATGAGGTTGAAAGTGTTAATAAGCTTGAAAGTGTTGATAAGCTTGAAAGTGTTGATAAGCCTCGACAAAAATAGTTGAACAGTTCTCTGATGTATTTGATGATCAGCAGGGTGAATTACCTGGTGTTGTACACTTAGAAGTGAATTCTGACATAACACCAGTTATATGTCCATCTGGTCGTGTACCTATGCAGGCTAAAGTCAAGTCTGAGTTAGAACTGCTAACAGAAAAAGAAATCATTGAGCCTGACTGACTGGGTCAGTCGAATGGTGATTGCAACTAAAAAATCTGGACAACTCCGTATCTGTTTAGATACTCGTCCTCTCCACAAGGCACTTCAAAGAGAACGTTGTCCCCTTCCAATAAAGGGAGACTTGCTTCCAAGATTATCTAATGCAAAAGTGTTTTCAAAACTGGACCTTGCCTTTTGGCATGTGCATCTGGATGAAGCATCGAGTTTGCTCACAACTTTTTAGACACCATTTGGACGTTACAAGTGGAGAAGAATACTGTCTGTCTGTCTCTCTCTCTCTCTATTTGTCTCTCTTTCTCTCTCTCTGTCTCTCTCTCTCTGTCTGTCTCTCTTTCACTTTGTATTTCTCTCTCTGTCTCTCTTTCTCTCTCTCTCTGTCTCTGTCTCTCTGTTTCTCTCTCTGTCTCTCAGTCTATCTCTCTCTCTCTATCTTTCACTCTGACTTTCTCTCTCTCTCCTTTTCACTCTGTCTTTCTCTCTCTGTCTCTGTCTCTCTCTCTCTTGGTCCCTCTCTATCTCTCCCTCTATGTCTTTCTCTCGTTCTCTATCTCTCTCTCTCTGTCTCACTTTCTCTGTCTCTGTCTATCTCTCTCTCTTTCTGCTATATCTACTATAGGTGCATCTCTTCAATTATATTATATATTGCCTTGTTGGTGTTCTGTGCGTCTTATGGGCTACATACATCTCCAAGATGCCAAATAAGCCATGTGACCTTGATCCCATTCCAACCTCCTTACTCCTTGAATGTTTAGATGAGCTTGTACCCACAATTACTAACATTGTGAACTCTTCACTGACTTCAAGCATTGTACCACAGCAATTGAAGCATGCACTTGTCGGGCCCTTATTAAAGAATTAAACTATCGCCCGGTATCGAATCTTCCCTTCCTGTCAAAGCTTGTGGAGCGCATCGTGTTAGTGCTAATTCTTTCTCATCTTGAACAGTAATGTCTCTTGGAAGAATTTCAATCTGCATATAGGAAGTGCCGTAGCACAGAGACAGCAGTGATCAGGGTACTAAACGACTTACTTCACAATTCCGACATAGGCCACATATCAATACTTTCCATGCTGGACTTGTCCGCAGCCTTTGATACTCTAGACCGTGAAATTATGATGGCCAGATTCTTTGCCACTTTTAGTTAAGCAGGAGTCGTCCTAAAGTGGCTTGGATCCTACCTGACTGAACGCACCCAAAGTGTCGTTGTTAACGGAACAGAATCAACAAGCTTACTCTTGAAGTACGGAGTACCCCAAGGATCAGTTCTAGGCCCAGTACTGTTCACTATGTATACATATCCACTCAGCGGTGTCATACGGCCAACCGGCATCTTGTACCATTTCTTTGCCGATGACTCACAGTTATACGATTCCTCAGTACCATCAGAGGTGTCGCATCTGGCAGAGAAAATCAATGGTAAAGTTGCAAGGGTGAGCGATTGGATGGTTGAGAATAAACTCAAGATGAACGAAGACAAGACAGAAATAATTAAGATTGGCACTAGGAACAATGTCTCAAAAGTTGAAAGCACAGATTCTCTTTTTATCACGAACAGCCATGTTCCTTATGTCTATGTAGTGCGAAATCTTGGAGTTTTCTTCGACTCAACACTATCTTTCCACCCACACATAAGTCAGCTTTGCAAGGGTCTTTATCTGCAGCTGCGTAGATTAGCCAGATCCGACCATATTTAACAACGGAGTCAACAAAAACGCTAGCTGTGGCATTCATACTCTCCCGCCTTGACCACTGCAACGCCGTGCTAGCAGGTATACCCGATGACAAAATAGCCAAGCTGCAACGTATTCAGAACAATGCCGCACGAATAGTCCTTAGAAAAACAAGACGAGATTCTGCTACTAGGCTCTTGCACACGCTCCATTGACTTCCCGTGAAAGCGAGAATCGATTACAAGGTCGCCACACTTTGTCATCAGTGTATATATAACAATGAGATGCCCTTGTACCTTAGCGAACTGATCACTCCATATGTTCCCCAGAGAGCCCTGCGCTCAATGGACTCAACGCCTTTAGTGGTGCCACGTTTCTCCCTCAAAAGCTACGGTCTGTGCACAGACCAAAGGTTTGGAACTCACTCCCCATTGATCTCAGACAGACAACATGCTACACTACATTTAAGAAGAGCATTAAGACCTATCTGTTTAAAACTTTTTTTTTAGATTAATTGTCATTTTAGCTGTGGTGTTTGTGTTTGTTACAGCGCCTTGAGCCTACATTTTGTTTGTTAACAGCGCTTTATAAATAAAATTATTATTATTATTATTATCAGATAGTCAACATTATGTAGCCAGTCTTACACAGTTTATAGAGATAATGTAAATTTCAAAATAAAATTGAGAAATGATTTCGCCATGTGTTTATCATTACCTTTAAATGTGTATTTCCCTTAGTGTTGTGGCTACAGGTCTGACGCTGCCATACTTTATTTATTGTTACATTTTTAAATATTTCATATTAAAACACGTAAGCCAATTTCGTGGGCGTCTCTCAATCTGCGGAGAAGCGGCCCGCGGTGGGGGGGGGTATACATGTTTCTTCGGGGTTTTAAGTCTAGAACATGCAACATTGAAACATTTTTTAAATCCGATATCATGCTATATTAGATCTTTTGGCGCAACAAAAATGTTATATGAAATCAAAACATTTTGTTTTTTTAAATTAAATAGATGTGCCGTTTATTTTTCTTAAAATTACACATTTTTTTTTAAACTAACAAAAGAAAATATAAAAAATATAAAAAATTGTAGAAAAATGTTACAATATAGCATTTATACTTATGGTTTTGTTGTCTACCTAAATAGAGTTTTAACTCTTTATCTCGTAATTATTTTCCACGTTCTGACAGAAATTTAAATCACACATGTTTGTACTCTCTACTTTGTTATAATTAAACTACAATTTTTGTTGGTAATCAGAAAACGTTACTTTTCGAATAGAACTATAAGAGAGTGCATGCTCTTTTTATATAACACAAAGTTTATAAAACCAAACATTAATTTAATTGAATGAGCTCAAATCAACGATGGTATCGTTCATTAGGAGAGAAAGAGTTAAAATTAGAATTAATTCACTGATAATGTTTGTTGTCGCTTTTTGACTCTTGTCTCATGGTCAGCACGGTCACGTCATCGGTCTGTTTGGTTCTTATTTCTAATAGGCACACACTTAAATTTATTGCGTTTTCCATCTGTCTATTTTTAGTCCTGTTTCCTTTGACAGACTTTCTTCAATAGACGTCTCTCTTCTTCGCTTTGTTTTCGTCAGCTAGTGATGTGTGACACTGCGTTCCCTATTATCAGATCATGTCGTCGTTCCTTTAAACCCTACATCCAGACATACGCCCCCCCCCTCCTCAACTTACTTAAGGAGCTTATATAGCTTATATACAATCGCTTTAGACATCGGTCAGCTGTATCTGAGTTCTTCAAAGACCTCAACCTGCTTCCGGTCTATTGTTTATTACTGACAAAGTTTTCCCTTACTGCAATAAGTGTAGCGCCCGTGCCTCTGTTAGTCGACGCTCTTTTCACGCCAACTAATGTTGCCGAACGCGCCATTGTCCTTTTATCATCATCATCATCATCATCAAATTCTATTTGAGTAAGGGCTTGAGAGGACAGAAACCCTGCTGTTTGGCGTAGTGCATGTATGTCACCATACAGCTCGAGACTTTGTGGTTTCCCAGACCTGTGGAGACTGAGGTTTTGGGACTTGTTCAGCACTCTTACCACTTTTCCGTTTCAATTTTTTTAATTGTTGTCAGAACATGATGGAAACTCACAGCCTGATCAGTACATAGTGTTAGTTTTTCTTGGTGGGCCAAGGAGTCAGTAATGGTATTGCCAGTCACCTACTATCCCTACTGACTGTATTATAACTTGGATACCAGCAACTGGCTAATCCACTGCAACTTGGAATTTGTAACTATATTGACGTAACTTTCCTTTTTTCAATGACCTGTCATTGTCCTGACGTAACGCATTCATAGAAAGCCTATGTTCCGTGTTCCATATGTTTACCCCGCCTTTTTATCTCCACCCCCCAACCTTTTCCCACGAGAAGGAATCCAGGTATAAATCTACTAGACTTTATAATATTCCATTGATAAGCCTTTAGACCTATATCTAGAAGACGATGCGCAACATTTTCCTGAACATTATTTTATTTAATTCTTCAACGAATGCGGAAAACTTTCTCTAGCAAAATTTAAATGTATTTCTTTTTTTTACTTTGAAACAATCTTGGTCAAATTAGAGTTTTTTTTTTAGTTTGGCCAACGAGCTAGTAATTCTTTACTCAGCATTATAAGCATAAACTGTTACATTTCTAGGAAAAATCGTTAGAGCCGTTTTCGAGATCCGTGTCCACCCGCCCAGGTTGTTGATGTTTACTCTAAAGTTACGGTGTGAATAGAGGTCTTGTACAAATTGGTTCGAAAGGAAGCGAAAAAAAGATTTAGTGGTCAGTTATAGTGCGTAGCGTAACGGATTCCTTTCGGTCAAGCGTCTCCTTTTTTTTCCCTCTGTACCTTCCCGTCAAAAATTAAATACTCGATACTCCCTCGCCCAAATGTATCTGTATACAAGAATAATATTTAAAAAAACTATTAATAGGTCCTCAAAATAGTTGGATATTTAGGTTTAGATCTTCTTGTTTGTTCTTATTCTACATTCAGAGAGTTCAGATCAGTAATCCTATATCTGACATGAACCGCGCAGTGGTTTCCAGATCAGGCAGTTCTTCGTATAGTTTTTTTTTCTATAGGAAGGTTTTGGGGCCAGGGTCTTGTTTGGGCTTCTTAATATAGTAAGTTTTGGATCTATGCTTACTGAAAAAGTGTTATCATCAATTAAATTGTTTTTTCTACAATCATTGAAAACAACAACATTGGTCAGAATCAAAAAGTCCTATCTACAAGTTCTAGGTCTATTATCAAACAGGTCCTACCTACAAGCTTTAGGTCTATTATCAAACAGGTCCTACCTACAAGTTCTAGGTCTATTATCAAACAGGTCCTACCTACAAGTTTTAGGTCTATTATCAAACAGGTCCTATCTACAAGTTTTAGGTCTATATCAAACAGGTCCTACCTCCAAGCTTTAGGTCTATTATCAAACAGGTCCTACCTACAAGCTTTAGGTCTATTATCAAACAGGTCCTACCTACAAGTTTTAGGTCTATTATCAAACAGGTCCTACCTACAAGTTTTAGGTTATTATCAAACAGGTCCTACCTACAAGCTTTAGGTCTATTATCAAACAGGTCCTATTTACAAGCTTTAGATCTATTATCAAACAGGTCCTACCTACAAGCTTTAGGTCTATTATCAAACAGGTCCTACCTACAAGTTTTAGGTCTATTATCAAACAGGTCCTATCTACAAGTTTTAGGTCTATTATCAAACAGGTCCTACCTACAAACTTTAGGTCTATTATTAAACAGGTCCTACCTACAAGTTCTAGGTCTATTATCAAACAGGTGCTACCTACAAGCTTTAGGTCTATTATCAAATAGGTCCTACCTACAAGCCTTAGGTCTATTATCAAACAGGTCCTACCTACAAGCTTTAGGTCTATTATCAAACAGGTCCTACCTATAAGTTCTAGGTCTATTATCAAACAGGTCCTACCTACAAGTTCTAGGTCTATTATCAAACAGGTCCTACCTACAAGTTCTAGGTCTATTATCAAACAGGTCCTGCCTACAAGTTTTAGGTCTATTATCAAACAAGTTTTAGGTCTATTATCAAACAGGTCCTACCTACAAGCTTTAGGTCTATTATCAAACAGGTCCTATTTACAAGCTTTAGGTCTATTATCAAATAGGTCCTACCTACAAGCTTTTGGTCTATTATCAAACAGGTCCTACCTACAAGTTTTAGGTCTATTATCAAACAGGTCCTATCTACAAGTTTTAGGTCTATTATCAAACAGGTCCTACCTACAAACTTTAGGTCTATTATTAAACAGGTCCTACCTACAAGTTCTAGGTCTATTATCAAACAGGTGCTACCTACAAGCTTTAGGTCTATTATCAAATAGGTCCTACCTACAAGCCTTAGGTCTATTATCAAACAGGTCCTACCTACAAGCTTTAGGTCTATTATCAAACAGGTCCTACCTATAAGTTCTAGGTCTATTATCAAACAGGTCCTACCTACAAGTTCTAGGTCTATTATCAAACAGGTCCTACCTACAAGTTCTAGGTCTATTATCAAACAGGTCCTGCCTACAAGTTTTAGGTCTATTATCAAACAAGTTTTAGGTCTATTATCAAACAGGTCCTACCTACAAGCTTTAGGTCTATTATCAAACAGGTCCTATTTACAAGCTTTAGGTCTATTATCAAATAGGTCCTACCTACAAGCTTTTGGTCTATTATCAAACAGGTCCTACCTACAAGTTTTAGGTCTATTATCAAACAGGTCCTATCTACAAGTTTTAGGTCTATTATCAAACAGGTCCTACCTACAAACTTTAGGTCTATTATCAAACAGGTCCTACCTACAAACTTTAGGTCTATTATTAAACAGGTCCTACCTACAAGTTCTAGGTCTATTATCAAACAGGTGCTACCTACAAGCTTTAGGTCTATTATCAAACAGGTCCTACCAACAAGCCTTAGGTCTATTATCAAACAGGTCCTACCTACAAGCTTTAGGTCTATTATCAAACAGGTCCTACCTACAAGTTCTAGGTCTATTATCAAACAGGTCCTACCTACAAGTTCTAGGTCTATTATCAAACAGGTCCTACCTACAAGTTCTAGGTCTATTATCAAACAGGTCCTACCTACAAGTTCTAGGTCTATTATCAAACAGGTCCTACCAATAAGCTTTAGGTCTATTATCAAACAGGTCCTACCTACAAGTTCTAGGTCTATTATCAAACAGGTCCTACCTACAAGTTTTAGGTCTATTATCAAACAGGTCCTACCTACAAGCTTTAGGTCTATTATCAAACAGGTCCTACCTACAAGCTTTAGGTCTATTATCAAACAGGTCCTACCTACAAGTTCTAGGTCTATTATCAAACAGGTCCTACCTACAAGCTTTAGGTCTATTATCAAACAGGTCCTACCTACAAGCTTTAGGTCTATTATCAAACAGGTCCTACCTACTAGTTCTAGGTCTATTATCAAACATATTATATCTACGACTTCCAGGCCTATTTTAGAGAAGACCCCTACAAGCTTTAGGTCTATTATCAAACAGGTCCTACCTACAAGCTTTAGGTCTATTATCAAACAGGTCCTACCTACAAGTTTTAGGTCTGTTATCAAACAGGTCCTACCTACAAGTTCTAGGTCTATTATCAAACAGGTCCTACCTACAAGTTCTAGGTCTATTATCAAACAGGTCCTACCTACAAGTTCTAGGTCTATTATCAAACAGGTCCTACCTACAAGTTCTAGGTCTATTATCAAACAGGTCCTACCAATAAGCTTTAGGTCTATTATCAAACAGGTCCTACCTACAAGCTTTAGGTCTATTATCAAACAGGTCCTACCTACAAGCTTTAGGTCTATTATCAAACAGGTCCTACCTACAAGTTCTAGGTCTATTATCAAACAGGTCCTACCTACAAGCTTTAGGTCTATTATCAAACAGGTCCTACCTACAAGCTTTAGGTCTATTATCAAACAGGTCCTACCTACTAGTTCTAGGTCTATTATCAAACATATTATATCTACGACTTCCAGGCCTATTTTAGAGAAGACCCCTACAAGCTTTAGGTCTATTATCAAACAGGTCCTACCTACAAGCTTTAGGTCTATTATCAAACAGGTCCTACCTACAAGTTTTAGGTCTGTTATCAAACAGGTCCTACCTACAAGTTCTAGGTCTATTATCAAACAGGTCCTACCTACAAGTTCTAGGTCTATTATCAAACAGGTCCTACCTACAAGTTCTAGGTCTATTATCAAACAGGTCCTACCAATAAGCTTTAGGTCTATTATCAAACAGGTCCTACCTACAAGCTTTAGGTCTATTATCAAACAGGTCCTACCTACAAGCTTTAGGTCTATTATCAAACAGGTCCTACCTACAAGTTCTAGGTCTATTATCAAACAGGTCCTACCTACAAGCTTTAGGTCTATTATCAAACAGGTCCTACCTACAAGCTTTAGGTCTATTATCAAACAGGTCCTACCTACTAGTTCTAGGTCTATTATCAAACATATTATATCTACGACTTCCAGGCCTATTTTAGAGAAGACCCTATCTACGAGTCTAATTTCTGCTTTAAACAATTCTTTACCTTGTACTGCATTTTTTGACTTTTTTTCCCATAGTAACGATACAGGTGTGTGGACTTACGGAAGGAGCGTAGAGAAATAAAAATGGAGATTTTGTTGTAAATCACGAATATATATCAGTGACTTGAAAGGTTTATCAAAACAACCACAACTGGGTTATTACATTTCAGTCTGGATAGCACAGAAGGTACTGTAAACACACACACACATACAAAGAGAAAGAACATACTGGCAAGATATCTTACTATAATCTAGCTAGCCCAATGAAAGGTGTATTGAAGTCATTATCTAGCAGGTGTTTATTTAGTGAGAAGAGAGACAGAGAGAGAGATTAGGCGAGAGAAAGCGGAAGTGAGAAATTTGAAACTTATTTGAGTTTATTAAATAAGATAGACAGGTGTTCCGACGAACTGACCGACGACGAAACATTTAATAAACAAGGTTACAAAAGACAGTTTGTGTGGAAACACAAACTCAAAATTGGCCCCCGAAGTGGTCCACCCAGTCAGGCTTCAATATTTTCAGAAAGAACATCCGAATGAAATTATATCAAAGACAAATGAGAGATAAGAATGGAGAAAGAAGGTTAACAGATATTGTGTAGTGCCCCAACGGTCCCGCAGATCAAAGGATAGGTGAAAGTGAATGTAAAGTTAGATGTGAACCTGGCCTAACTAGTTCCGCTTTCAGACCTTGTGGTCTATAGGGCAGATGATGTAAGGTTCATCTGTTTTTGTGGCCTACGGTTAACGAGGGTGTCATGAAGCCAGCACAACGACCAACCGCCTTTACTTTTCCAGAACTAATGTCAGGTACCCATTAGAGCTGAGTGGACTCAGAGGCGCCCAAAGATTCCAAAGTTGAAAATTCCAGTCTTCACCAGGATTCGAACCCGGGACCCCCGGTTCGGAAGCCAAGCGCTTTACCGCTCAGCCACCGCGCCTCCCATGGCCTAACTAATATCTTTTAATTGTTCTAATTGTTTTGGAAAGGCTCAATCTCTTATTCGAATCCTTTTTTTTTTTTTTAAACTGCTTGCATAACTGATTTTAAAAATTAGATTTTTCGCTTTCAGAAAAAAAAAAGTAGCCGTTGCATCAGAACTTTGAATGGTCTAAAATATTGTGATGTCGGATTTTCAATATCTTTTCTAGTTTACGAGATCTAAACGGGACGAACGGACAGACGGACAGACATTTCGCACAAAACTAATAGCGTCTTTTTCCCTTTCGGGGGCCGCTAAAAATTGATTTCAAGCTATTTCAAGTCACTATCAAATTTATTTTTTGCAATTTGTAATAATGAAACATAAAATCGAAAACTTTATCCCGTAAAATAGTAAAAATATTCTTGTGATAGTAAGTGTATGTGTTTTGAGTGGCTGGTAGTGCAGTGTGTGTGCCTGTGTATGAAATGACCATTGGACCTTAAGTGTACATGGTTGAGTGAACAGCAGTGTGTCAGGACTTTGTGTAAAAGGAAGTCAGGTTTAGAGAACAAGTGGCTGGAGTAAAGAGCATAAATAGAAACTAATAAAATCATTGTGTTTATTGAAGCTCATGTTGTTTTAGTGGGTCTATTACAATTCTCACCGAATTTTATCTACTTTAAAAACTTTAATTTGGCTAGTAACAAAACAAATATGCATGAATTATAATATAACTCTCCAAAGTAATATCCTAAAAGAAATGACCGTCTTAAAAAAGACTTCATTTTTTCGAAGACATGATCTGAGAAAAAAAGTCTCCTAACCAGCAAAATCATGAATGAAAGATCAAAGACTTACAAGTTGTCTGCTTTGTTAAGATCCAGGCGATGTCTTAACTCCTGTTGTTTTGTTATGCTTAGGTAAAGAACGCCTGGCTATTGAAATAAAAAAAGAACATTTTATGTTATTTATCGCTTCAGTTGATATATCTACCCTTGCAGACGTTGCAAAGATTCTCTTGAGTTCGCGCCCTCTCACTTCCCGCGCTAAAACATTGGCAGCATTAAATGAATTGAAAAAAAGCTCCACCGCACCGTACCCTCTCTCTGACGTAAAACGAATGTTCAGGGGGGGGGGGGGGGTAGAGTAAGCCAGGGGTGGGGGGCAGTGGGCGGTATGCATTTTTGCTTCAGTAAGGGTGGTCTTGAAATATTCATATTCTCACTTCTGCTTCCTGAAAAAAAAAAAGAAGGGCGGAACGTGAGTGAAGAAAAAAAAAAAGAAAAACTGGGTCATGAGATTTTATTAATGGAATAATTATATACTGTAAAAAAAAAGTAAGGTCCACCCATTTCAGACCTTGCAAAGTCCACCCATTTCAGACCTTGCGATCTAAGAAGCAAATGATATACAGGTCAACTGTTTCTGTGGCCAACGGTTAACGAAGGTATCATGTGGTCAGCACAACGACAAACAGCTTTTACTTTTTCCCCCAATTAAGGTCAGGTATCCATTAGAGCTGGCTGGACTCAGAGGCGCCCATAATATCCCGAAATAAAAAAAAAAATTCCAGTGTTCACCAGGATTCGATTTCTGGACCCCTCGGTTACAAAATGTATAATATTACTATTATTCAGTTAACGCAACTCTGGTCGAGTCTGGTTTCAAAATCGAGATCCTTTGATAGATGGCCAAGCGATTTATGAGGAGGCGCAGTGGTTAAGTGGTAAAGCGCTTGGATTCCAAACCTGGGGTCTTGTGTTCGACTCCTGGTGAAGACAGGGATTTTTTCATTTCTGAATCTTTAGAGCACATTTGAGTCCTGGCATTATTTATTATTTGATTGCATCTTACTTTTGTCTTAATATATGAATGCGATAGAACATCGGAAAAAAAAAAGATACAAAGTTTGTTCTTTTTTTCGTTCATCATTACATTAAATATTCCGATCATACAAAAACAAATTGTTTTTTTGATTATTAATATGATATCATGGCCTAAAATTTGTATTTGTACTTTTGAACTGGAACGCGTTTGGCTGTCAGAAGTTAAGTTTCGAGTTCAAATTCCGGGGATTGTGAATTTTAGTATTTTAGGACTGACGTGTCAAGGATAGGTCATCTGCTCAGTACCGGACTCGGCCAATGGCAGTATAACTCTTTTAAATAAAACGCAGATCTGTGTGAGAAATATTTTATCAAGTCTCAAGAAGGTTTTTTTTTTCCCTGAACGTACTTGGACCTGACAGAGACACATTCAAACATACTGGTAATCAATATGTACTGGGTCTACAATAGGTTACGCCGGCCTACGCACACAGACAAAATAAGTCAGAAAACAATAAATGACAAGTCAAAACAAAGAATGGAAAGAAACACTCGACGTCTGGAGTTATATGTCCTCTACTTCGTGCGAACTGTTAGACAATGAACAGAATAAAGTCACGTACTTATTCATATGCCAATGAAGCCTCAGTAAGACAGAATAACGGCACGTACTTATTCATATACCTAGAGACCAAAAACAAATCTACAATACTAAATGATCACTATTTAACATTTTTTTCTCCGTAATTATTTCCACTGTTCCAATAGAATTATTCCTTTTATTCATTTTTATTTCACTTTCCTGTTATGATTGAACTTCAATCACTTTTACTGGTCGTAGAAAGCTGTGATGAGGCAACGAGCCATAGGTCTCCATGGCCCACAGGTTGCAACGTCGCAGGCTAGTATTCAGGCCTTCTGTGACGATTGGTCTCGGCTAAATTCAATAACTAGCTCTAAATCTACTCAAGGGAGTGTCCGCCTTTAGACCATGTGGCCTATAGGCCTGATGATATTTTTGTGGCCCACGGTTAATAAAGGTGTCATCTGGCCAGCACAACCGCCTTCATTTTTCTAAAACGAACGTCAGGAATCCATTAGAACTGAGTGGACTCTGAGGCGAGCTAAAAAAAAAAATCAAGTAATTAAAAAGCCCAGTCTTCACCAGGATTCGAACTCGAGACCCTCCCAGTTCGGAAGCCAAGCGCTTTACCACTCAGCCACCAGGCCTCCTTAGCTCACAATAGATGAGACATAAGTTCTATTACTTTTGGGACCACAACCCGATGACGTTTGTTTTTTCCCACAGTGTATTATTAAGTAAAGAAATATCAGAATTTGAATCACGGGCCTTCGGTTCCGAAACACTTCACTCATCGCTGTCACGTCCAACATCCCAGAGTGTTCAGCTTTTATTATTTGATTTCTTTGTTTTGGCCATTATAGTTCTATGCTTAGGCTTAGAGGTGATGACCTAATTATAAACGATTAAGATTTATACATATTTACATACACGGGATAAACATGTAGTAGCAGGATAGCAAATGTATATTTCACAATTATTGTATACACCAGCCATCTCGTTTTACAGCGAATGGAATGCATATAGTGTACTTAATTTTGTTGTATCTTGGCCAGACCAACCAATATAGGTTAATGTAAGGAAGGGGCACAACTCCAGCGAAATTCGAAACTTGTGTGTCTTCTTGACCTTGCGTATGTAACAATTTGCGTCTGCGTTGATACTATTTCCATCTGCTGCTAGAATCCTAGATCTGGATCTCCTGCTAGATTTGTAAATGCCCAGATGCAGCATTCTTTGCAGAACTTAGCTAATCTTTTGTTTTTTAAAACCTTCTATTAGTTCGTGACAATTTAAAGTCTTTTTATCATTTATAAAATAAAAGTTAAAAAATGTAAATGGACCTCATTCACCAATCATAAATAAACATCATCGAGCCACGTGTTTCTCTATCTCTTCTATACAAACTACGATCTAATTTTATCAACAATGGCTATCACGTGACTTTTTTTTTTCGTTGTTTTATCAATATTATCAAGCCACCGTTCGGTTTAGTGAATGAGGTCCAATATAAGTCTGAATATTTAATTGACTTCTGAAATATACTTAAGGTATGAAAAAAAGTTTACAAATAAAGTTGAATAGAGTTTGTTCTTTTCCAACTCGGCCGTTGCCCAAGTCTGACGTAGAGGAGAACTTTTGGCAGCTTTTGTCTTACTAAAGAGACTCCAAGAGAACATTTATAGAGACCGCGATAAAAAAAGAGATCAAGAACTGTAGCAGATCCTTTGAGAATGTTGCTGGCGTTATTAGCATAGGTGTTGATACTAATGTTCTCCTTTCTCCCGAGTGTTGAATTAGTTTTTGCTAATACGGATGTCAAGTAGATCTTATAACTTTAGTTGCACAACTGATATTCATCATCATCATCACTCCTTTGAGTTCCTCATGGAACATAGGGCCTCGACAAAAACACGCCACTCTCCACGGTCTTTTGCTATTTTTTTTTTTTATGGTTTCTTAGCTCTTCCGGGTCCTCCCGGCTTCTTCAAGTACACTGCGTCGCCATGTTCTTTTTGGTCTTCCTCTGCGTCTTGTTCCCTGGGGTTTCCACTCTAAGGTTTGCCTAGTTCTGTTGCTGGTATCTTTTCTAAGGGTGTGATCAATCCATCTCCACTTCCTCTCTAAGATCTGCACATCTATATATATATATATATATATATATATATAATTTATTAGAAATCACAAATTGACTCATTGGTTAGCTGACGATGTACATTTATTAATATAAAGTAAAATACACAATCCAGCATTCAAGGTGCAAATAATAATGAACAATGTATCACAAGTTATTAATCCATATCAGGAAGAGACTCGACTATTATAAACATTCAGTGTACGTTCTTACTTTCTGAGGACCAAAGTGAAAACTGCCCTCTGACCTTGTGGACAGATCCAAAACGAGGCTTGACCGTTACTTGAGCGAGACTTTGACTTACACGTGAAACATGAAAATGAAGTATTCTTAGCGAACACTGATTGCCACATGTCACAGTGATTCCCAAACAATGCTTTGACAAGAGCTACATTGCAAAGCTAAATAGAACTAGTGTCAAGGAATTTGTGCAGAGACGAAAAGAGAACTTAAATAGACATCTGCAGATGTCGTCTGCTCTAGATGTGAGAAAATATTTACATCACGGCTGGTCTGTTATCATGGGAAATCTTTCCATTTTTTTTGTTAATCTTCGCGCTTGAAGACATGTTTTATTTTTTAAAAAAGGCATTTTTAAATGAAAAAGTTTTCAAAAAACAAAAATACATAAAAAAAAACAAGTTTATTATCATAAACAAATTAAAAGTGGTTGAATGTTTGCGTCTTTGTTACAGAATTTTAGGAAAAAAAAATTTTGGACTGTGACAGAACTTAAGACATAATCCTTGTGACAATTTCTTTTTGACAGAATCTTTGTAACAATTTCTTCGTAACAGAATCTTTCTGACAGTATATTTTTGACATAATTTTAATGCCTGTGCATTCAAGACAGAATCTTTGTGACAATAGGCCTATGTTTGTGTGACAACTTTTGTGACAATACCTATCTGATAAAATCTCTTTTTCTTTTCTAAGGTGGTCGCTGAGATGGCGGGGTACAAGACTGTTGGTAGTGAATTACTATGCCCTTTCAAATAATTGTGATTTTTAAATTCAAACACCATAAGTAGTAAAAACTATAATAATTGTGATTTCTAAATTCAAACACTATAAGTAGTAAGGACTATAATAATTGTGGTTTTCAAGTTCTAGCACTTTAAATAGTAAAGACTTCGTTAAAATTTTATTGCCAGGTACCTTGATTTGAAAGCTACCTGGTTTTAATAAGGTAATTTAAATAGTGAACGTAGATTTTCACCACTCCCCAATCAAAAGAGTTACATAAACGCGCTAGTTTGGGGAGACGTCATTGTTTTCAATTGAAACTCAAATTCTCCAATGAAAAGTGTCCAACACAGCGTGTCCCACAGTCTCCCGCTGGCCGCTGAAAGGTCACTTGACAGTTTTTCATCTATTCCCACACCAAACACCAGCTTGAACTAACACCTCTGACATTTAGATTAAACTCTGTCACAAAATATGGTTTTTAGGTCACAGGGTCTCAGTATTTGTGGAGGAGGAGGGAGCGGGTATTGAGTTTATTTTAATGCCTTATAAGACGCAGCGAGGAAGTCTAAAAACAATTAATACTCCCCCGTAACATCGGGATGGATATATTCTTAGCGTAGACGGAAATTGTTGTGTTGATGGGGACATTAGTGATATATAGATTTCTTCCAGGGCTATTTCAATGTTAATTATAACATGAAATTTTTCTTATGTTGATGATAATATATATGTATATATATATATATATATATATATATATATATATATATATATATATATATATATATATATATATCTTCTTATCTTATCTATATAATACAGGCGTTACTATCATAGACAATAAACTAAATTTTACCTATTATATCAGCAAAAAAGGGCAGCAAAGATTACGATTACTTGGAAAACTGTGCTCGTTTAATGTTAGCGAAAAGGCCTTGGCTATGTTTTATCACGCTCACATCTGCAATATTGTAAGTTTCAATATCATTGCCTGGTACGGCAATCTGAGCATTAAAAATAAAAATAAACTTTAAAGAATCCTAAATGCTGCTGGCAAAATCATTGGCAAAAAACAAACCCCATTTGGGCAGTTGTTTGAGACAAACATCTATAAAAAAGCTAACAAGATCCTCGAAATAAAGAATCACCCTTTGTGTCAGGATTTTGTGATTTTACCATCACAAAAGAGATACAAGACACCGATAGCAAAGACAAACAGACACAAACACTCTTTTGTTCCCCTGGCAAGCAAATCATGAAATAGGAACAATCTGATATAAACTTTGTAACATAATTATGAGTAAGTCTGGTGTGAATGTACACTCTGATTTCTTATAGTTAAAATGTTTTTTGTTTGGTGTAATGCACAAACTGTAAGACATTTCCATACGGACAATAAAGATTATTATTACTATTATTAAAAAAGAAGATGATTACGTCCTACGCGTCATGCATTTAGTCATGCATATTAACCAATGACCTAAATTCTGCTAAGTCACAGGTTTTCCTGGCTAGCTCAGGCAACCCATTCCATGCTCTAATAGCGCTAGGGAAAAAGGAGCATTTGTACAAATTTGTCCTAGCATATGGGATGAGGAAAGTTCATGCTTAGTTGCTCATGGCCCAGATGATAAAAGCTCATTTATTTAATAGGATGTCATGTGGACAGCACAACGACACACCGGACGTTATACTAAGAATGTTTAAAAGAATGATCTTAGAGTCCGATTGAATCATGACTCATTAATAGCCAATATTTTCAACACTAAATTATTAAAAACGTAATTAAAACAATGTTAAAAAGACATCAAGAAATCAGAGACAGGGTTACTGTAGCGATCGGAGCCCATGACGACCTGCTAACTATTGTGAAAAGACGAAAGCTTAAAACCTTTGGCCACATTACAAGATCTACGGGGCTCGCAAAGACCTTCCTTCAGGGAACAGTGCCAGGAAAAGAAGAAGAGGCAGACAGAAAAAGCGATGGACAGGCCTGCCACTGAGAGAGGTTCTAACCAAGGCAAAAAAAAAAAGGGAGGAATGGAGAAAGACGGTCGACAAATCTTGCCTGGTGCCCCAACGGTCCAACAGACTAAGGGATAGGTAAAGGTAAAGGTAAGGTAAAAAGACATCTCCGTAAAAAAAAATGTCATAGTTATGTGTACTATTGTCTACTAGTAGCGCAGCAGTTTACGCAATAATATGAAAAACTACTTATTATTTGTTGTTTTAAATTATGTCCAACTAATATACATACTAAATAGATTTTTTCTCTCAAAAAAAATAAAACTTTTTTTTGTGTAAATGTAGTAGTTAGTATGACAGAAATACAAATGTAATAAAAAAAATTTTGACAAAAAAAAAACTAAAAAAAACTAAAACCATTTGCATAAATATGTTAAAAATATGATGCATGGTCATCTCCCCTTCTAAAGAGTTCCCTAGGTTTGTTACTATTAATAGTGAATATTGTACAAGTGGTGTATTTTTATGAAAAATAGACCTCTTGCGTAAGTGATTTAAAAAATTAGATTTTTCACTTTCAGAAAAGAGAAAAGTAGTCGTTGCATCAGAACTTTGAATGGTGTAAAATATTATCTTTTCCATCTTTTCTAGTTTACGAGATCTAAATGGGACGGACGGACGGAAAGATATTCCACACAAAACTAATAGCGTCTTTTCCCCTTTCGGGGCCACCTAAAATAATGTTCTTAGGCTTTAATAATATATTTACCAAAGTAAGGTCTATAACTTGTGATTTTTTTTTGGTGGTTGTTGACAAAGTTTTCTCCCTTGAATTAAAAGTCAACAGTGTTCTGGGTAGTTTTTTATTTTTAATCTTCAAAACCCCACATTTTGAAAACAATCACAGAATCTGTTTTCAGTTAAGCTAATAGATAACTAATTGCTTTCATTCTAATACTTGCTACTATCTAGAAATGCTCTTTGCCATCTGATTGAAAGTATCTTGGTGTAAGTATCTTAATGACGGTAGCTTAGTGACAGTATATTAGTTACAGTAGCTTAGTTACATTATCTTAGTTATAGTAGCTTTGTGACAGTATTACAATAATGGTGACCTTATAACAAGATTTTAATGATAGTATCTTAGTGACAGGGCCGGTCTTAAGCCACTGCAGCCTATGCGGCCGCAGTGGGCCCGCGCTTTCATAGGCCCCGCGCTAAGTGTGTCTGTAATTGCATAATGATGCAAAATATACGAAAAGTCGTGGAAATTATTTTTAAAATCTCCTGAAAATTAGACAAAAATTGTTATATGGAAAACACAAATCTTACACGAATAAAAAAAGCATTTCATATTTAAATAAAAATATAATAATAGTGCGAACTTTAAACGAAACGTCAGTTCCAATAGAACTAGAATACGTTTTTAAAACGATCAAAACTCGAAAACGAGAACATAATCCCTTCTAGTGAGACAGCTGAAACAGAGTCTATGAAGAATGCAAAAACTGCAGTGGTGAATGTCGTAAGAGAAGAAGAAAATGATGTAAAACTAACAACTGATCAACATGTCGTAAGAAAAGAAGGCAATAATGTAATAACTGATCAACATGTAGTTATAGATAATGAGCTAAATGTGGTCGATTCATTGAGAAATCTGGATTATCCTGCAATGAGTCTAGAAAAAAAAAATGGAAAGATCTTGTATTGACTATTTATTACAAAAGGGTCCACCTGAGATTACTTTGGAGAATTTTCCGAAAAATAAGGATGGTAGACATTTCTCTTAAGTGCATTGCAAACCAAAGCTGAGTAATGGTGAAAGTGTTTTGCGTCCTTGGCTGATATATTCTGTGTCAGCAGACAAGATCTATTGTTTCTACTGTCGTCTACTGGAAAAACAAAAAAGTTCCTTTATAAATGAAGGATTTGACCAGTGGCAAAGCTGTACCACAAGGCTAGCAGAGCATGAAAAATCACAATGGCATTTAGACGCCATGACCAGTTGCTGTGAAGCTGGAGCAAGACTAAGTAAAAACAAAAATAGGCATTGACAAAGTTCACCAGGAGATGCTTTATTCTGAAACTAAACGTTGGACTAGTTGCAATTGTACGATTTCTAGCGCAATTTAGCTTTCAGAGGGACCATTGAAAAACTTAAAGAGCCAAGTAATGGGAATTTCCTGGTCTAGTAGAATTACTCGCAAAGTTTGATCCAGTAATGGGGGAACATGTTCGACGTGTTACCAATGCAGAAATTCATTATCGTTACCTGAGAAAGAAGATTCAAAATGAACTTATACTGTAGTAGCTGATACTGTTGTGAATTCTATCCTTCGAGACATCAAGAATGCAGTGATATTGGATTGTACTCCAGACATATGTCACAACGAGCAGATGTTATCGGTATCTCTCAGATAAGGGTTAATGTGAAAGATCTTGTGGTTGTGTATGAACGTTTTAAGTTTCTTCCTGTTGTTTCTTCTTGTGACAGCAAAAAGAAGTTGCCTGGAAACATGGATGGAAAACTTCATACACCAAAAAGCTGAAGATGGCTACAGGATTAAATGCTTTAACAGAATTGTGAACACTGCAATTTACTCCTTGCAACTGAGATTTGAACTGTACTGTGGCATCTTGTGAAAGAAGTTTCCTCGAGTTTTAAACTAATCAAGAATTACTTAAGGTCAACAATTCACGAAGAGAGATTGAACAATGTGGCAATACTTGCTATTTAGCGTGATCTATGTAAGAAACAGAATTTTGATGATCTACTGTATGACTTCGCTACACACAAGGCTCGTAAAGTAAAGTTAATTTGATCGTGATTTTGTACCTAGTTAAGAATGTATAAAACGCAAAGACGAATTTATTTTTTAATACAAAATCTTAATTTTCACTTATATCCTTATCCCTACCCAGAATAGGCCCCGCGCAATCCATTTCGCATAGGGCCCCGCAATTGCTAGGACCGGCCCTGCTTAGTGACAGTATCTTAGTGACAGCATTGTATTGAGAATGCTTTGTAAGAGTAAGTTTGTGACAGCATCATTTTGACAGTAGCTTTGTTATCAGATACCAACGACAATCCAGTAAAAGTAAAAGTTACCTTCTCAGACCTTGCCATCTATAGGGCAGATGATATAAAGGTCACCCTGTTTCTACGCCAGCATGTTAACTTGGGTGTTATGTGGCCTGCACGACGATCCACCGCCTTTACTTTCCCGAAACTTAAGAAGGATAACCAAGGGGCGTCTTTAAAATCCCGAAATCCAAAACCCCCTGACTTGATCGTATTTGAACCCGGGCCTAAGAAGATTGGTAGCCAAGCACTTTACCATTCATCATTCCTTTTTTTCTCTGACTGCCACAAATTTAGCTGCCAACTAAATAGAAATAGTAGTTTGAACGATAATGTAAACAAACTACTTCAGTGGGCAACAATCTCGACATCCGTGACTCCCTCGACACCCCCCCCCCCACCAAGACGTCTCCTTACAGTATGTTTGCAAAGAAGAATAGGTAGGCGTAGCCCAAAGCGTTCACGAATTCGAGAAGCTATAACCCCGAATAAAGTACTGAACCAAAGCAACACTCCCAGGGAGATCAGTCCCCCAGCTAATTCCTGTTCGCATTTTATCACGTCTGCTGTAAACATATTGACCACGTTCTGTCATTCTGATCAGAACCGCTGTTGAGACATCCCAGGTTAAAAGGCCATATTGATTGTCAAAGAAGTCAATGGATAGAGGACGATTCGCTTTATCAGAGCCATAAACTTAGTTATGAAAAAGAAGATAACATAAGCAGTGTACTAGGAAGTCATTAATTATTTTTTTGGGTGTAGCTTTATATTTATCATCAATGTCATTTAAGCCTCGATAAATTGGTGTGAAGAATAACAAGGCCGGGTAGGGGGGGGGGTCGATAAGCAACCAAAATAGTTCGAAGCTCCTTGTTTAGAGCCCGTTCGTATTTGTTTATCAAGCGATCGCCTGGTATAACCTTTCATATTCAGCATTGTTTCTGACGAGCCTGACCGGCTCCCCCGTTATGTCCCGCTGTTATGGAGTGTGTGTCTACAGAGCCGGATTTAAGGGAGGGCAGGCAGGGCTACAGCCCAGGAGCGTCTACAAGAAAGGGACCTCCACAAAAGAGAAAAAAATATATATTTCGACGGGTCTGAAAGTACATTTTACAATTTCTTTTTCGTATTTTTGCCAACAATACTTTCAATATTACAGTTGGCAACACTGTGGTGGTTACAACGTTTTTGCTCGTATTCTTGTCATATACTTAAGATAAACAAAGTACATTGCGTACAAATTTACACATTTTTAAACTACAATAGGTATATACGAAAAACATGCATATATGTAACCCTGCCGGACCAAGGTTATATATATTCATGTTTTTCGTATTTTCTGTACAGTCGTTTGCCCCTGCAGCAGTAAATCTTTGTCTTTACAATAGGTATAATAAACATTTTTTAAATTGTAGATATTAGTATGTTTTTTAAAATTAATAGGTGGATTTTTATTATAGCTTTGGAAAAAGTGTAGGGGCCTCCACATACATAGCTCCTGCCCTGTGCAGATGTCTATTTATGGCGACGGTGAGAAGACGTTAGCGATTGATTGGTAGCTATGCAGTGCAAATAATGGAAGATAAACGGCGCCGTCGACCTCTAGGATGCCAGAGTGCAATGATGTCTTTTTAGCGGCCCCGTAAGGGGAAAAAGCCGCTATTAGGTTTGTGCAAAATGTCCGTCTGTCCGTCTGTCACACTCAGATCTCGAAAACTAGAAGAGATATGAAAAATATTATTTCATCATTAAATGCGGCTTGAAAAGTTTAGGTGCAACAGCTACTTTTGGTTTTCTAAAAGCAAACCGTTTAATTTATAAAATTAATTATGCAAGTGATTTTTTCATAAAAATACACCAATTCTAAAACAATTACGTAAATGTAAAGGGAGGCAATGTTACAATATGCTAACAAAGATGGACAATCTCTGTGTATTTTTAGTATCACTAAATCAAATATGTTTATAAAATGTACAAGAAATGTTTACAACAAATATAAATAATAGTTAAATGTGTTTTTTCTGGTCAACTAGCTGCTAAAATTAGTAGAAAACATTTCTGTTTGTTTATAAAGGCTAATAATGCACTTTGTATGTAAATATCACGCACATTTTTTAAAATAGACTTTTTATGCAGCGACTTTCGTGCAGTAGCGTAACGTCGCAACATGCTACAGTACCAATCAATTCCTTAAACTTTTTTAAAAAAATCAGATTTTATTTATTTTTTGTTTAGTGCCCCTCATCCGAATAAAAAAAGCTTATTTTTGTGCGTTTTGTCTGATGGTAGGTCTGTCCGTCACGATTAGATTAACAAAAAACACTAAAGGAAGGCTATTGTAAATCTGATTTAACCATTAATTTTTCATTCAGGAATATTGCAATAGTTTTAAGTATCTATAATAGATTGTTCCGGATGTTTTGTGAAAAACAAATCAATGCCAGCGAATATTTTTTTGCTCTTCTAACTTATATTAGATTTTATTTCCATGCTAAAACGTTGCAATAAACACATGATCTTTAATACATTGTTCCGGTTTTTTAATGTAAATAGCATATAAATGCTAAATAAAAATATCTATACCGATTTATATTTCAATAACTATAAAGTTGTTCCGGATATTGTTTTATAAAAAATAAATTATGTCAAATGATTGTTTGAAATCGCATAATTGACTAATATTACACTTATATTCTTTGACACTATGTCGCTGTAGTTTATTTATCCATATCAACTGTTCAGAATTTTTAACTTAAAACAAATTTATGTCAAATGACTTTATTTTTTTCAAAAATATCGACAATAGGTTGTTCAGGATTTTAAAATAACAAAGTACTTGACTAGAAACGATTATTGAAAATCACTTTTTATTTTATTTTACAGTTAATTTTCTTGCCGAAACATAATAAAAGTAGTTTAATCGGTAAAGAATGTTCCGGACTTTGTTTCGAAATGTTTGAAATCCCTCTTCTAATTAATAAAGAAATAAATTTCTCTTTTACGAAAATTGGTAGTTCCGGATTTTTTATGAAAAATATTTTAACTCTATTTATGTAAAATCGCACTTCTCTCTTAAACTACATTTAACTTTCTAGCTAAAACGTTAGAAAATCTTATTATCGTTAATATTATGTTCCGATTTTTAAGGAAATCAACTTCCTAACACCAAAGTATGGTTTGAAACTCTCCATAAGGCTATGGTACATCTAATTTTCATAACAGACCATATCACCAATTTAATTAACGGTATCTCACTATAAATACATAAACATCTGGAACAATCTATTATAGAAACTTAAAACTAATGCAATGTTTCGGAAGCGAAATTAAATTTTAATCAGATTTTCAATAACTTTTAGTCTTTTTTTTCTCACTATTAACATGACGGACAGACAGACTGACAGACAAAACAAAAAAAGCGTCTTTAATCCCTTTATATATATGTTATATACATATTTAGTCTAACTAACCATCAAATGAGATGCTAAAAGAACTCACTCGGTGCACCAATGTCTATGAACCCTCGAGAAGCTGCTCGTATAGAAGACATTTTTTAGTCTAACTAGGACGTGTGACGTAATGGAATTTTTTTCCTTTGACGTCATATGGAGTTAATTCTTTAAATGAAATGCTAAAAGATCTCACTCGGTGCACCAATGTCTATGAACACTCGACAAGCTGCTCGTACAGATGACATTTTTTAGTCTAACTAGGACGTGCGACGTATAGGATTTTTTTCCTCTGACGTCATATGGAATAAATTCTTTAAATGAAATGCTAAAACAACTCGGTATAGTAATGTTTATTAAACCTCATAATGTGACTCGCATTTTAAAAATACATTAGCTAGATTTAGATCTAATCTAGATTTTTTATACTAGATCTAGATTTTTTTTTACACTAGAACTAGACTTTTTACAATAGATCTAGATTTTTATTTTACACTAGAGCTAGATTTTTAAAAACTAGATTTAGATTTAAGTTCTAATTAAAATCATTGTAGAATCTAGATCTAGAATTTCTTGGTCTAGTTTAGAATGTTTGTTGTTTTACATGTTTCGGATGTTCCTTCAGAGTTGTAGTCCAAACCTCCCTCAGGACGACGGGGGATGGGAGCGGGTAGGGTTTGAATCTAGGACTATCGATGAATCCAAACGACAGTCCAGCGCGCAAACCGCACAACCCGACAGCCATAATTTAGACTAAAAAAAACATTTTTACAACGTCAAATGAATCTTTGAAACATTATTACTTTTAACAATCAAAACAAAATCACGTCTTGGATATTCCTTGCGAATATGCGGATCCGACAGGGATCCGTCTGCCACGGGGGCCGCCTCTGAGTTTGTGTGTCAACACAAACTCTCTTTGTAATCTTGTTATTTTTAGATTTGTTTGAAATGTAAGTTTATTTCACTTCATCTCATGTTGATGTTGTCTATACTATAAAAGAAATTGTATTCAGTTTTGTTCACAGAGAAGTTATTCAAGTTATTTCAAGTTTTATAAGTTATAATTAGAGTCTAGTTAGTTGTCCAGCATCAGACTGGTGCTACATGTCAACGACCGCCAACAACACCCACCTTGAACTGTCTGCCTAGTTCATGGTTATGTTAATGATAGTCTTTAAAGAGGAATTATTTCCAAAATTGTGATATTATATAACGACTAAAGAGCAGAATTATTGATAGAATGGTTATAAGTAACTTTAAACAAACTCAGTATCTTCTTTAAGTTGGCTTTTAAAAAAAGTTGAATTAGTTAAATTTAATGATAACGCATTTAGTTAAAAGAAAATTACAGCTAGATATTTTTTGGTAATACCGTGACTACACGGGCTATCAATATAGCTTTTCAAGTTAACAATTACAGCGAATCTAGGATGCTAGAAGCACTATCTAGACCATGCCATAGCGCCATATTCCCTATTGCTCTTTTTCACTGGATTAGTCAAAAAAGACAAAAAAAAAGACATTACAATATGTATATAGATAGATCAGCTGTATGATAATGTGTTATATAGTAGACTATATCGTAAGTACAATTCTTTTACTAAAACATCCGCGTATATATATATCATTGCATTTTATTCATTAGTCAAACACTTCTTAATATTAATAGAAAACAAAAGTTACACTCTTTAGAGAATAATTAAATTTAAAAAAAAAATTGATATGATATGCAAACACCTTATAAGACAGGCACAAAATGATTAGCTAGTCTCATAGGCCCGTCTGTCCAATGGCGTTACTAGTGGACATTACAATAAGTCTTGGTCTTTTCATTACGTTTTGATGGCTCGCTTGTTTATGGAAAGTGTCTTACAATATCCTAAAACAAATGTGTGCCAGAAAAGAAGCTTTTGTGAATTCTCTTTTGGTCTTGAACATACTATTGAATAGAATGAAAAATGTATAAAATGATGTCAGGGGCGGAGGGGTGTAAAAATAGTCCCTGACATTACCATACGATCAGGCCCACGAGGTATGAGCCATTCTAACCTGTCCTGATATTACATGTCTGTTAAGTTTTATTATGCATCGAAAATCTGAACTAATGCATATATGGTTTACGTAACACTATTTATTTGTAGGCTGATAGACTGTATGAGATTTACATGGGTACAAGCGCAATCTAAAATATTCTCAACTGCTTTTATCTACTTTATTGTGAACCTTATTATGAACTGATTGAATACAATATGATTAGTTTACTCTAAAGATATTGGAGATTACTAATTGTACAGTATTTCTATATGTTAGTCTTACTATTGCTGAAAATGTGTTAGGTTATTATTGCACTGTAAAGATCTTTTATAAATGGTAATGCGAAGGCCGCCGTGACGTTCATAGAAACCCTTTTATAAAAGAATATTATGAAATAATTTAATGTATGAACGGGCCTCACTGCTATTCCAAAAGGACCTTTCAATGTCCGCAAACCGTTCAGTATGGGTTCCGGACGTATGCAAAGGGAACAAACCGGGTAAATGAAGAAGTTAATCAGAGACATTTAAATGCAAGAGTTACATGGAATAAAACTACAATTATAAATGAAATCAAACTTAGAATATTGATAGATTCACGACACATACGCACGGAATGTTAATTTACGCAGACAATTTGCTATAAATGCTGCAATAATAAATAAATAATCGCAAGCTCTTATCTTTTCAAACAATAAAGAAGATCCATACGAAATCACAATGGTCACCAATGATAAAATGATAATATAATACTACAGCCAATGCAGTTCTTCATCCGGGTCCATATTTCCTATGGACAGTATAAAAAATCGTTTGCTTCAATTGCAATAGTGAATGAAAACCAAAGAGTCAGTCGTCTGGACACGGGCTAGTCCCTGGCAGGGGTGTGAACGCAGCGCTCGATGAGTTCTAGGGAGAGTTAGACCACGATGTACGAGCTGAGATTGGTGATGGTCAGAACGATCCCCGATCCGATTAGAAGTCCCACAGTGTGAAGAGCAGACACTACTCTAGCCTCGTTATCGCCACGAAGGGTCAGCAAGTCCAGGTGTCGACTCATATCTGGGAACTGAAAAAAAAAATTTGGTATATATTTTCTCGAAAAAATTATTTTGTGTAAGGCAAAAATGAAAAACATAATTTGTTCGAGATTGTCGTATATACTGGCTGGGGTGGCGCGCAGGCTCCCAAATTTACCTAGAAAGATTTACCCCACACGGTTCAAAGATCAAAAGTTAATTCTTCATAGTCCCACAATTCAAATTCCAACGCGGCGCTGGCGTAAATCCTTATAATTAATCTATCCTGTTCTCACCAAGAGGAGAAGTGGCGAAGGCGAGTAACTGGCGCTTAAACCAGTAAGCTATGGGAAGGACACAGTGCTACACTTTAGTAGAGCCTGCAACACCACTAACACCAACGTTCCCGTGTATCTATCGGCTGTGTGAAGAGGAAGGAACTGCTGTGTGGACGACATAATTCCGACCATAATTCATGTCATTTTCCTGAGATGATCCATAATCGCTCCGCCACTGAAAGGAGGCCATATATTAAGTATTTTTTTTAGAATGTAGTGAGACTTTAATTGTAATAGTAGGTCTCATCTTGGACTACGTGGCCACGTTAAATACTGTATTCATCTTAATATACGGGCTCGAGCACAAGCCTTTTTATTATATACGATGAAGACGAACTTCATCAAAGGGGGCTGATGGCCTACAGTTTTTGTGCCTCCTCATGTGGCTGCTAAGGCCTATGTGAGCCCGACAAGTTTGGAAGCAAGCTGGGTAAACAATTCCAGTTGGAGGTAGAGTGGGCTGCCTTGATTCTCATTCTCTATCGCTTTTCTTCTTGCTCTCAGAGATTTTAGCGCGTCTTCACCACACGACATCAGTAGCTTCCGTCTCCCATATGGAAGTTCAATGCATTTAGAGACGCTTAGAGGGTGTTTCTGAAGCGAGTTATTTGACCACCTTGAAATCATTTTCCATTCGTTAGCTGGCTGTAAAGGAACCCTTTTTAGGGATGCGGGAGTTGGTCATTCATATAGAAAACATTTCTGACCAATACAAATCACAACTCACCATGTCCGCTAAAGGAACGTAGATGAAAAGCCCGCCTGCGACCGCAAAGACCCACTTTGTAGCCTCCATGGTGCTTGTGCCTAGCGTCACGCCTATGACAAGGCCGACATACCCGAACAGTGCTGAGAGACAGTTCACACATAATGACCTCTTGATGGACAGTCCTGAATTCAACAGAATCGCAATGTCGGCTGGAAGAGAGGAGAGAATACAAACACTTCAAAACTTTACAATTTGTTCAAAGTTGAACATTTACATTTTTAAAAGTTCAGACATCTGCTTAATAAAAGCCAAAACAAAATACTAGGAAAATCTAATTGATTCCTTTAAAAAAATACCTTAGCACAAGAGATATAAAGATAACCTCCAAATCAAGGTTTGCAAAATGACCACACATGAGTGGGAAAAAAAACTCATGGTGATCCTCAGGGTCAGACTTTTTTCAGGCTATGAAGCAAAGAAGAAGATAGCTGATAGAAAAGAAAAAAAAAGACATTCAAACACACATACACACTCAAACACACTCACACACACTGCTAATGAGGTACTTATAATTAGAGAAGATTGTATAATTGTATATTGTTTGTTTCAATTTGGAGCGTCTACCTATAAAAGGACTAATTCGGCTTATACCACCACTTTTGTCAAGTACAATTTCTTTCTTTTGTTGGAGATACCAAAAAAAATATTTAATTACCAATAGTTAATTAATTAAGTGGTTACTTTTTAAAAATTGATTCTTGTGTCGTCTGATAAAAGAAATAATTGTGCAAAATTGCAGCTTGATCCGAGATTGGGTGTGGGAGAAATAATGTGTACAAACTTTTGACCAGACTGACAGCATGAGTTGATATAAGCTTTGTAAAAAAATAAAGTAGCATCCAAGACCTCAGAGCAGTGGAACACAGGTGGGAAGAGGCTTCAGACATTGCCAGTGACAGATCTTTATGGAGACACCTGCTGCCCGATACGCCGAACAGCGCATGAGGATCTAAGTCTAAGAGGTCACTGCGATGGAAGAAAAAAAAATTCTGCAACTGCTTGAACTCCACTGCCCCTGTCCCCCTTCCCGACTCCCCTATAAACTTTTTATAGACTACTACGTTACCTAACTCATGTGGCACCTCTTCACAGCAGATGGCCAATGAAATGTTGATCCCCAAGCCAAAATTGTTAGCAAAGGCTGCACCAATAGATAAGCCGTCCACCAATTTGTGAATGGCGTCCCCTGTCATGATCATCCAGGCCAAAGATTGCCCTTCGTCGGAATGCGAATGTCCGTGATCTTCTTGTGAGCTCTTCTCTCCAGCGAGAGGGAGTTTAGTCTCATTTTCTGGCGCCTCTACGTGGAGGGAAATGTTTCTTTTTATCTTTGGTTTCTGTGCAAGTTTTAAACAAAATAAAGGCTTGGCACAATAATGTGAAATAAAAGTGAATTTTTAAAAAAAAAGAAGGTTTGGCACAATAATGTGAAATAAAAGTGAATTTAAAAAAAAAAGAAGGTTTGGCACAATAATGTGAAATAAAAGTGAATTTTTTTTTGTACTTACAAATTGATTCACATAAACAGACACCAGTACAGACACCTACACAAACAACTATACACAATGTCACTTCAACAAACAGCTATATCAATGCTCTACTTACACATACAGCTACGGAAAACACTACACCCAGAAACAGATTAACATGCTCTTACATAAAAAAACTTAAAAAAAAAAAGCTAGAAAAGCTTTTCACAAACAAACAACTATACAAATCCCTACGGAAGCAGCTATTCAAACACCAGCTTAAAACAGTTATACAAACTCCTCGCCTCCACAGACAGTTATACAAACTCCTCGCCTCCAAAAACAGCTATACAAACTCCCACTTAAAACAAACAGCTATACAATCTCCTAACAGCAATATACATTTCTACAAAAATACAAGCATCCGTACAAGCATCTACTTAAGCAAATAGCTTCACAAACCTCAATATAAACACAATTACAAGCCCCTACACAAACAGGTGGAAAAATATGTAGTCTACATTAACTCATACAAACAAAAACTAGATGTAAAACTGAATCTATTCCATCTACACAAACAGATGACAAACATTTAGAGTCTACATTAACTCTTGCAAACACAAACAAAGATATAAAACTGAATCTATTTCACTTACACAAACAGTGACAAACTCCTACAAACACAAACAAAAAACTGAATCTATTCCACCTACACAAACAGGTGACAAACATATAAAGTCTACATTAGCTCCTACAAACACAAACAAAAAACTGAATCTATTCCTACTACACAAACAGGTGACTAACATATAAAGTCTACATTAGCTCCTACAAACACAAACAAAAAACTGAATCTATTCCACCTACTTGTTTTCTCATTCGCAACGTTTTGAGAACCTTCTCCAGGCTAAAGAACACATAGATAGACAAAATGGCCGCGGCCCCTTTCCAGACATAGTCGTCACCTAACTCTTCAATCTCCATCAGATCAAAAGCCTGAAACAAAATGTGTCGAACTTAGAGATAGATCTAAATAGGTGGTGCTGCCCAACCTTTACCGGCTTAGAGGATCATACACACTCATGACGCCTGTCACGGCTACCATTGTAAACATGGAACCGAATGTTACCATTGTAAACATGGAACCGAAGACTACTATTGTAAATATGGAACCGAGCCTCTGCGGGTTCATTTTGTAATGTAGGCAGAAGTTCTCGAGGAACCAGACAGCACAGCGTTTAGGGCCGGATATGGAGCGCGGGTCGTAGTTTAGGCTTTACTAATCTAAATAGAAGAAAAATAATGTTTTAAGATAAACTCTCAGATCCTGCAGTCCTTTACAGGAGAAACCGGATAGCAGGGACCGAATGTGGCGCGCGGGCCGTAGTTTAAGCATCAATAAAAAGACCTTTTGCTTTTCATCGTTCTACGTTAAGTGTTAAGCTCTTCCCGTGCAGGACTTTGATCTCCGTGCGCCCTCTTCGTCTAGTCAGACTCTAGTCCAATGATAATAGTCTCATTTTCTGGCGCCTCTACATGGAGTGAAATGTCTCTTTTTATCTTCGGTTTGTGTGTAAGATGAAGAAGAACATTTTATACATTTTCTTTTGTTAACCTTATCGTCTGCTCGTTGAAATGTTCACAAATAAGTAAGGGAGTTGCCTGACGTGAGATGCTGGTCGATTTGCAAAGCACTTTGCATAGATACTTAATGGCCTTGGAGTTTTCTTAGTGTAGGTTACTAATGTCCATGTTTTCGTTTCCGAATATTAAGGATGAGTGCAGTGTTTCACATGGACGCGCAAACCCAGCTGTGACCTACATATTTTCCCACATCTAATGCAGACAAAACCATTGTACGCCCTGGACCTACTTAAGTTTTATTTACGACTTCTTCGCCTGGTTCCGGTGTAGGGTGGTGGCCTTTAAAACGTGCCACATGCCACAGTGTTTAGATCAAAGATTACCTTCAGCTTAATTGGTAGGTTTGTCGTTATACACGTCCGAGAACCAACCATGAATATTCATATGAACTAATAGAGCAGTTAATGTAGCCCAACAGGCATCCAATATTAAAAAAAACTCACCTCAGGTATAAGAACCACAACTCCTGTCGTAACTAACGATCCAGCTCCCATAGCGACTAGAAACTGAAGCAGTCGCTTGAAGAAGTTTCTCTTCATGATGGGACCTAAAAAGGCTCCGAAATTGGAGATGATATTGATGAGTGTGACAAAGGCGATGCTGTAACTCCATGCTGTAAGAAGACAAAAAATTGGAGATGATATTGATGAGCGTGACAAAGGCGATGCTGTAACCCCATGCTGTAAGAAAACAAAAATTAAAATAGAAGAACTTAGAACTTAGAAAGATCTAAATCAGTGCTGCCCAACCTTTGCCGTCCTAGAGGATCATATGACGCGTGTCACGGCTCACATTGTAAACATGGAACCCGTATGTAAAGTTACTATACAAGACTTGAATACCTTTGGGGTAGATCAGTTATATATTTATGTCTAGAAGTTGTCCAGTATTTGACATGGTCATCATGAGATTTTCTAAAGTCTTGACCAGGAAATGGATCAGGGAATGTCCTAACCCTGACCTGAAATGAGGCCAAAAGACTACGACTACCAGTCTCGGGGGCCGTTATGATAAGGACAATAAACGGGACACGCGTAGGTTGTACTCTGGTTTCACTTGTATGAAGAAAATGTCACTTCTGGTAAAGCGAGTCAGTAGCGTGGAAGAAATTTAGCACAGCAACGAATGTACCAAAACAACACACCAGGCCATCAACAGAAAATGTAGCCTAATCTTGTTTAATATTTGCTTCGTGATGATTGAGTGGTAGAATGGCTTGGCATCTAAACCGAGGGGTCTCTAGTTTGAATCCAGGAGAAGAATTTTTGGATACTTAGTGCATCCCTGAGTCCACCCAGCTGACATTATTTGAAAAAAAAAAATTATAGTCGGTTGGTCTTTGCGCCAGCGACATGATACCCTTGTTAACCGTGGGCTGCAGAAACATTTGACTTTTACATTATCTGTCCAGTAGAACGCAAGGTCTGACAGGGAGACTTCATCTTACTTGACTTAAGAGTTGACCACTTACCTTCAGCTGCTGTTGGCTGGGACACTTGCTTGACATGGAACAAAGTTTCCCTGGCCACTTCAGAACAGTTCTCAGAGCTAAGCGTGTTAAGAACAACTGGCAGAGCCTTTATTAGGGCGTCAGGGGACAACACGCCATCAGCAGACAGCTTGCTGTAAATCTCTGGTATTCCAGGGCACTGAAAGTGTGTAAGTGGTCGTGTTAATCTAGATTAATGTATGTCATAAATACCATAACTCACAATGCACCGCCTCGGATTCAATCAGCACAAAGAACATATAACTAACAAGGTAAATATAACAAATACTTTTGTTAAAAACAAAGCATATATTCAGTGTAATTTTATCGACTAGTTGGGATCAGTCATGGGGATTAAATTTGTAATAGATCTAAACAAAATAATAAATGTGTGCGATTATAAATATTTTACCTTTTTTTTTTAATTGTTTAGAGCGATTTCATGTTTTTAGCTTTCTCAATGCGCTATAATTCTATCACTTGTCTGGACCAGTTTGGAGGGGGGGGGGTATCCAGTAAATGTTACCGTGATCGCTTTTTAAATGCATTTTATAAAAAAATGTGTGCAACTTGAATTCGAACTCGTTGGCTCAAGCCATCTCAGGACAACATACCAACCACTGAGCCAGCGAAGTGCTTATGAAAATAGAAAGTTAATAGTTATCTATTGTTAGTTTGAAACTTTTAATCGACGACCTAATTCTCTACACAAAGTGTAAATGGGACTAATTCAACGTATACCAGCACACCTGTCAAGTGCAATTTCTTTTCCTTGTTCGATACCTAACAAAATATCCTATTTCCACCTTTCTTTTTTTTAAACAATGTCATAAAATGGAAGATCTCCGGATGCCATAAATGGAAGAAAGAACATCGAGAGCTTCCCCAGGGCCAGACCTCTTTATAATTTCCCAGTTTTTTTAAGGAAGAGATCTTATTTTATGTTTACGTCGGCCATCTTAGCTTCCCATCCTATTAGACGTAACAAACCCTCCAACAAACCCTCCAACAAACCCTCCATCCAACACTGCAGGTAATATAGCAATAATGGAGAGACACAGACGATATCGACATTTAACACAGCAAGATAGTAATGGAAAGACGCGAGACGTGCGTATCACGTGCAGCTGGTCCTTATGCTACGGCCAAAACACGAAACCGGCCAATTCGCGATCTGGCCAGCCCATTCGCAAACTGGCCATTATCGCTTCACAACGACCGTCGCGGCGATAGATTACTGAGTGAATTGGATTAGAAGTACGTGACTATTCGGAGTCAACTGTATAGTATTAGCTAGTCATTAAATAATAGACATACTTTAAAGAGCTTTTCCTTATTAGTAATTAAAATAATAATTCAACAAAGAATTCACCACGCTAATTTACCAACTCTAACGTCATACCCTCAAAATACTAATTCATTGTCTTAGTCAGATGACCAGTACGTTTTACAGAACACCTGGACACCTGGTGCATATATTCATTTGTAAATGTATCTCCCTGCCCCTCCCTCTCTTAGATCACCATCTCTCTGCTCCAATGTATACGTTTCCTTCTGTTGATCACGTATCCATCCTACAAAGTGGACATTCACTACTGGACCAACAGCGGCAATGTTCGCCCCAGGGAGAGAAACAAAAAACGGCCTCGTTTGGAGATATCTCAGCATTAATCAAAAGTCTAAGTTTAAATATAGAAGTAGGTTATATTGATATAGAAATCGGGTACTTAACCTTTGACACCAGACCATAAATATGCTTACAATTTTTTTTTACATTGTTACATTGTTACAAGTAGAGTGTGTTTATTCATTTTAGTTTTAATCTGTTAAAAGTAGGCCCGAATCCTAATATACATTACGAACTTTACTCTAGTTTTGTTCAGTCTATTGTAATAGGTATCTGACTGTAATCTGACATTGGTTGGAGAAACGTTAAGACACTTGATCATTGTGCTGGCCACATGACACCCTCGTTAATTGCGGACCACAAAAACAGATGCCTTTACATCATCTGCTCAATAGATCACAAGTTCTGAACAATTACATTAAAAATGCTCACTCATTTTGTGTGGTACACTATATACTATATAGACATGCGAGTTTCACACTATACGTTTACCGCAGTAATCTGCTCTTTGCTATAAGTTTGATTTGTAAGATTCCATTTAGTTCTTTCTTTAAGCAATAAAATTTAGAAAAGAAACAGAAGAGAAAGCAATAAGAAGAAATGTAGTGGCTGTATAATGGAAGGCTAAGAAATAGGTTAAAGGATAAACAAAATAACCAATGTCAAGGACGAAATATTGAAAGATCCTTGTTGCCAACTAAATAACACAAATGTATTAGTGCCCTAACAAAAAGCTTAGAAATTTGATTCTACGATGCAGGCAAAATATTATCTAGTTCATCACAATATTTGGATTATGAATACTTCCGCATTCTGTACGCCGGATACACCAAACACCAAAAAAAAAAAAGCTTGCTTATTATAAATTTGTCTTCGATTGTGCTTCTTAATGTTATCCCCTTGCTAAAGTTTCCTCTTTCAGACCTTTGCGATCCACGGGGCAGATTGATGTTAAGACCATCTGTTTCTATGGCCAGCGGTTAACGAGCAGGGTGTCATGTGGCCAGCACAACGACCAACCGTCTTTACTTTTCCAAATTTAAGTCAGATACCCATTAGAGTTGGGTAATCAAAATCCTAGTCCTCACTGATATAGGAACCCAGGACCCCTGGTTCGGACGCCAAGCGCTTAACCACTCAGCCACCGCGCCCCATCCCCTTGCTAGTGAGTTAAAATTTCCCCTTTCAGATCTTGTGATCCACGGGGCAGAATGACGTTAAGGCCATCTCTTTCTATGGCCAACGGTTAACGAGCAGCGTGTCATATGGCCAGCACAACGACCAACCGTCTTTACTTTTCCCAACTTTAGTCAGATACAATCTATTAAGGGGACTAATTCAGCTTATACCACCACTTCAGTCAAGGACTATTTCTTCCCCTTGGAAAAGCGACTAATTATATCGTTATATAAACTCTCAAATTTATTTACTCGGGCTAAAAGTCAGCTTCGCTTTGTTTTCTTTAGTATGTACCTTCAGTTTATATTGAACTAATATAATATTCACTTACAAAAGCTTATAAAAGGATATACTTTTTGTGAGCCATTTTTCTGGCCACACAAATCGATTGTGTTCAATGTTGTATACTATCCATTTATATGTCGAAATGTTCACCGTACTATACATGTAGAAATCTATTCTCCGTTAGTATACCTTTGTCTTACACGCCTTGACTTTGTACATTTCAGAGTTTCCTCCAGAAGTAAAGATTATTACGTACCAGCCCGAAACTCCTGCAGTGCGACAAGGAATAAAAGGTCAAGGTTTGAACCTTGGACCAATGGGAAGACATTCCGAATGCTGGTATTCCACAATTCAAACCGAATGCGATAATCGCTTCTTCTCTTCCATATTGATTTCAACTGCCTTACGACTTTATAACAAGCAAAATAAAAAAAAAATACTTAAAAAACAAACAAACAAAGCCTGTATTAAGAGTATCAATTACTTTGGATCAGTCATGTAATTAAATTTGTAATAAGCCTCAGACGACAATCTATTAAGGGGACTTATTCAGCTTATACCACCACTTTAGTCAAGTACTATTTCTTCCCCTTGGTAAAGGAACAAATTCAGCTTATACCACCACTTTAGTCAAGTGCTATTTCTTTCCCTTGTTTGAGATACTATACAAAATAAACTATTACCAATAGTTAAATAACTAATTGGCTTTTTTTTTTTAATTGATTCTTGTGTTGTCAGGTAAAATAAATAAATGTGCAAAAATTCATGTTGATCCGAGATTTGGTGTCGGAGAAATAACGTGTACAATCTTTTGGCCAGACAGACAGAGTGAGTTAATATAAGCTTTGTAATAAAAATAAGACTAATTTACTCACATTTTAAAATATAATTAGTAAGGACGTGGTCAACCACATGAGTTTTTCAGCATATTAAACAAAAAAAAACAACAACACAAAAACCAATGCAACAATTCGACCTACCTGAATTTTCCAAGTACAGTTTCCATCAATATCTTTACACTCTCCGACCAAACTGTCCAGATACTCGGCGCTGTGAGATGTCATCTGCTGCAAGAGCACCGCGAACTCCTCTTGGCTCAGACCCCAGGCCGCGGAACCCGTGGTCCTGTTCTCCGCATAGCGTCTGACCAGCTGCAGCGCGGCCCCGTTGGGGCTTGAGTACTCGCTGTTCAACGGGGAGCTCACTGCAGCGGCAAAGAGAAGAATCAACATAAAGATCATGGTGACAAGACGTCCTCTTAGCTTGACTCTCTGTTCGTCAGATTCTATTCGTGGACAGCGCCAGTGATTCAACTTTAACCATCAACTGTGTTATCCCCCGAATATGCATTAACGACACCATATCCCTTTCAGAGTGACAGCTATCGAAGACTTTCGTTCACCATCGAGTCGTGAAAGTTTTCCAATGTCCAAACAATGCTTTTATATCATATTTTTAACCCCTAGCCAAGACAAAGAGGTGTAGAGCAGGGATAGGTGGGGGCAGAGTTGGGCTACCGTTGTAGACATATAAAAAGGTCATAAAGATGATCAGGGTACAAATGGCCTTAGCAGGTAGACTAAACTGTTTTTACCTACACCGTGTTGTCTGTTTATGGCCCTTGAAGTATTCCAAAAATAACACAAACCATAAATGTCATGCGCATCATCTCCCCTTTGCTATATCTATGTAAATATGTTAATGTCTTTATAGATCACTGACTTATGTCTTCACCAAAATAGGCACGAGACGCTTAGTGCGTAATTTGTATTGTAAAACTTTATAGTAATTTAAGTTTTCTTGATAAAAATGGAGTAGAATCGGTCGTAGATTTGAACAGTCATTAGAATCAATCAATGATAACAATTAAACATTCGAATCAATCGTTGATCCGATAGATTTAGTAGAGTCACTCGTGCAGTACTAACAATCAATCATTAGAATCAAAATAAAGTATTAATTGCATACAATTTAGAAATTCAACGTTTACCAATATTGGAGATATTTACAATTTTGGGTTTGTAACATTATAATGAAAACATAATAAATAATAATACTTTAAAAAGGCTTACACGAAGTGTAATTGTATCAATTAGTTTGGATCAGTCATGTAAATAAATTTGTAATAGATCTAGAAAAACAACTATAAATCTGTGCAAATAGAAATATTATTACCAAATGTTGTTTTCTTTTTAATGCTTTTTCATACTTTTAGCTTTCTCCATACTCTATGGTCTAATCACCTGTCTGGACAAGGAAAGAAAATAATGTGGGGGTGGGGAAAGAAAGGGATATCTGGGTGAATTTGTCCGCAATCGCTTTTTTAAAGCATTTATGAAAAAAAAAAAGGGGGGGTGGGCCTGAATAACTTCAGCCTCGTCAACAAGACATATTAACCACTCCGCTTGATAGGTGCGTACGAAAATAGAAGATTATATAGTTATGTATTGTTTATTTCAAATTTACTTTAAAGCAGCGACCTATATAAGGGACTAATTCAGACTAATTACTTCAGTCAAGTAAAATTTCTTTGCCCTTTTCGAGATACCAAACAAAATAATTAATTACCAATATTTAATTAACTAATTGGTTAATTTTTTTTTTATTGATTCATGTTTTGTCAAGTAAAAGAAATAATTGAGCACAATTTTTATTTTATCCGAGATTGGGTGTGGAAGTCAATATAAGCTTTGTAAAAATATTATTGTAGATTTCGATTACTCCAGATATCTTTTAAGTAATATGCATGCAACGAAAACTCTAAATCCAACCTCTGCTAACCTGTGGCTATAACATGGCAAAGGTTTCGGCAGTCAACCAAGAGAAGCCGTTGACCATTAGAACAAATGGTAGCACCGGTGACGCCACAATATGTATCGGGTACATGCCTATAAATAGAAAGTATTGTTGATTGTCCATATCATATACAAAGTATTCGATACATCTTGCGCCCTTGTTACCGCTGTTAACTCACATTTCTAAGCTATTTCGCTTGAAGAACAAACTATTTTGTTACTATTCCTCTATTCAGCTTGCAAGTTCTTCAGCGGGTCAAAAAAACAACAACAAGCAAACCTGGATGGACACGGTTCTCAAAAAACGGATCAAAAGACATCCCTAGAACTTTGACAGTTAATGCGTATCTTTTGGGAAAATAATTACTAGCGGATTGGCCACAGCAAGAAAACTTTTAACGCAAAGTATAATTAAAAAGTAATTTCAATTTGGCTTGAGGTCTACACAATCTATATTTAGAACACATATACGTCAGCGGGTATTCCCGTAGGGGCGCACGAATACATTAAATTCATATATTCCGCGCACCGTCTTCTAAGTCTGGATCAGACCTATATATTAAATCTAAACTGGAAAACGGACACAATTCTTATCTGATTCACTTATCACGAACTGTCAAGTTCTTTTTGTCTATGTAACCTAGATCCAACCATATTTGACAACAGAGTTAGCAAAGAAGCTTGCTGCGGCAAAAGGAACCTGGCAGTTCGTGATAAGTGAATTTGTACTTTTTTAGCATTTTAGAAGTCTCAATTTTAACTGCCAGGTTCCTTTTGTCTATAAAACCTTGAAAATTTCCTTGACAACTCTTTTTTCTTTGACGAATACATTGGTCAGCTCTGCAAGGGCATATATCTGCTGCTGCATATGCAAGACCAGATCCAACCATATCTGACTACAGAGTTAGCAAAGAGGCTTACTGTGGCATTCATATTCTCTCACATAGACTACTGCTATGCTGTGCTGGCGAGTATACCAGTTCGCAATAGTCACAAAACGGCAGCGAAATCGCGCTCCCTTGAGCTCCACTACATTCAAGAAAAACATTACGGCCTAACTGTTCTAAACATATATTTAGATTGAATATTTTAAACTGCACTAAAACAGCCAACTATTGCTATTGGGAGATTCCCTGTTTTCATCACAAATACCAATACTTACTTTGAAACTACTATAGGTTATCTAAAGGAGATGAATGCCTGGGCTTGCGCTATGGTCGAAACAATGTTGCCCACACAGCAGTTCCACCCTCTCCACACAGCTGATCTGTCTAAAGGAACGGCAAGTGCCAATGCAGTTTGGGATCAGGGGTTTCGCAGACTGGGGTGTAGCACTTTGTGCTGAAAGTTGCCTAAAAGTCGCCGGCTCCTGATTTTTCCTCAGGGTTGACTCCCAAAGCCTTTCCCACTGTGAATCTTTAAAAGTTCACTCCAGACATATGATACAATTTGATTAATTTCCCATTCAGCAAACATAAACCAGTTTTCTACATATTTTTTTTTTTAAGGAAACCTCAGAATTTGCGCTATGCAATTTTAACATTATCGTCATAGGAATCCTTGGGCCTTAGGCCTCTTTTCTTAGCCTCTTTTTTTGGGCACTCCTGCCTCTTTTGTGGGCTTTTATTATTATTATTATTATTATTATACATTGGATATTTATCACATGGACTCAAAGTTTATCAACAGACAACTAAGTCAGAAGACTAATCTTCACAAGACAGATCAAGTTTTGTTTGTTTTCATTAATCTTGAACTTTCTACCTACTATTTATGTAGATTCACTATTTTAATTACTAATTAAGTATGGATTAATCATATTTCAAAGTTTAATTTTAATTCTTTATAATTTAATATTTGTGAAACCAGTTTTCTACAAGGTATACAAATGTACAATATGGTTAAAATTAAGCAAACATTAAATATAAATAGAATTACATGCTTATAGTTGGATCTATTTTTAAGAGTAGCTATTTTAATGTCTGGCATGAAGTGCTATAGAAAGTATGATATATAGGGTAACACTTCAGCTAGTGTAGCTATCTATAGACAGAAGGTACCTTGCATATAGGTCTCTACGTGCGTCAATGTGCTGGGCAATAAATAAATATCTTATCAGGGCAATGCACAGTACGTCATCGAAGTGAGGCACTCCAGCGAAATTTTAGCAGAAGAAAGGGAAACAACTTAACCTCCACTGAATTAAAGTGTGCAAAGGGACACCACCGTGTTATTGTCACCAGACTGCGGCGTTCTGTTGAGGGTTCAAGAATTGAGACAATCAAGCACCCGGCTTCTATCTGTTTGGAGGATTTATTTGGATTTTATTCATAGACTTTAAGTCATAAAGCTATCTTCAGTAGTCGCTTCTTAAAAAAAAAATAGGCCAGGGTTTGATATATATTTTTTGTGATTTTAATATTGGACGCCATGCTAAGTTTTCTTGTACCTACTCGTGCCGGAGAGGTTATTCACCTTTCTTAGTGTCAGACCTTTGGTGATTTATGAATATTGCAGAAATAAGCTAAAAGTACATCACCTGATAACTATCATACATTTGTCTGTATTAGATTGTTGACTTTTACCCAAGATTGCGGATACGCACAGAACAGAAAAAAATTGCTAGATATTGTGTGTCTTATGTCTAAAATATAAATTATTTCAAGATAGTTGCAGGTCTTGGTGCTATATGTATTTCGAGCTGTCCACACGTTGAATCTATCTCAAAATGCGATCCTTGCCTTGCAATTCTTCTTGCCCACTCAAACAGGTTACAGGTACACAAGAATCCAGTTCTATGTCTCCAATTTGTTTGCTGTCTCAGACCATAGACCAAGAAAATTTGATATACCTTGGGAGTGTAGTCAGTGTATTAGGTGGAACAGATGAAAACATTAAACGTCGTATAACTCTAGCGCGTCAGACATTTACACAGCTAAAACCAACCTGGAAATCTACGCACATCTCAAACAAGACTAAACTAAAAATCTTTAACTCTAATGTCAAGGCTGTCCTACTGTATGGTTCTGAAACATGGAGAACAACTGAAGCGACAACAAAAAAAGTACAGACCTTCATCAACAGATGTCTGAGAAATATCCTGAAAATACACTGGTACGACAAAGTAGAAAACACCAAACTGTGGGAGATGAGTGGACAGAAAAATATAGAAGTGCAGATCTTAGAGAAGAAGTGGAGATGGATTGGTCACACCCTTAGAAAAGATAAGAGCAACAGAGCTAGGCAGGCCTTAGAGTGGAACCCCCAGGGAACAAGACGTAGAGGAAGACCAAAAAGAACATGGCGACGCAGTGTACTACAGGAAGCCGAGAGGACCGGAAAGAGCTGGGAAGCCTTAAAAAAACTCGCAAGAGACCGTGGAGAGTGGCGTGTTTTTGTCGAGGCCCTATGTTCCATGAGGAATCCAAAGGAATGATAATGATGATGATGACAGGTACACAAGGCTCCTGTCTCGGAAGACAATGGATGCACCCAGCTGAGTCAGTGGTTTTAGTTTCTTCTTGAGACGGGACAGAATCTGTTGTGGCTAATGAAGCCTATTCCGGAGTCGCTAATTCGGTCACAGGCTGTGCAAAAAATGTGAATGCATCTGTTTTAGAGCTAGCTGATAGAGCAGCTTTCTTTTTCTCTTGACTGAGGCCGCTTCGTTTCTTTTTCTCTTTTCGAGGTCCGTGCCAGCACGCACAGCATGTCTCCATGCATCCCGGGCTTGGGCTATCTCCTACCACATACTTTCGCTGATGCCTGTGGTGTTCATGTTTCGCTTGCAGACATCCCTGTAGGTTAGTTTTGGGCGGCTCATGGGTCAGACTACCTCCACAAGCTGAGCATAGAGGATGTCTTTAGGAATTCTTCCATCTGGCATGCGGTTGACATGCCCGAGCCAACGTAGTTTTCTCTGTGTCAAAAAAAGCAGAGATACTGTGCATATAGGCCAGTTTCAAAGCGTCCTGTTTGGAGATACAATTGAATACAAGACGGTATGTACGTTAAAAAGGATTTAAAAATAAAACTTTCGTTCTAATTATGTGACCATATTTTTGGAAAGACAGCTACCATCTCTTGAAAAGCTTTTTCATGTTTTCCACTGTTACATAAGATCTGAATGAAGTGGTCGTCTCCTTTCCATTAGGACTAAAACAGAAAGATTTAAAAACTCCTTTATCCCACTTTCGGTCAGAGTGTTACAAGATCATCTGTCGTCATCGAGAAGTTCATAGAAGTCTAATTCATTAAGCGCTGGTTGTGAATGTGTATGTGTTTCGTGTGTGAATGTTGTTCGAATTTGTAATTGTACAGTAGTTACGCTGATGTTGTCAATTGTAGTCAATCTAAATTTCCATTTGATTGGATCAATAAAATTATCTTATCTTATCTTATCTTATTCAGAAAAAAAAGTAAAAAAAGTTATGTTATATAATAATCTAAAAAATATACACTATTCTATGCAAATAAATAAGACTTGTTGAAGATTTCTTATGTTTTAGCTTAAAAACACTAAATTTATCAATCTCGTTTCTCAAATGTTGAAGCTATCGTTGAGTATTATTTATAGAATTCAACGCAAGGAAAAACAAAGGCCAGTGACCCGACAAACGATACGTGCCGCAAATTAGGACATATCAGAAGTGCGGGCAAACAGAGGTCTGGGGGGCATCTATCAGATGATAGCTCTAGTCACTCCGCGATACGAATCTCCATGTTTAAGATGTCCCCTCAAAATGAAAGAGTATTACATCCCCAGCCACTACCTTCCACATGATGGCGGTGGGGAAAGGTTCAAACATGGGACCATCTGAGACGACAGGCCAGAGAGCACACCACAGGACCAGGCAGCCATTTGTTGGGGGAGCAAAGAGAGATATTACCTGGCCTAGCCCTGTGGCTATGAATAGAATCTCTAGCTAGCCTATGATTACTGGGCATTATTGTTTGTAATGTGTTGTGCTATGCATATTGATATTTATGAATTTTTCGGCTCGAAGTTCAAGGTTACATATATTCGGAATAATTATAAACTAAACCCCCTCTCCCCCGCCTCCAAAGCAGGACATTGAAATAACAGTGTTAGGTAGCAAGGTGGATTAGAAATAAGTTACTTATCTTGTAAACCGTTACTTATCTTGTAAACCGTTACTTATCTTGTAAACCGTTACTTATCTTGTAAACCGTTACTTATCTTGTAAACCGTTACTTATCTTGTAAACCGTTACTTATCTTGTAAACCATTACTTATCTTACATTGAACAAAAAAAACAAAGTAAAAAATAATTAAAAAAAAACGATCTTGTATATCGGAAACAATTGCAATTACAGACATATCTCTCAATACTGTAAGATTTATTTCCCTCATTACATATAAACCAAAAATGAATTTTATACCATAAATGCTGCTCTTTGACTCCTTGTCAGCCGCTCTTCCACACACACGCACGCACACACACACACACACAAACACACACACGCACCAACAACTTTGGTGCAGGCTCGGAATATTTGAAACACAGACCTACAGAAAAAAGGAAATTATGCACATTTTTAGAAAGCGCAAAGAGTACCTGACAACACAGCAATCAATTTTAAAAAATTAAGCAATTGCTTAATTAACTATTTGTAATAAATTATTTTGTTTGATATCACGAACAAGGGAAAGAAATTGTAATTGACTGAAGTGGTGGTATAAACTGAATTATTCACATTATAGGTTATCATCTGAGTCTTAGTGAAAACAAACCTGAAAAATAGGTCGAGACTAGACAAAAAATTGTATTATACAATCGTCCATGTACGTAAGCTCTCCACTAGCAAAGTGGTTATCGTGTTGGCTTCAGAAACCGGCAAAGGCTTGAGTCATGAGTTCGTAGTCAGGTCGTTCTCCATGGTTTTTTAATTTTTATAAATGCTTTTTTATTTTTAGTCTAGACGTATTACAAATATTTATTTTTTTCTTATTTTATTGTTACCTCACATCACTGTGACGCTGAAATCATATACTCATCTTAATACTAAATTTCAATGATTCTCAAAATGGTTGTTAAAAATTCACATATATTTAGGAACATCTTTAGCCCCCTTTAATTTAAATCTTTTATAACTACTGAAATTTTAAAGAAAAAAATGAGGAGAGGGGGAGATGATAGTATGTATGGTTTAACCCCTGTCCCGTCTTGGGCCGCCATTGACCCCACAACTTTGATGTACGAACTATTCATTTATTTGTTTATTGTAGCCGGACACACATACTTCTTTTTTATTTCAGTAAAATGGCCCACACCCGGATGCTCCCTTTTATATACTTTTGTATTAAATTATGTCTTTATGAGTAATTTATTTTAATGTTCATAATATCAAAACAGACATTTAATTTTTTTAAAATTAAATTCTGGTTAGTCTATGACATAATAATAATAATACTAATAATAATGCTTGTTCTCGAGTCCGAAGATTCTCGAGGAATGCAGTATTTTCCGTGCCTATGCAGTCCCAGCTGTGACCTACATACTTTGCCACATCCATCGCAGGCATAACAATTGAATGACAAACAGAAGTTAACGCAAATAACTCAAGACGTTTGATAATGAATCTCATGTATACTTATAACAAACACTTTTGTTGCATATGCAGAAAATGTATTCTTCAAAATGTCAAAGGTGAACAAAATAATACACTGCAGTACAGTGATGACAATACAGCCATCATGCCAAATAATATCACAATGTTCATTTTGGAATCCTAGTTCAACAAATGTTCACAACAATTCTGTTTATGTAAAAAGATATATATATATTATATATATATATATATATATATATATATATATATATATATATATATATATATATATATACACACACATATATATAAGCTTAGTCCGATTAAACTGATATGAAATAAGGACCTGGGCCTTTCCACTTGTTACTGACGTAATACAATGGAAGTTTAACCTTTTTTCTTCAAGTAGCACTTACTCAATCATATTACCCCCAGCCCCCAACACACGCACACACGCTCTTTAATAACTCAAGTATTATAGGAGTACTTTAAAATATGGTTTCGCCACAATATGGCCCCTCTAAGGGGCTATACTCTTCGCTTTTCATTCCGGTTCAGCCAGCTCTTCTGTTGTTCATTTCATGTTTGGTACAATCGTTACAATTCCAAGTGTTTTTTTTCCCTTTTTAAAACTATTAAACCATTATGTACATCACAAGTTAAAAGCGCTGCCTCGAAGAATATTTATAATCACACATATATTACAATGTAACATTGGCTATTTCACGTTTACAAAAATGTTATCACAATTTTCAAGACTTGTTAAGAAATGGTATTGCACAAACTAACGCACAGGATTGAAACCCTCTTACAACAGAGTTAATTAAAAAAAAATAATTTTGTAGAGATGAAAAAAAATGACATTATTTACTAGGTTCTTTGAATTTTTTTTATTAATTCACACCTTTACATTAAGGAATTTTTAAATTTAGAGAATTCTAGGTTATTGACAAAAATATAGTATAATCCTTAACAAAATGAGTTTCAGTATGCAAAGCAATCAGCGTTTGTGTGGTCGTCTCAGGTCATGTTCTTGTGTTGAAGAAGCCTAATTGTATAGAGATAGAGCTTGCGACATTAAGGATCTTTTACCTCGCATATTCCTAGCGTCACTTCTGAAAGCGATTCATTCTGAAACAAAACTTTTTACTGGCACATTTGAGCCATTCTCTGTCGGTCAAATTTCTATTTTTGTTCCCTCAAAGATTACTGTGCATTGTATCGAAATATTAATAATAAAGTATGCAATAAAGTAGGCGACCTGTATAGTGAACAACCAGTATAGAGGACGACCAGTATAGAGGATGACAGTATAGAGGACGACCAGTATAGAGGATGACCAGTATAGAGGACGACCAGTATAGAGGATGACCAGTATAGAGGACGACCAGTATAGAGGATGACCAGTATAGAGGATGACCAGTACAAGTAGTCTACTACAAGTGTTGAAATAAATAGCCTTGATAGCTAACCTACTTACTGAAAAGAAAACCAACACTTTCAAAGATGAACAACTGTCTATAGACTTCCTCTTTCATGCGCAATCATTTACGACATAATTTATATAACAATTAATGAACTTATATTGACAATGAAGATGATGATAGCAGCTCCTATAAGAAGACCCCCTGTGTGTAGAAATGCGACTATCCTAGCTTCACGACCACCGTAGATTAAAAGAGAATCAAGATGGTTTCTCATGTCTGGCAGCTGAAAAGAAAACAAACAAAAAGCGTATGAAATAAACAAAAATAATACTTCAAGAGTTGTGAAGATTAAATTGATTATTAGGAGGCGCGGTGGCTGAGTGGTAAAGAGCTTGGTTTCCGAACAGGGGTTCCTGGGTTTGAATACTGTTGAAGACTGGTCCACCTCTAATAGATACCTGACATTAGTAGGGGAAAGTAATGGGGGTTTGGTTGTTGTGCTGGCCACATGACACACCTTGTTAACAGTGGGCAACAGAAGCAGATGACCTTTACATCATCTGCTCTGATCGCAAAGTATGGAAGAGGTACTTTTTAATATAACAGCAATTTATAATTAGCGTTGTTAACAAACATAACGTTGGTTCGAGGAGCTTTGAAAACATGATAATAAGCATAATCAACTTTTTTTAAAGCCACTTTCTGTTGGATTAGTACCAGAGTTGAACTAAGACATGTTTCATAACTGAAATGACTACTTGGTGCTCTTGCAAGAACGTGGCCTGTACTGCCTCGTAGTCTCTATACAGACCAAATGATCTTCCAAAAATTTCCCCTTTTGACCTGGAGTCATAGTTTGGACGGAATAGTGCAAAGTATGCGCCAATATGACAATGTTCCGTTCTACACTGCGCAATCATTCAATGTTCGACCCTACACTGCGCAATCATTGAATATTCGACCCTACACTGCGCAATCATTGAATGTTCGGCCCTACACTGCGCAATCATTGAAAGTTCGGCCCTTCCTATCCGCCCCCATCCGCCTATGTTGCCAGACACCTTTGTTGGAATCCTCCAAGGATTTATGATTTATGTATACCTATCTCGTTTGTTTACTGTTGGAGTCAGTTAACACAGAATGTATAACCCCTTTGTCCTCTAAGGGAAACAACAAAATTCTCCAAAAATATCAGCTGCTTAGACTTCTGCTTACCATATCGACCAGAGCGAGTCTGTTGGAGTCAGTTAACACAGAATGTATAACCCATTGTCCTCTAAGGGAAACAACAAAATTCTCCAAAAATATCAGCTGCTTAGACTTCTGCTTACCATATCGACCAGAGCGAGTCTGTTGGAGTCTGTTAACACAGAATGTTCAACCCAATTGTCCTCTTAGGGAAACAACAAAATTCTCCAAAAACTATCAGCTGCTTAGACTTCTGCTTACCATATCGACCAGAGGCACGTAGAGAAACAAGCCTCCAGCTATAGCAAAGATCCACTTGCTGGCTGCAGCAATGTTAGAGCCAAGAATAACTCCGATAATTAGACCGACGTAGCAGACACACGCAGACAGGAAGTTGACCAGCAGTGACTTCTTGATGGACAGGCCAGAATGAAGGAGAATGGCGATGTCCGCTGGAATTAAGTAATAATCATGGTTTATCTTTCTATCTACTTATCTATCTATAAAATGTATCAAATCTATCTATCTATCTATCTATCTATCTATCTATCTATCTATCTATCTATCTATCTATCTATTTATCTATCTGTCTGTCTGTCTGTCTGTTTGTCTATCTGTCTTTTTGTCTATCTCTCTGTTTGTCTATCTTTCTGTTTGTCTATCTGTCTGTCTCTGTTTGTTTGTCTATCTATCTATCTATCTATCTATCTATCTATCTATCTATCTATCTATCTATCTATCTATTTATCTATCTATCTATCTCTGTCTATCTATCTATCTATCTATCTGTCTGTCTGTCTATCTGTCTGTTTGTCTATCTATCTATCTATCTATCTATCTATCTATCTATCTATCTATCTATCTATCTATCTATCTATCTATCTGTCTGTCTGTCTGTCTGTCTATCTATCTATCTATCTATCTATCTATCTATCTATCTATCTATCTATCTATCTATCTATCTATCTATCTATCTGTCTGTCTGTCTATCTATCTATCTATCAATCTACCATTCTAAAACCTACCTAATTCATGTGGTAGCTCCTCACAAATGATAGCTAATGATATATTGATTCCCAGAGTGATGTCCTCAGTGAACGCTGCCCCAATGGACAACCCATCGACAAAGTTGTGTATGACATCACCAGACATCACCATCCAGGCCAGGGTGATTCGGTCATTATGGTTTTCATCAAATCCATGTGAATGACCATGGCCCATCTCTTTCTTCTCCATTAGAGCCTTGGTGTTTTCGTTGTTGGTCGTCAATGGGATATCAACTCCGCTATTTTCAACTACCAAGGAATTGGATATATCATTGATGTCTTTCTGAGAAAACACACATTTGTGAATCGAATCATACAATGTAGTCACACGCTATTCATATAATGTAGACACAATACAAATATAATGTACACACAAATGTACACACTATGCTTACATTTTAAGTTAACACATTCTGCTAAAACAGTTTTCACACACAGCCTGTACATACAATGTAAACATATGTCGTACATACAATTCGCAGAGCTTAATAACTTCCAAAATTATGAATAGAAGAAGTAGATAGGTATGTACACTATTTGTACCCTTGTAATATGTACGAATGTAATTATGTACTCACTGTTCTGTTATATAGACATGTCTTGAGGATTCTCTCTAAACTAAAAAATACGTAGATTGATATTATAGCCACAGAAGCTTTCCAGATGTAGTCATTCCCCATCTCTTCGACTGACATGATGTCAAACGCCTGGGAAAGGAAAGGATGAAGAAATACAATTTTGATTAGAGCGATAGGAGAGAAAGAAAACATGTAATTACTGGACCATGTCCTTCCTTTTAAATTAAGATTTTAATTCCATGAACCAGTACGAATTAAATAAATCTGTCAAAGAATACATCTAAATTTGAGAAATGAATCTATCTACAGTTAATCAATATCATTCATGTAAAAACTTTACAAAAAAAACAAAAACAAACAAAAAACCACGACAACACTATTAAAATACGGCACATTTCTTATTCCATAAGCTAGGACAAAATCATACAAGTGGTTCCTTAAAGCATGGAACGGGTTGCCTGAATCAGCCAGGAAAACCAACGAATTAATAGATTATAACTCTTTAAATAATTTGGGCAACTAGATTAACACATGGATACGCGTAGGACGTAATTATCTTCTGTTTTGAAGGAACGTCTGTAATTTAAAAGATAAGAAATATATTTATACTTTTTTATTTTAATATAGGTATACATATATTATACATTTTAAATTTTCATATGTTTTTGATGTATACCTTCTTACCTCTGGTATGAGAACTAATAACCCAGTAGAAGCAAGAGATCCTGCTCCCATGGCCACTAAAAACTGTAACAAACGTTTGAAAAACTTTCTCTCCATGATGGGCCCCAGACATATCCCGATGTTTGATATGACAATGATCAAAGATGAAAAACCGATACTGTATCCCCAGGCTGGAAATTAAAACGACATTAACATAAGCTATAGACAAAGAAAATTAAAAAACCCTAACATAAGCATAAATATTCTAGAAATATTTGTTCTTAAATCTATAATTAACACACTCTCTCTCTCTCCCAAATCGACGATACCATCGTTGACTTTACTAATTAAATTAAATTAATGTTTAACTTTATAAACTTAACTTTGCGTTACATAAAAAGAGCATGCATTCCCCTTTAATTCCATACCAAATAAAACATTTTCTGATAACAAACAACAAAGCTATTGAAGTTTAAACATGACAAGGAAGTGAAATAGTAATGAGCCAAATGAAGAATTCCTTGGGAACGTGGAAAATAATTACTAAGAGAAAGAGTTAAGTCTTCCAACATTTCTGCCACAAAGAGTTTGATGGAAGATTCAGCCAATGTTTGTCAAAACCGTTTTCGGCCGAATGCTCATTTGTAGGACAGACCAAACGGATAACTTGTATTATTTGTGTATGTTGTAACTATTTTATTTTATTATTGTTTGCATTTTTGTATTCCAATATTTTGGGTAATCAGACGATTGTATTTGCCCTGTCGAACTTTCAAGAAAATCACGTGACGAAATGTTTACAAGCCATCACGACTGGCTATTCAACAAGAAAAAATTTGTTTGCTCCAGATTTATAGAAGACTTTATGTGCTATGTTATGATTCACACTGTTACCATCGCGATTGTTTTTAAAACAGAGTAGGGTTAGGCTGATAGAGCAAAAAGAGAAAGAATTTGTAGAGCGTCGCGTGGACTAGTAGAAAGTTACTAGAAAGTGAATTTCATGAATTTTCCTTGGTTGAATGTTAAGTTTAGTTGTAGTACTTATTTTGACATTAATTTCTTGACGCAGTGAAAACTAGTATACAAATATTCCAACAGTTTGTTGCAGAATTAGCAGTATAAAAATTTAGGTCCCAAAGACAGCAAAGTAAAAATGAAATGCTCACTAATCTCATTTTTATATACTTCACCTTTACCTGCACCTTAGTCTGATAAACTGTCGAGGTACAACCTATGATCCGTCGAGCGTCTTTCTACATTCCCCTCTGTCTTTTGCCAATGAATCAAATCTCTTTCAATTTGCATTTTTTCCCTTTTCAATGCTATGCTAAATGTATTTATTATTATTTTTATTTCCTTCTACACAAATCAAATTGCCTCAATGCTGTTTCCACCCACATCTACAATAATAATAATTGCAATGACATTGATTCTCAAGATAAAAGATGAATGCAGTGTTTCACATGGCTCCTCGCACACCCAGTTGCGACCTACATATTTACCAACATTTGATGCATACAAAGCCGTTGTCCACAGGGGTTGATTTAATTTTCCAGTCAGTCTTCTACGCCTGTCTTTTTTGGGGGGCTTTGGTATAATTGATTTAAATTATCTATTTTAAATAAAATTCAATTCTTTGATATATTTTGTTTCCTAAATAGATATCTATAACATTGACTGTGGCTTTGCCTCACCTTCTGCAGACGATGGCTTGGTTTTATGCTTGAGATGAAGCGTAGCATCTTCAAATCCTCGGGCGCAGCTTTTGGAGTTTAGCGTGTTCAAGGCCACGGGGAGTGCTCCGATGAACCCCTCCACGTCCAGAACGCCATCGATGGCCAAGTTGTAAAATATTTCTGGAATACCTGGACACTGGTCAAGAAAGAGGAATTACAATTTGAATGTTAATTGACATTCTATAAAAAAATAAAACATTACGTTTTTAAGCATACTGTTATGGAGTGTCTATGTGTGTTTCCAATGCAGGGGCGTAGCAAACGTAGGGGGAAGGGGGTCCAAGATGAATCTACCTCTTTTACTAGAGGCACTTATTCGACAAAACAATTTAGCGTCGAAAAATGACATAAAAAAATATATGAATTAAATCATTTCCCCTTTCAGATCTTGCGATCTAGAGGGCAGATGATGTTACGGTCATCTGTTTCTTTAAACAACAATTAACGAGCAGTGTGTCATGTGACCAGCACAACGAACAACCGCCTTTACTTTTCCACAACTAAAGTCAGGTATCCTTTAGAGTTGGGTTGACTCAGGGACTCTCCTAAAATTCCCGAAATTGAATATCCCAGTCTTCACCGAGATTTGAGCTCAGGGCCCAATGTTCAGAAGCCAAGCGCTTAACGTCTCAGACACAGCGCCCCAAGAATTGAATATCCAATTAAATATATACACATAAGGTAACAAAGCTAATGACAAGACAATCTCATTATATTATTATGAAAATTAGTATCCTGAAAAATTGTATAATTATTGCATATGAAATAAATGAAAATATTTCAAACTACATTGAAGCGTCATTTCTTACGTAAGAATACTTAAATGTTTTTCAAATGTTTAGTAACATTGTGTTTCAATAAGAGAAACAAGTTAAATGTCATTTTTAAAATGTCACTTAAGCTGACTGAACTGTTTGTGATTATCACCAGCCCTGCTTGCTGCTAGGGAAAAGCTATGGAGGAGACCACCGTTAAATTACTGCTACCATTATAGTAAGGTTTATCTCCCCTTAGCTTAATACATTTCCCATGAAAACAAAATTAATTCATTACAACTAATTGATTGACTAATCGATTAATGTTTGGATTGATTCATGTGTCGTCATCGACAATAAATAATTGAGCAAAGTTTCAACTTGATCCGAGAATTAAAGTGGAAGAAATCAAGTGTAAAAGATTTTGACAAGAAGACAAACAAACAGACAGACAGACAGACGGAGTGAGTTGTTTTAAGTTTGGTAAAAATACGTTCGATTTAAAAATGATTGACCACAACGCGCACTTTTGGCACAAGGAAAGATGAGCAATTAATGATTGTTATAACGGAGTATTTATGCCTTAGAAAGAAAATGTTGTTTTAACAATCTGTACATCTTAATACTTTATTATTTCTATTATTAATTGAAGAAGAAGAATTAATAATAGAATTTTGGCTGGAGGCTACTTTAAGTAACTAAAACACTCTATTGACGAAATTATTCAAACAATTAAGCATTAGGGTTTATCAGAATAATAATGTGTACAAATCAAACAAACACTCGAGGATAAACTTGTTTTTGCCAATATTAAATTATACGTCGTAGTTTTGGGCCACTCAGCTTAAGAAAATATAAAGAATCTAGAACATGAAAATAGAGATTTACGTCAAACGAATATTCACATCTGATTAAAGAAACACCATTAATAAAATCTCTAAACTTAGAGACACTTCATGGCAGAAGAATAAAAGGTAAAGTAGCAATAATACATAAAACATTGAACCAGAATTTAGAAATAAAAACAAAACAAAACCTAACAAGAAAAACATAACAAATACTTTAAAAGAAAAAAAACAAAGCTTACATAGAGTCCAACGGTATTGCTTAGACATAATAAATCTATGCGATTAGAAATATTTTCACCAATTGTTTTTGTTTTGGCTTTTAGCTTTCTCAATACGCTATGATCCTATCACTTGTCTGGAACAGTTGTGAAAAAGGGGGGGGGGAAGAAGGGGGGAGGGAAAAAGGGGGTATCTTTGTGAATGTTTACATTATCGCTTTTTTTTTATGCATAAAAAGGGGGACTAATTCAACATATACGACCACATCTGTCAAGTACGATTTATTTCCCTTATTCAAGATAACAAACAAAATAATTAATTACCAATAGTTAAATAATTATTTTTTTTTTCAATTGATTCTAATAAAAGAAAATATTGTGCGAAATTTCAACTTATCCGAGATTAGGTGTGGAAGAAATAAGTGTACAAACCAGACAGGCTGAGTGATTTGATTTAAACTGTGTCTTAAATTACTCAGAATAACACGAAGATAAAGGCAAGTTTCTTATCCCATACGCTAGGCTAGATTTCTACAAGTGCTCCTTCTTCTCTATTGCGATTACAGCATGAAATGGATTGGGTGATTCAGCCAAGAAAACCAACGACTAAGCAGAGTTTAAGGCACTGATTAACAAGCATGACTAAATTAACCCATGAAATGCGTAAGGCGTAATTATCTTCTCCTTTGAACTAACGTATGTAATTTATAATTTAATGTAGTTTAAAAATCATAAGCATCTAGCTTTTATAAGAGTTTCAAAAACAACAAAAGTAATAATAAGGTAAAAATAACACTTTTATTCACCCTCTCAGCTCCACCCCCCTCCTTTTTTCCCCCTGTACTAATGCCCTGTGCACTCTAGGAGGTGTAAGTAGAAAATATCAGGCGAAAGAGACTACCAAGCAGATATTGTTATCAATAAGCCAAACTCAAAACATACTGGTTATCTCAAGTGTCCGATGTCTCTATCACTAGGCGGAACTCTAGCCCCCCAGGCAATGACCACACGAAACTGTGTCATGACATAGGCTACAAGATATCTACACATAACTGTGTCGTGATATAAACAACAAGATTATATTATCAGCCTGGCCGCACGAAGCAGTTTCGTGATATTGACAGCAAGATCATATCAACATAAAGTTGATTCTAGTACAAACTGGTATGTCCTTTTTTTTGTTGTTGTTATAGTGTCCCAGCCAAATAAACCATTATGGGTTTTCGGATTACCCTCTAAACAGAATGCAACAAAATATGTACAGTTTTTTGTCATTGTCCTAATATTAGCTATGAAACAAAGTAAGTGAACCATAGACTTAAATATATTATATCAAGACTGGAAACCGGAAACAAATTCTTATCCGCCATTGATCGATTCACTGACCTATATATATATATACACTAGACATATGTTACCCGCGACCCGCGGGTCTTTATTTGCGCATTACTGTCGATATAGTCACTGAGAGTGTTTGTAAACAATTAAACGAAATAATAATGTAATAAGTAAAGCGAATGTGTCAATGTAAAAATAGTGTGAATGAAGCTATCAGATCAAAATAGCTAATAGGGGAAAATCCATTTTTTTTTAAATTAAAACATTTGCTTTTGAATAATCTAGTGGATTGGATTTAGATGTATATTAAACTTAACTAATGATCATTTCACGTTATTTCTCTTTCGCTACGAAAATAAAATTAGTTTGGCGAAAATGGGTTTACCCGAAGCCGATATATTCATATCTATTAAAAACGAAAAGAGCGATAGCTTTGTTAAATGAATGGGATTATAAAGTGAACAATTAAACGAAATAATTTTTAGTACGCGATTCATGAATGAATATAGATCTAGGCCTTTAACTCGGCTTCGCAGCTTTCGTAAACGAATGTAGCTTTAGAAAACCAAATTTGAATGTTTATTTGATCAAAATATGAAATGAATGGACTTTAATTAATTAAAACATTTGCTTTTGAATAATCTAGTGGATTGGATTTAGATGTATATTAAACTTAACTAATGATCATTTCACGTTATTTCTCTTTCGCTACGAAAATAAAATTAGTTTGGCGAAAATGGGTTTACCCGAAGCCGATATATTCATATCTATTAAAAACGAAAAGAGCGATAGCTTTGTTAAATGAATGGGATTATAAAGTGAACAATTAAACGAAATAATTTTTAGTACGCGATTCATGAATGAATATAGATCTAGGCCTTTAACTCGGCTTCGCAGCTTTCGTAAACGAATGTAGCTTTAGAAAACCAAATTTGAATGTTTATTTGATCAAAATATGAAATGAATGGACTTTAATTAATATGTTTATGTGTTAAAGTATAAGACTATCTGTGCGAAGAGAAGTTTTATCATCTTAGTGTTGAATTAGAGTTTTAGATCTAGGGATGGGATTATAAAGTAACAATAAAACGAAATAATTTTTAGTACGCGATTCATGAATGAATATAGATCTAGGCCTTTAACTCGGCTTCGCAGCTTTCGTAAATGAATGTAGCTTTAAAAACCAAATTTGAATGTTTATTTGATCAAAATATGAAATGAATGGACTTTAATTAATATGTTTATGTGTTAAAGTATAAAACTATCTGTGCGAAGAGAAGTTTTATCATCTTAGAGTTGAATTAGAGTTTTAGATCTAGGGATGGGATTATAAAGTAAACAATTAAACGAATTAATATTTAGTACGCGATTCATTACTGAATTGTCTAATGAAAGAATGTTCGTCAGGAAATCTGTAATCACAGATATAAGGAACTAATTAATGTAAAAAATGCTTTTGAAACACAAAATTGAAGGTTAATTTTATTATATAATGAAATCAATGGATCTTCTTTTGTCTTTTCATGTGTCAAAGTAAAAAACTATCTGCGCAAAGTGTATTTCTTAAAATTAGATCTAGGTCTAAATCCTTTCTATCTTTTCTCATGTCAACATTGTAGACATGGCCTAGATCCATAAAATACTATAGCTGTAATAGAGTCGGACAACTTTATTTTTTTTGAGGGTCTTACATTTGTTTTAGGGCTACAATACATTCACTAAGGTCTAAGTTGGTACCCAAGGAACATTCCTGCCTAGTTTTATCAAGATTGGTCAAGCGGTTTTGATGTCTATAAGTAACATACATACATACATACCCCTCACATTCTACTTTATAATATAGATAGATAGATTTGTATGTACGTAACCTTTTTTCAAGCTCTAAGGGAAGTCACCCCAATCAATCTTTTCTGTCTTAGAAAAGTAATGATCTTTAGTTTTCAAAGTTTAGAAATAATGCAAAATAATTTCTCAGATTTTCTTTCACAGATCTATACATTCACGATAATATATGAAACAAAGCCATTTCCTGTTAGTTTCCATTGAGATAATGTTTCAAAAATACAAGATCGAAATAATTCATGTCTGTGGATTTTAATCATCGTATGTACATTTAAATAGCTTGATTACCTAGATCAGCGGTTCTCAGCCTTTTACGCTCGGCGGCCCCTTTTTTACAATCCCCCACTCTGCGGCAATCCCCACCCACACAGAAATAGAAGAATAGACAAAAACAATCCTTATTTTCTGAATTCCAATAGCTTGAAAGATTTTTTTGCTTCTGAACTTTTAATCATATTATTTTAATAAAATTGTGATCAGTATTTATTCTTATTTGTTCAGAATGGGTAATCAATTTTCATGTTTCCAGAACATTAAACAGTTGTTCCCCTTGATAAGTGGACTTATGACAATAGGCTAGTCTCCACTGACCACAGGTTGTTACATTAGAGGCCAGTGTTGAGCCCTGCTCTAACGATTGGTCGTGATACAACCAAATTAGACTTATTTATTAATTAGCATTACATCAGAAACCTGTACACACGGCCACAAGCTCAATCACAAAATGAAATCCATGTCTAAATCTACAAAATTATCATTATAAAATAAATGCGATATTATTCGCGAAGTTTGTAACCAATAATTGGATTTATAGCTTAAGCTAAAAAAAAAGCGATGTTAATACTATGGCGAGCAGTGCCCTAACAACAGGGATGTCTGCATAATAATAAGGTGTTTGATCCTAATCACTTGGAATTAACATTTAGAAAAATAATGGACTTTGGGGTAGAGAATTATCTAGTTTGATTTTCATATACCTGCATAATGCTCATGTAGTTTTTCAGAAATAGGGTGTTGGGGGTCAGGGATATCTGATATTGTGTTGATTGTTCTGGAGTAGAGTATACTTGTATCATTTTTCTGTCTTTAGGGGGTTCATTGGTTAGGTAGTATGTCTTTGATATTAAATAATATTTCTATTACTGTTATTATATTTTCAGGTTAATCACTTTTCAATTGTTTATGATTTAATACTTGTGAGTTATGGTAACTTACAAATAAAAACATTAAAAAAAATAAATTAAAAAAAAAAAAAAAAAAAAAAGCCCACAAAAGAGGCAAGATGGCCCATAAAAGAGGCATATAAAGCCCAAAAAAGAGGCAAAGAAAAGAGGCATAAGGCCCATCCCGGAAACGCCTTAACCAACATAAGCATGTGATTCACATTTGGGAGCAGACGGCAAAAGGAAAATCTAAATCGGCCACCGGCAGAAACTTGTCTGCACTGGGTAAAGCAAAGTATGTAGGCTGCAGCTGGGGCTGCTAAGCCACGGGAATACTACATTCCTCATTTATCTTCTGACTCGATGACAAGCCTTAGTAATACCTTTGGTATTAGTATTTTATACATGCTGATACAACAAACACGAGGACGACAGAGCAGTATTTAGGTCGACGATACACACGATCTAGGTTAGGGGGTCCTCACCAGGTTAGGGGTCCTCAACAGGTTAGGGGTCCTCACCAGGTTAGGGGTCCTCACCAGGTTAGGGGTCCTCACCAGGTTAGGGGTCCTCACCAGGTTAGGGGTCCTCACTAGGTTAGGGGTCCTCAACAGGTTAGGGGTCCTCAACAGGTTAGGGGTCCTCACCAGGTTAGGGGTCCTCACCAGGTTAGGGGTCCTCACCAGGTTAGGGGTCCTCACCAGGTTAGGGGTCCTCACCAGGTTAGGGGTCCTCACTAGGTTAGGGGTCCTCAACAGGTTAGGGGTCCTCACCAGGTTAGGGGTCCTCACTAGGTTAGGGGCCCTCACCAGGTTATGGGGTCCTCACCAGGTTAGGGGCCCTTACCAGGTTAGGGATCCTCACCAGGTTAGGGGTCCTCAACAGGTTAGGGGTCTCACCAGGTTAGGGGTCCTCACCAGGTTAGGGGTCCTCAACAGGTTAGGGGTCACCAGAGATAGTCAGAGTGCGCTTGTTGTGAAAAATAAATGATTTCAAGCAAAAGTTAAAGATGAATTTGTTAACATCTATAAACTTGTTACTAACATATCAGTCAATTAAATCTAAGTTAAAAAAAAAAAAGCGTATTTGGCACTGATGTGCTATATATGGATTTCTGAAGCGCCAATATTTCAAATTGCCTAGCGCCTTTAGTAGCCTACATACGGTTTTGTATAGTAATAATAAATACACTATGTTCAGTGTATTGCAAGCTTCCGCTTGAACTCCGAGCTTCAAACTGTATAACAACAAAAAATAAGACGCATAATAAGACCTACCTGGTTTAAAAACTGTGTAGATTAGTTTGTCATTTTAGCTCTCGTGTTTGTGTTTGTAATGTTATCACAGCGCCTTGAGCTTACATTTGTCAACAGCGCTTTATAAATAAAATGATTATTATTGTTATTAAGTTCCCCTTTCAGACGTTGTGATCTAGGGGGCAGATGATGAAAAGGTTAACGAGGGTGTCATGTGACCAATCCAACGCCCAACCGTCTTTACTTTTCCCCAAGTACCCATTAGAGATAGATGGACTCAGAGGCGCCCTAAAGATCCCGAAAAAAAAATCCATGCTAAATAAGGACTCGGAAATATCATTTCAAATAGAAAAAAAATGAAAATATACAATTCTTCCAGAGAAATATAACCAAGTTAATAAGTCTTTATACATAATGTGTACATAGATCTAGTTACCTCATCTTTCCAGGAGCAATTGGCTAGTGAGGAATCACAAGTTCCAAGTAAATTTTGAATGAAGTGCGGGGAGTGCGATGTAACCGTTTCTAAAGCTGTGCTGAACTCTGCGGGGGTTATCCCCCATAAGCCAGACTGCGAGTGATTGGACGCAAAGTTCTGTAACAAAGTCTCGGTCCACTCGGTGACGAATTCCTGGTTCAGTACGTCGTAGGAGTGCCCAGACGAGGCTGCTATATAAGAGATGGCATACGGTACAACAAAAATAATCCAAGCTCCCATTTTAATTGAATCGAGACGTCTGTGCTGAGTTAGAAAGAAAAGCGGCGGGCAGCTAATCCGAGGCTAATTAGAAACACGCAGAAGAAAACACACAAAAAAAACACGCGATTGCTTTCGAGTAATATCTCGCATTGTCAACTTGCCCCAGGAGCGACCAAAAGTGAGATACGCAAAGATACACAAGTGAGATAAGCGACTTCTTGACTGATACTGGGATAAGTAGGTCTCGTGATCGCCCTGGCATGTTGATACACAGACGAGACAGGACACTGGAGATATTTATCTGTAGTCATTAAGACAACAACATGAAAGAAAACATTCGTATTATTACGACTAAGCGTGCTTTGTTTTTAGGTCTAGACGACAACGTGAAACTAAAACAAAAAAAAAACAAAAAAAAAAACAGCATGAAAGCAAAAAACGAGACGCTAGTTGAGCGCTCTTAATTAGTCTAGATGAAATTATGCTTAGAGTACAATGTATCAGTTATTGTTTTTTTTTTCAGTAATCTATAAGATGTTTTCAAACCAAACAATAATCTGGTCTTCGTTTCGATTTTTTTTACAAAACTTCTATTTAAGTCATTCCTTCATGGAAGCTGGATCCAGAAGCTGGACAGTTTATCAGAAAAAAAAAGGCTCTAATGATTCTTTGTAGAAATTTAATAGTTGATGTATATCGCTGACAAAAGAATTACTAGCTCGTTGGCCACAAGGGGAACACTCTAGTTTAACCGTTATCATTTTTCAATTTAAAAAAAAATATAAAAAATTAAATTTGGCTAAATTTAGGATTGTAGGTCTAGATCCAGCATCGGTTTTGAAAGGACTACCGCTTTAGGAAATTTCCGAAAGTAAGGCTGTATTGATTCAAGAGTTTATCAATTATCATCGACTTTTAATGGTAGACTACTCTCAGATCTACAGGCTTATCAATGTAAAGTGTACTAGATCTATTCATTCGTTTCACCAGGATTCTTACTCCTGGGTTGGGGCGGGGTAAGAAAAAAATCCATTGTTTTTTAATCTAACATTTATTATTAAGAGAAAAACCACCGCTCTATAAGTTGTATAAAGGAGGTATTGTCTTTTTAAACAAGTATTGTAAACGTTTTTAAAGATTCGGTTAATATTCTTATTAAAAAAATTTTTGACATGTTTTGGTTGGAGTCATAATTTTTCGTTTGCTCTATCTCCGAATAGATTTAAAATATTCCTGATGGCTGCCTCGTCGTGCGGTACGTGCGGTTGTCTCGATGGTCCAGGGTTCACACCCTGCTGCTGTCTTTGTACGACTTAAATTCGAACTAGAGGGCTCAAGCCTCCTCAAGCCAATGCACTAACCACTGTTCTAGCGAAGTGCTTATAAAATAGAAGGTTTTATAGTTATCTATTGTCAGGTTCAAAATTTTACGGACAAAGTATAAAGAGGACTGATTCAACTTATAACGACGCATCAGTCAAGCACAATTTATTTTCCTTGTTCGATACCAGACAAAAAAATTAATCACCAATAATTAATCGGCTAATTAGTTTTTCTGTTTTTAAATTGTTTGTTTTGTTTGCTACAAGTAATGATTGTGCGTGAGACAAACAACGTGTTCAAACTTTTAAAAAAACCAGACAGATAGACAGAGTGAGTTGATATAAGCTTGGTAAAAAAAAAAAAAAGAAAGGAATGGAGAAAGACGGTGCCCTAACGGTCCATAAGACTAATGATTAGGTAATGGTAAAAGGTAAAGGTAAAATAAAAATAAACTTTGACCTACTATTTGCTCATTAACAATCTTTAACAAAGCAGCAATTATTATTTTTGTGTTTCAATATCTTTCTTCTGCGCTGTAAAAATTTCTCAAGAGAATAAAAAAAAAAAGGACCGTCCCTGGGTGGGCTTGAACCACCAACCTTTCGGTTAACAGCCGAACGCGCTAACCGATTGCGCCACAGAGACAGATGCGAATTCAAAATATATGTACCATCTATTCTTGGCTAGCAGGTTTTAAAGCGCGTTGTCTTTGTCTCAACAGACTTAGATTAAGTAGGTCAAGACATAGCTCATTCTGGGAAGTATGCGAGGGTCTGACCATACGGAAGTAAGAGCTCTATCATCGGTCGGTAAATAACACCATCGACACACCAACGACACCATCACACACTAGCGATCTGCTCCCCCCCCCCCCCTCAAAAAACAAAATCACACTTCACAAACTTGATTATTTCTTTAAAATTGAAATAAGCTCTCTCTTTCTCTTTCTCTGTGTATATATGTATACTTTTATAATGGTGTAAAAGAATAAAGAAAAAAAAGTTTCCATAAATCATTTTATTAAAACAAAATGTTTTAATGTGGACTGCAATAAAATATTGTGAAACCTAACATTTAGAAGCGCTTTTAGTTTTTGAGAACTAAACGAGACAGACGGACAGACAGGAAACACAAAGCTACTAGTAGTTTTTTTTTTTTTTTGGGAGTGCCAAAAGTCCATAATTTTGATAGCATTATATCTGTCAGACGTATTAAAATATTTCACTAGTCACTATAGAGTAGATTCTCAGTAGATGACAGTTTATACGAAGCTTCATGTGTTCTAAAAATGTTTACATTATGGGACCAAGAGAGAAAAAAATAAAACAAATAACACCACAACGATTTCAAGACATAAACTTTTATTTTCCATCTTTGCCATGTGTCTCTGTGGCGCAATCGGTTAGCGCGTTCGGCTGTTAACCGAAAGGTTGGTGGTTCAAGCCCACCCAGGGACGTTAATTTTATTTTTCTTGTCTATTCGTTTATACAGAAAATACAATGTACAAATATTTTGATAGCCAAAGAAAAGGGTTTTGGGATGTAATCCTATGATACCGAAATATTAAAGAAAATATTTCTATATTATGGCTCGCATTTCGCCAAGATTTGCTTAAGTTTATTTTCTTATATATATTTTTTTATACATCAAAGTGTTTGAATAGATAACGTTTTTACAGCAGATACACTATAAAACTATTTGTTATAGATTTACACAATGTAATAGTGATTTACAGGGGAAGTTAAAAATATCTTAATCTAAAAATAACTTCAAAAACAACCAAAAAAACAAAACGAACTTTGACCTTATTCAAAGTGATCATGTGGTGTTAGCTTCGGACTGTGGTCATGAAAGTCCCGAGTTTGAACCCTGCCCTTTTCCAACCTCTGCTGTCCTGCATGGGAGGCTGTAAAATCTTCCTTTTTGAAGGAACATTGACATTTATTTTAAGCAAGAAATAAATGTACTTTTAAAAATACAAGACCTCCATTATATAAGACTTGTGTCCGAGTGTGAAGATTAACGACAAGTGAAACTTATATAGAACAAAACGTGAAAGTTGATTCAATATTCTTTGTTTCTTATAGCGCGATTATTGTGCACAGATGTAGATTACATTGGACAAAAAATTACGGTGCGTAATTCTTTAGTTTATATAATTTACTCATTTAATTTATTAAACTCTTGAATCAGTTTAATGCCTTACATTTGGAAATTCCTGAACACGATATTCCTTTCAAAACCGATATAGATCTAGATCTAGACAAAGTTGAAAAAAAATGAAATTTATTTATTTTTATACTTTCAAAAAATTATTAAAGTCACAACAAATCCGTTTTGGCCTATGAGCTAGTAATTTTTTCAAAACAATATTCATCAACTATAAAATTTATTGGGAAATCGTTAAAGACGTATTTTGAAATCCGTGTCCACCGAGGTTCCACTCAGCCAAGTTCCATGAAGTTATGAGTTTAATAGAGGTTTTTTTTTTAAAGTCACGTGGAACATACAAAAGAAACAAATGTCTTGGCTCATCAAAAATGTGAACCTGAATTTCGATTTTCAGGTTTGGAATAAAATAATGGTTATAATGCAAGTCGTTATGTTTCTTAAAAACTTTCACCTGTTGTTTGAAACTACAGATAAGAAAAGAAATAAAAATAAACATATTAGACGCTTATTTTTTAAAACTATTATTAGAGTGTATGTCTCCAATGTCATTGAGTAGATTGTAGACACAAAACACTTGAAAATATGTGCGATAATCTAATCTTCTCAATCATAAGTGTGTTTAGGGATTTTTTTAAAAACTTAACAGTTGACAACACACGTCCATTCGTTTGAACTGATACATTCTTTTATCTTTTTATTACAAAGCTTAAAACAACTCAATATGTCTGTCTGTCTGTCTGTCTGGTAAAAAGTTTGTACTCGCTAGTTCTCCCACACCCTCAGATCAAGCTGAAAATTTCCACAATTACTTCCTTTAGTAACTTTTACCTGACAGCAAAAGAATCAATAAAAAATGTTGACTAATTATTGGTAGTTCATTATTTTGTTTGATATCTCAAACAAGGTAAAAATGTGTACTTGACTGAAGTGGTGGTATAAGCTGATTTAGTCCCCTTGATAGGTCGTCGTCTGAGGCTTAGTGTACACAGCATGAAAAATAGGAGGAGACTATAGAAACATTACTTAACTCTACAGTCTCCTATGATTGTAGGCCCTCCACTAGCAGAGTGTTTACCGTGTTAGCCTGAGAAGGCTTGAGACATAAGTTCGAGTTCAGGTCGTCCCCCCCCCCTTTTGGTGTTTTTTTCTTAAATGCTTTTTTATTGTTAGTCTAAATCTATTACAAATTTAATTACGACTGATCCAAACTAATTGAAACAACTATGCTTAACATAAGCTTTGTTTTTTTTTTTATATTTTTTTTTTTATTTTCTTGTTTTATAGATTACTGACGTTCATTCTAAAGAGAAGATAACTGTTAATCTAGACGTGCATGTCAACTAGAGACTTACAGTCATTGGTTTCCTGGTTGATTCAGGAAACAGGTTCCATACTCTACCGACACTAGGGAAGAAGGAGCCTTGTACGAATTTGTCCTAGCTTGGGGAACAAGAAATGTGCCTTTGTGTCTTTCTGAGTATCTCACTAAGTTGTGTTTTTGTGATTGTTTTTGTTTTTGTGATTGTATGCTATGGTTCATTGTTGTATGTATTACAACTTTTCGTCTTTTGTCCTGAATGGTCTCTTAATGTGTGATTCTTCTAATGGCGTTACTCAACTCAAATTAGAATATTCCTTTGTTATAAATCTCACGGCTGCATTTCGCGTATGTTCTAGTTTTCTTGAGTTGAGGGTTCCCACATAGAGTATGCATATTCTAATATTTGTTTTACCTAGTATATGCTTTAAAGCAGTGTTTCCCTAAAAGAACTGCTCTTTAAAGCCCCTAAATTAAATACATAAATTATAATTATATATATATATATATATATAAAAGAAAACCAATGCAGAAAGCTTTAAAAGTTTTGATAATTTGAGTTCTGTCTTCTTTTCATTCGTGATTATGTTAATAGAGATTCAGCTGTAAGCGAAACATAAGAGAAACAGAAGAGAGAGAGAGAGAAGAAAGAAAGAAAGAGAAGAGAAAGGAGAGAGAGAAGAAAGAAAGAGTAGAGAAAGGAGAGAGAGAAGAAAGAAAGAGAAAGGAGGGAGAGAGAGAAGAAAGAAAGAGTAGATAAAGGAGAGAGAGAAGAAAGAAAGAGAAAGGAGGGAGAGAGAGAAGAAAGAAAGAGTAGATAAAGGAGAGAAGAAAGAAAGAGAAGAGAAAGGAGGGAGAGAGAGAAGAAAGAAAGAGAAGAGAGAGAAGAAAGAAGAAAGAAAGAGAAGAGAAAGGAGAGAAAGAAGAAAAAGAGGATATAAAGAAGAGAGAGAGAAGAAAGAAAGAGAAGAGAAAGGAGGGAGAGAGAGAAGAAAGAAAGAGTAGAGAGAGAAGAGAGAGAAACAAGAAAGAAAGAGAAGAGAAAGGAGAGAGATAAGATAGAGAGAGAGAAAGAAGAAAGAGACAGGGAGCAAAAAGAGTAAGAGCAAAGAAAAGAGAGGGAAGAAAGAGAGTGATAAGAAAGGGAGAGAGAGAAGAGAGGAGAGAGAGCTAGGAAAAAGAGACAAAAAGATAAAAAAGAAAGAGACAGAGAGGTAAATTGAAGCTGTAATAGAGACAAGTCGTATAAACCAATGGTCTCAAGTTCAATTACTGGTAAGGTAAGGTTTTATTTTATCTATGATTTTTGTTCTAATACATACACGACATTTGGAAATGGAAGACAAGGCTGCTGGTTGACCTAGCCACAATAGGCTTAAGAGAAAAATGTAACTAGGCTGCAACTTATATTCCCGTCTAAAAATTTTCAGATTTTCAACACTCCGATAAAGATTGCGTCTTACATTGGGGAACAGCTTAGATTTGATAGAGCACGGCTCTTTATTACTACAGTTATAAGTTAATGTAAAGGTTTATATTTGTTTATTACAAAGCTTATATCAATTCACTCTGTCTGTCTGTACATAATATTTCTTCGAAACCCAATCTCGGGTCAAACTCAAATTCGGCACAATTATTTCTTTAACATGACAACACAAGAATCAGTTTTAAAAGTTAACCCATTAGTTAATTAACTATTGGTAATTAATTATTTTTTATCTTGAACAAGGGAAAGAAATCGTACTTAATAAGTATAAGTTGAATTAGTCCCTTTGAGGACTATTGGGCCCTGAGTGAACATTTTTTTATGCATTTAAAAAACGACCATAAATACATTTCCCTCCCCCTTTCACAACTGGTCCAGACACGTGATAGAACCATAGCGAATTGAGAAAGCTAAAAACTAAACAAAAACAATTGGTAAACATATTTCTAATCGCACAGATTTATTATTTCTAGGTACATGATACGTATAAGAACATGACTGATTCAAACTATTTCATTACACTCCATAGAAACTTTGCTGCTTTTATTTTTTTGTTTTTCTATGGAATTTTGTTGTTGTTTTTTTTTTTTAGTTATTTTCTATAGTTCTCTTTTTCTGCCTAGGTCCCCACTTCCAAAATCAAAACCAACAAAAGAGTTCAAAGGTCACGTCCACACACACACACACACACACACACTTTTTTGTGTACCATTTAAGATTCACCACAACCCCCCCCCCCCTCTCCCACAAAGCAGAGGTGAGACAATAATCGTGTCTTCACTTGTCGCTGCTTGTTTTTCCTGCGCAGCTTACCACTTGACCTGCGTGGCACCTGCGTGTCGTGATCGTATGATCACCTTGTGTTATCGCAGATAACAGACACCTGCGCAAGAGGTCCAGAATGCAGCGACAGAGACTTGATGATTGCACGATGTTGTTCGAGCTATGCCTGGATACAGCGAGCTTGCCCTCGAGAGAGAGATACAGCACAGAGGGAGAGGCAAGGACTTACACTGGCGGGTAGCCCAACCTGTCGTAAAATTTGCGAGACATTACGTAAAAAAAAATAAAAATTCAAGCTAATTTTACTTGTCTTTAATATGTATTTTGATTATAAAAATTATTTTTTCAATGACATAATTGTATCGAATGTTATAACAGATTAGATAAGAAAAAAAAGGAAAGGGCCGTTTTGTGTGACGGATACTGTCACTGTAGCTCATAGAAGAAAATGGTGGGGACTTCGGCCTCGAAAGTCCTTGAATACTAGCCTTCGCGTATAGGGATGGAAATTTTCCATTTGTTTTGATAGCCATAGAGTATAGGGATGGAATTTTTCCATTTGTTTTGACCCTGAGAACAACAGGGAGGGAGGGGAGTTGGTCTTGACCAGACTAGACTTCCAAGTCTTCCACTCAACTCTAAAACAAGACACATTTTACACAGTTGCTCGATGTAATAATACGTCTCGATGTACCTGTGTCCGATGGTCAAGAACACATACAGTATATCACGTTCTTCTCACGCTATAAACAAATATTTTTATCTCGAGCAGAAATCTAAATTTAAAAAAAAAGATCCGTCCCTGGGTGGGCTTGAACCACCAACCTTTCGGTTAACAGCCGTACGCGCTAACCGATTGCGCCACAGAGACACATGCAGGAACATGTCGTTTACAATGACCAGCTTTTATCTGTTTTAGGCCTACACTGGATAGCGTTACAGTTTTAGTCTCAACACACGTAGCATAAGTAGGTCAAGATTAAGTCCATCCTGGAAGGAACGCGAGCGTCTGACCGTGACCTCCGTGACCCCTATTGAAGGTGCCGGTCTGACCATGCCAAAGTCGGTAACTCTAACTGACACACTCGAAACATCAAAGGTTTATTTACGCCCTCCGAGCTTTAAGAAAATGTATACGAATAGACTAAGAGTGGCTCAGCAAAAAATGGATTTGGGCCGCTAAGTTACAAAGATCGAACAACTTGCAGGAGGATCTAAGTCTAAGCAAGTATATCATAGAACAGCACATTTACTGTAAATGTTATTGCAGGGCCGGCCTTATATCATTGGAGGCCCTTGACGAAGTGGATTTGGTAGCCCCTAAATGAAATAGAAAAATAATAAATATATAGCCGAAAAAAAATTACGCAATAAATTTAAAACCGAGTGTACTCCAGTAATAACATTGTACATAAATTTCGCTATTTGATCACAACAATTTTTAAAGAACACTGTGCGAGGCCCCCACCAATCTGAGGCCCTACCTATTTTGCCTATGCCTAAGGCGGACCTGGTTATTGACTCAGATCATTTGACATAGTGACTTAAGATTTAGTGTCGCTATTCCTGCCAAAATAACAAACGCCATAGACCTAAGATCTAGTCATTTATCTTATCTTTGTTACAAGTACTTAACTGTGGAATGAAATATCTGAAGTACTTCTGACATGGCCACTAAAGGAAGAGCTGTGACATAGAAGATCTTATAATTAAACCCAGAAAGAAATGTTAATGAACCTTGAAAATACTGGTGGACACTGCTATTACTTTAAGTAGCCAAGCCTAAACATAGATTAAACTAGAACTGAATCAAAGATTTAAGAACAAGTTAAACATAAGAAATATTTTTCGATAACCCCATTAAGTGAAATGGCATCAGTTATTTTAGATCTATCAACCATGGTCACTATTTTATACGTTATTCTTCAGGTCTTGGACATTGTCGCGTCAACTATCCTGTATGTCCGATTCGCGGTTATGGCGGAGAGCATCGTTCAATACCCGCCATATCTCTCATAATTCCTAGGCTTATCTCACGTTTTCCATATAAAACGAAATTAATTAATTACAACTAATTGATTAACTAATCACACATCAGTAGGTCATTAAAATAGCTAGGAAGTAGTTCAATAGGCGAATCCGTCAGGGATCCGACTCCGACGGTGGCCGCCTCTGAGTTTGTTTATGACAACACAAACTCTCTTTGTAATCTTGTCATATTTGACATTGGAAATACTCAGCTATGAAGCCAAAGTCAAAAGATGTTTTGATTCCAAAACCAGTGGAGAAGTTTTTAAATACATCTTCTTATCATGAAAGTCTTTGCGGATCTATAACGAGAGCCACGAAATTGTTGCAAACTAAAGACATAGAATTAGTTTATGATTGTTAAAATTTCATATCCTCATGCTACTGACAGCAATTGCCTGGTCTAACCACAGTTAATACACAGACACAAAAACAGTTCCATCTTCTTAAATCTGATCTAAACCAGAAAGATCCTGAGCATCAACGACCGCATCACAAACGAAGAGATTAGAGACAGAATTGTCACGACGGTTGGACCTCACGATGACCTACTAACTACTGTTAAAAAAAAGCAAACTAAAACTCTATGGCCATATTGCAAGGTCTTCAGGGCTGATAAGGACTTTCCTTCAGATAACAGCACCAGGAAAAAGAAGAAGAGGCAGACTGAGAAAGACAACATAAGAGAATGGAAGGGCCTGTCTTTGCAAGAGGCTTTAGCCAAGACAAAAGACAGAGAGGAATTGGGAAAGGCGGTTGATAGATCGTGTCTTATCTTATCTTATACAATACAGACGTTACTTCCAAAAAGAAGATGGTTACGTCCTACGCGTCATGCATTCTGTCATGCATATTAACCAATGACTTAAATTCTGCCAAGTCACTGGTTTTCCTGGGTAGCTCAGGCAACCCATTCCATGCTCTAATAGCACTAGGGAAGAGGGAGCACTTGCACAAATTTGTCCTAGCATATGGAACGAGGAATGTGATTTATCTTTGTGTTGTGCCCCAATGGTCCAACAGACTAAAGGATAGGTGAAGGTGACATCGGGTACTTTTGAGAAAAAGATATGTCAACTTACAAACTTACCTGAGCTTTCCAGGTACAGTTGCGGTCCTTTCTTAAGCACACCCCCAAAACGTTCTGGATAAAGTCCATCTTGTGTGATGTGGACACCTTCAATAACTGTGCGAACTGTTGCTGGGTCATCTCTGGCCTGGCTGTGCTGGCCTTGGAGTACTCCCTCAACAGGGACTCCGCCGAGCTGACCACGAACCTGGAGTGGTTCATATTGAATGCCTGGACCACGTGACTCTTGCACGTGCACATAATAAAGAGCATCACTAACATGGGAAACAAAGGAGCCATTTTGTTGTGCATCGATTATGTTGCTTGCTTTATGTAGGTATGTGATGTGGTGTCACAAGACAAGGGCATTAATTTATATTCATTTTTTTTTATTACCTACTCTGTGTCTCGCTTTACTGAGTTATCCTCTGTTGGATGATAATCCTCTTTCCTCTTATTATTTTTTCCCATGACGTCAGACGTTCAATAAATTGGTTAACATTCTGAGATCAGGCCTTGGACTTCGACAAATATCCAGTCAGAGGTAGAGCGAATCACTCTTTCCTTTTTTTTTGTGTCTTTAGATAAAGCTGTAAATTTAAACACATTTTTTTTTATTAGTTTTGGATTATTTCGTTTATTTGATAAAAATTTATCAGCAGACTAATATAAACAAGACAGTTTGTGTGGAAACACAAACTCAAAATCGGCCCCTGAAGTGGCCACCCAGGCAGAAAAAAAAGGCAAGTTTCAATATTTTCAGAAAGAATATCAGAATGAAATTCTATCAGAGAAGGTTGACAGATCTTGTTTTGTATAGGGTCAATCTATTATTCAAGGTCTCATTACAGTTATCACATTTCGTAAAACAAAATATAAAAAATCCTTAGGTGTCTTCTTGATATGGTATCAATATGCAGTTCACGCGATAATATGAAAAACTACTTATTTATTGTTGTTTTAAATTATATTGCACTTATATGCATATTAAATCAATTTTTTCTTTTTTTGTGTGTAAATATAGTATTTAATATGACATAAATTACATAACTTAGTAATGCATTTGTAAAAAAATTTTTTTTTATAAAAAACCTAAAACCCGTTTGCATAAATGTGTTATAGATATGGTGAATTATAACCTCCCTTACTTAATAGCCTTCTGTGTTTGTTACTGTTAATAGTGAATAGTTGTAAAAGTGGTGTATTTTTATGAAAAAACTGATTGCATAGTTGATTTAAAAAACTAAATTTTTCACTTTCAGAAAAGAAAAAAAGTAGCCGTTGCATCAGAACTCTGAAAGGTCTAAAATAGGCTTTCATAATGTCGGATTTTCAATATATATTTTAGTTTACGAGATTTAAATTATTAAAAATAATAGTAAACATAAATTAAAAAATATTCCCAATTGTTCATTTCAGAAAAATACGCCCCTGTAGACATAGATATAGAGACCAAAAAAATATTCCCTATTGTTGATTTCAGAAAGATACGCCCCTGTAAACATAGATATAGTAACCAAAAAAATATTCCCTATTCTTTATTTCAGAAAGATACGCTCCTGTAAATAGATATAGTAACCAAAAAAATATTCCCTATTGTTGATTTCAGAAAGTTACGCCCCTGTAAACATAGATATAGTAACTTATTCCAGAAGACAAAGGTCTGAATGTCAATCTGATAAGTGTCACACTAGGCGGATGTTGTTTCTGTTTTGTATGACAAGGCGATCTGGATTCGAACCTTGCCCAACGTTATCTCCTATGACTCCCAATCAGGTTGACCAGTGGGTAACATTTTATGTTTTATGGTTTCTATAAACATTTAAATAACTTCAAATTATAGTCAATAAGATCAATGAATTATGTTTATGGGAATATCTTATTAGAAACACATGTTCCTTCTTAACAGAAGATAATTTTGTCCAACGGTAGATTTGTTAACACGAAACAGATTATCTTAGAGTTAAGTCAAAACTTTTACTGGGAATTAGAAATGAGTTCTTCTTATCCAAAAAAATCTGGACTAATAGAAGACAAGTACGTTCAAATGAGTCTAAAGTTATTTATAAGGAAGCTCAGTGTTATTAGAACTACAAGATTAGACTAGGCACAGCTCTTACTGGTCTTAAATAATTATATCACTAATTGAAATATCCTCCAAAAATTGAAGACGTCATCTATTGAAGATCACATTTAAGAACAAAAAGTAAATTAGATTTTTCGAGGCTAAAATCTACACACTCACAGCACGTTTGAGTCTCGTGTCAGGAAGATCAATAGCCTCCATTTGGAACCATCGTCCGTGGCATTCAATGACCTCACGCGCGAAAATCAATAGAAGCGTCATGACCTCGTTTCGTCTTTTTCCTTTGTAAAAAGCATGAGCTACTCTTGAGATATAGACCACTACCAAAATATCATTGTGACTGCGAAACTTTGATTTCTTGTCAATTGTGAACATTGGTGTGCTTCTTTATACAGTAGTCAGAAGTAGTCCTTAACATGCACAAGTCACATCTATTCAGTTCAATACTGTAGACATTGCTATAAATGTCACATCTATTCAGTTCAATACTGTAGACATTGCTATGAATGTCACATCTATTCAGTTCAATACTGTAGACATTGCTATGAATGTCACATCTATTCAGTTCAATACTGTAGACATTGCTATGAATGTCACATCTATTCAGTTCAATACTGTAGACATTGCTATGAATGTCACATCTATTCAGTTCAATACTGTAGACATTGCTATGAATGTCACATCTATTCAGTTCAATACTGTAGACATTGCTATGAATGTCACATCTATTCAGTTCAATACTGTAGACATTGCTATAAATGTCACATCTATTCAGTTCAATACTGTAGACATTGCTATAAATGTCACATCTATTCAGTTCAATACTGTAGACATTGCTATGAATGTCACATCTATTCAGTTCAATATTGTAGACATTGCTATAAATGTCACATCTATTCAGTTCAATACTGTAGACATTGCTATGAATGTCACATCTATTCAGTTCAATACTGTAGACATTGCTATGAATGTTAGAGTTCAAAATGAGTTTTTCGCAAATGGGTAGTTTCCAATAAAAAGCTAATGATAATACAAGCCCTTCAGGCCCCCCTTCAGTCGTAGAACGACAATGTTTCCCCTCGAACACTTTTTCTTGTGACTGTGGCGCCCTATTTTAGAGACATTTCAGTCCACAGGTTAAGGCGGCTTTTGCTTTGGTGGAGGAGAGCCGGCAATTTTTCGTATGACACGCCTTTCTTCCATAGCTGAGGCCCATGTTTTTTCACTGTCCATAGCCTTCTTGGTCACCGTCTCTCTCCATCTAGTGCGGTCAAGGGCTATGTTTTCCCAATGGTCAGTATCAATGTCCACTGATTTTAAGGTCCCGGCTTATAACACACACGTAAGAGCGGTGGGGGCGACCAGTTTTTCTTGAGCCAGACGCCAGTTGCCTGTAGAAAATGACTTTAGGGATGCGATAGTCCTCCATCCGGCGAACATGTCCGAGCCATTGCAGGCGCGTTGTCTGAGGATTGTAAAGATGCTGGGATGAATAGAAGCCCCATACAACGTCTTAACAAGCCTTGCTGGACTAAATTCTTAATCATAGGAGTTGTCGCTTTCATGTCTAGGACTCTCGTTACAGTTTTTTGTTCCCTAGTTCTGTATTCATCTGTTCCAATAGAACAGTGTTCCCCAAATTGTTCCGCGAGGCCTGAATAGTTGTTCCAGGAACTACTGGAATAATTAACTAGTAGGCCACCAAGTGAATTAATTAATCATCTCTGAAAAAAACAAAAAGTGTTCCGCTAAATACTCCGAATGTGCGAAGTGTTACGTTAAGCAAAAAGTTTTGGAACCACTGCTGTAGAAGACCCCCTCTCTGATTATATTTTTTAAAAATCTTGATAAACAATGGATTCCACAAATGTTACAATGTGTTATGGCGGTAAGGTTTTTCTTATCTTATAAATTGCAGTTCCGGTTTACCTTTTTAATTCTAATAAGCATTATAGAAACAGGCTATTGGCGATCTGTGCACGAAAAATATGTATTTCGATTGAGACGAGTAGGCCTGCTGCTGTGAGAGTTGTGTAGTATTTATTGTTTACAAATCAGAAAACAATTTTAATCATTTTGGAAGGAGGGGATTAGAAAGGGAGGTGTGTCGTCCGTAGAGAAAGACCGTTTTACCTTCCACGCTGTTGTTACTTACATGTTCAGCTACATTTCCTAATACTGGAGAAAGGATTGGGTGACTTGGTCTGTTCCGGTGTACTGATGAATGTTACATTCCTCTCGAGTAACAAGATCAAGTGGATGAGCCACGGAAACGCAAAGAATTTCACGACAGTTTCTTGCATTTAGGGCGAAGTTAGAGTCATTCAGAAGTTAGAGTCATTCAGAAGTTAGAGTCATTCAGAAGTTAGAATCATTCAGAAGTGGAGTAATTTGAACATAAACTAACTCTTCGGCATAATATAAGAGAGATAATAGTATTTATTTAAATCTTGGTATGATCTCAAGAGTTACATTTCTTCCATAAATAACCTAACCTGAATACAATTCTCTATATACAACTATTTAATTGTGCTTATATTAAACCTAACACTGTATCTTCAATTTCGTATTTTCATTAGCAAGTGGTACAAACTGTTTTATAATTCAGAAAATATAAACGGTTCACTGTTATTTCCAGGCCAGAACAAATCTTTGAGTGCTAAAATGTAGAAGGTAATGGTTACCCTAAACAAAGGGGAAATAACAAAATATATCCATCTTGATTAGAATATTGTACGATTGTCTCCCATGTGTTGTACCTCTGACTCATGCTGAGATAATGTAAAGCGGAAATGGACAAACTATTAGTACAATGCATATTATACTACCCATGGGCTCGTACATGTTAAATATATTGATTCAACGTTTATTACAATACAATACAAATGTTTATTCACAGGATATCACAAACACATAACAATGTCTGTCTTAAGCATAGCTTCTTCATCAGCTCTACACTTGGGCCGAACTCGCTAATGTAAGCATCCTTCTCAGCCTTGTCTCTAACTGTGCGCACCTTCTGCCCAGTGGCGTAGCAAAGTACCCGTGGGTTCAGGAATGCGAATGGTGACTGAACCCAAACTGGGCTCTAATGTTTATAATGAGTCGGAGGATTCCAGCTACCTGTCACCTCAGCATGGTGCCTCCGTGGAAACGTCTAGTAGTGGAATTAGATACGCTAAGTAGCGAACCAGGCCACTGCAGGACTCCCTGGGTGAACTTTTTTTTTTTATCTTATTCAGGGTAGGGATGGAAGAAATGGCCTGCACACCAGTCAAACAAGTCCGCCACACAGTTCCACGCAGGGGATCGTCATCAGTTAGTCGTTAAGCTGGAGGGGCGGTCCTTACACGAACCGTGGCGTTAACAGTATAGGAATAATAGGTAATCTCCCCATGGTTAGCGCTGCTCTCGGACACTTGTAGCGAGTGGACCCAGGACAGGGGGCGGTGCGCGTGTGCGTGGTACGGTCCGCTTTCTACCCAGTCACTATGGCCGCTACTAATGGGAACCCTCAGAACAGGGGTGAAGAGCCCCATCTCCAGGCCTGTTCGTTTGATAAGGTCCTTTCTAGCAATCAACTGGACTTCATTGAAGGTATCTAATGAGAGTGTACATGTCAATGAAAACAACTTCTACACCAGGCAGTACACAACATACAACTTCCTCAAGCTTTGGATCTGTCCTGTCTTGTCCTGTCTTGGATTGTGAGTGTTGTCTTACACTGCGTCACTTAGTCTGATGCGAGTCCGAAAACATTCAAGGCACACAACAATTAACTATAACACACTTGATAAAACTTGTGAGGACTTCAACTGGTGTTTATTTACAGTAATTACAGATGGGGATGATCGTATTGTCTCTCTATCCGTCGTTTCAATTAGCAGTCCATCTAATATACATCTTTCTACAAGCCCTAGCCATATTTATCTCACATTTATGCATCCGTATTCTGCAACGTTATTCGTCTGTCTGACTACGGCACTACTTTTACCGTCGTCAAAAAAAAAATGTACAATCTATTTATTTACAAAATTAACATAATCTCTAAACTAAACCAAGTCTCTGCAGATCATTTGAGGGGCCGATGTCAATGGTCAACTATGTAGCATTTCGGGACTCCGAGTCACATGCTTAATCTTCAGATATTCTGAATGTCTATCGGTCATCACAGGTATGGGAACCTGAGAACTTCCCACAATGCACTAGTCCTGTTTTGCATCAGCTTTGTCTGGTTAGCAGTCGATGGTATTTAAAGCAACTTTGTCAAGAAATGAATATTCAACCTACTGAGTAGAAAGTCGATTATGATCTCAAGCTCGGTTACTATCGCACAATTATTTGTTATTTCTAATAATTAGAAGACATAGTGTCTATGTATGTGATTCGTGTATTTACATATATTGGATGTACAGTCATTTCTGCTATATGTGTACATGTATATTCTAAATAAAGCTTATTCTAACACAAACAAAAATGTGATCTACCGTTTACTCATACAATTAATTCAAGTATTTCAACTAGTCAATATGCATTGTAATATTAAAGTAACAAATTACACTTGGACCAAAACAAAAGCAAATATAATACATCATATAGAATACTTTCACAATGAGTAGGCTTACACGTAGTTATTATTATGATTATTATTAAATAAAAAAATCTAACACGTTAGATTTAACTGAAATACCGTACTGGCTATTTAAGAGTTACCTTCCATTACTTTTATAATTATATATATATATACTAGACATATGTTACCCGCGACCCGCGGGTCTCTATTTGCGCATTACTGTCGATATAGTCACTGAGAGTGTTTTGTAAACAATTAAACGAAATAATAAGTAAAGCGAATGTGTCAATGTAAAAATAGTGTGAATGAAGCTATCAAATCAGAATAGCTAATAGGCTTCAATCCATTTTTTTAAATTAAAACATTTGCTTGTAGGCCTACATATATTTGATTAAAATTTGAGATGAATAGACTTAATTTTGTATGTCCATGTGTTAAAGTATAAAGTAGATCTTGAGGTAGACATAGATCTAAATCTACACTAATCTAAATTGGCTTTTATAGAGTTCATTTTGTGTTGCGCAAGCGTGACCTTTTTTCATGAATGAATATAGGCCTATCTCAACACGGCTACGCAGCTTTATTTAGAGAACAGCGAACGAATGTATTAAAAATGCTTTAGAAAAACAAATTTTAATGTTAATTTGATTAAAATATGAAATAAATGGGCAATAATTAGTATGTTTATGTGTTAAAGCATAAAACTATCTTTGCGAAAAGAAGTTTTATCATCTTAGAGTTCAATAAGAGTTTTAGACCTAGGCCTAGGAATAGACTCAGTAGAGAGATGTGTTAATCACTGTTAATGTGTAACCATTTGGTAAAGGATGTTCGCCAGACATTACCCGCGGCCTACGGGTCTTAGTTTGTGTTTACTAATCTAGTGGATTGGATTTAGATGCATGTTATACTTAACTAATGATCCTTTCGCTACGAAAATAAAATTAGGTTTGCGAAAATGGGATTACCCGAAGCCGATACATTCATATCTATTAAAAACGAAAAGAGCGATAGCTTTGTTAAATGAATGGGATTATAAAGTGAACAATTAAACGAAATAATTTTTAGTACGCGATTCATGAATGAATATAGATCTAAGCCTATCTCAACTCGGCTTCGCAGCTTTCGTAAACGAATGTAGCTTTAGAAAACCAAATTTGAATGTTTATTTGATCAAAATATGAAATGAATGGACTTCAATTAATATATTTATGTGTTTAAGTATAAAACTATCTGTGCGAAGAGAAGTTTTATCATCTTAGAGTTGAATTAGAGTTTTAGATCTAGGGATGGGATTATAAAGTAAACAATTAAACGAATTAATATTTAGTACGCGATTCATTTCGGTATTGTCTAATGAAAGAATGTTCGTCAGGAAATCTGTAGTCAAAGATATAAGGAACTAATTTATGTAAAAAATGCTTTTGAAACACAAAATTGAAGGTTACTTTTATTATATAATGAAATCAATGGATCTTCTTTTGTCTTTTCATGTGTCAAAGTAAAAAAAACTATCTGCGCAAAGTGTATTTCTTAAAATTAGATCTAGATCTAAATCCTTTCGATCTTTTCTCATGTCAACATTGTAGACATGGCCTAGATCCATAAAATACTATAGCTGTAATAGAGTCGGACAACTTTATTTTTTTTTTGAGGGTCTTAAGTTTGTTTTAGGGCTACAATACATACACTACGGTCTAAGTTGGTACCCAAGGAACATTCCTGCCTAGTTTTATCAAGATTGGTCAAGCGGTTTTGATGTTTATAAGTAACATACATACATACACCACACATTCTACTTTATAATATAGATATATATGGTCACTCTAGACTTGGATTGATCAGTCATTTCAAATTCTGCCCCGTCTCAAGACGAAACCAAAGCAATTTATTGAATTTAAGTGGCTCATCTGGGTGCATCCATTGTCTTCAGAGAGACAAAAGGAGACATATATATATATATATGGCGTGGCTTGCTTTTAAACGCCCTCCCAAACACACTTCTGAGCTGTTCCTTTGATAGCCCCTACTCTCCCCCAAACCTTTCGCTCCGCCCATGCCACCACCCACCTTTTAGAAACTTTAATTTTTTAACCTGCTACACCTAATTGACAGAGCCCTCTTTCTAACCCTGCCCCTCCCAACCATGTACTTTTCCAGAACCGGTAGGCCTATTACTCCCCCCCACCCCAAAACTTACCACTTTAGGAAATAGTCCTACATTAAATCTCTCAAGTATGCATGGATGTCTCTGCTCTGCATCGAACTATTTCAAAGACTGATTCTTTTTTTTCTCATGTACGTTTTTAATAATGTTCCATTCTGAAGGAAAACCCGAAATATAGGCCCTGTCGTGCCTTTAAATCCTAAGTGGGCAATCCATTTCCTGACTCCCATGGAAACTAAAATGGAATACTGAAAAACTATTACAGTTACAATTCAAGTATTTAAATCATCTCAATGGTGTGTTTCAAATATTAATAAATCTTTAATTCTAGCTATTAACAGGATAGGCCTATGCTAAAGAATAGTTTGGTGCTTAATCTTAAAAATTCTTAAACTGATACTTACGTGGCATGGCTGCATGGTCGTGCGGTATGCGCGCTGGACTGTCGTTTGGTCGTCTCGATGGTCCCGGGTTCACACCCTGTCCCCCTCCACCCCCACCCCCCGTCGTCATCCCGTCATCCTGTAGGACGTTTGGACTTGGAAGTAAACTGATTGAACTCTAAAGGAACAACCGAAGCAATGTTAAACAAACAACAAACAATGACCCCATGTGAAGGCTTATGGTTTGGAATAACTCGGTAAAATTTTACATTTTTAACGGCCCCGTAAGGAGAAAGGCCGCTATTGCGTTTGTGCAAAATGTTCGTCTGTCCGTCTGTCACTCTCAGATCTCGAAAACTAGAAGAAAAATGAACAATTTTATTTCACCATGCGACGCGGCTTGCAAAGTTTAGGTGCAACGGCTACTTTTGGTTTTCTAAAAGCAAACCCTCGGGAACACCCGGGCCCCTACCGACTCATGAGCAGCAGCTCAACCACAGACGTGGGAGTTGTGACCTTCACCCAACGATTGAGACAGTATCACGGATAAGAAAAAGAGAGCGAGTTGTATTTCTACTAGACATATAATCTTCCAATGTTAGGCCTTTAGGTCCAGATTTAGAAGACGATGCGCAAAATGTTCCTGAACATTATTTTATTGAACTCTCGAATAAATGCGGAACTCCCCGGAATATATCATCCGTTCAAGATATATATATAGAGAGAGATTTTTAGCCAAATTTTAATTATTTTTTGTTATACTTTAAAAAATTATAACAGTCAAACTAGAGTTTTCCCAGTGTGGCCAACGAGCTAGTAATTCTTTTCCAAACAATGTACAACTACTATCAAATTTCTATAGAAAAATAAAACAAACTAAAAAGCACACTAGAAAATAAAGAGCACTTAAATCTATGCGATTGTGTCTTCGTTGTTTATGAGGAATAAGAAATTCGCCTTTATCTTTCTACAAAAAATGATCATTGTAACATCATCATCATCATTCCTTTGCGTTCCCCATGGAGCATAGGGGCCTCAGTAAAAATACGCCACTCCCCACGGTCTCTTGCTAGTTTTTTTTATTTTTGTAACGATCATTTCTATTTGAGTGCTAGAAGTGAAGATGTCTTGATGTAACGATGAGATTGTGTTGATCAGACCTTTGAGTTTCTGATATTTAGTGTAGATTTCTAGTTTAATATTACTGAACACTCAAATAATATCGTTATGCCAAAGATTCGAATGTAACCTATCGATTTAAACAACGAAGATCCTTCAACAATAAATACAAAGCTTTAATACTGGAACTAGGAATCACTTGAATAAAAAATATGCACATTGTACAATACAGTTAAGAAATATTCATGAACATTTGTATTGAACTCTTCAGTCAGAAAGGCTTGCAGTTGGAAATTCCCGAAAGCGATAGTCATTTCAAAATCGATTCTGTCTACAAACCTAGATCTAAATCTCTAGCAACATTTTAATTTATTCCATATTTTACTTGAAAAATGATAACTGTCAAACCAGAGTTGCCCCAGTACGGCCAACGAATTAGTAATTCTTTTCTCAGCGATCATCAACTGTTACTGCTACAACATTTAGCCATGTGATACAATTGATAAAACAATGGAAAAAAACGTATCACGTCACAGCCTTTATGGACTAAGACTAAGACTAAGACTAAGACTGCTTTATTGATCCTTACGGAAATTTGTTGTGATTACAAGGACTCGTTTCTCATATAAAGACAACACAACAGAAAAACTACGTAATTTGTATAGAAGAGATAGAGAACCACGTGGCTAAATGTTGTTTGTTTACGATTGGTGAATGAGGTCCATTACTTCGAAACGTGGAAATATAATTACGGAGAGAAAGAGTTAAAGGCTAGTAAAAATTCATAAATTTGAGTCTTTAAAGAGTTGGCACCATGTCTATCCCATGATTCTCCTTCTCTAGTATCTATATGTGTCGGACTAAACAGATTGTCATGTTGAAAAGTTTAAAGCTATTTCGTTACCGTGTTGTTTGGTTGCGCAGGTAAGCACATGTGTCTTTTAAATGTGCCCAGACACCAGGCCAAAGCCTCAGTATCAACACATCAACGCTGTTAACAGTGTTGATACGTCTGTGATTCAACAATGAATGTCAACAATCAAATTGTATCACACTTGGGCAGAAGTACATCGTATGACATTATCCAGCGTTCACACCAGACACGTGGGCAGCCCACGAGTCCGTCTTACGACATTACCCAGCGTTCACACCAGACCACAGTTTAGATTCCTATCGACCATTTTACCAAGCATACACACTAGACAGCTATCAGGCCGCATCGATCATTACTCAACATTTACCCTGACTCAATTTTGATCGTATCATTGTATATTGTAGCTACGTATCGCAATAATGCGAATCAGATGATGCACCATTGAAGCGTTGCATTCAGCGACGTTGCTTTCATGGATGCTCCCAGAGGCGTTATCTAAATGTGCTCCCAGGGGCGTTATCTAAATGTTCTCCCTTTCTTCTTTCGTTTAGCAATTAGTAACATAATTGTGTGTCTGTTTCTTGAAGTTTCTGTTTCAGATACGTATTCGAAACATTTAAAAAGAGATGAGGGGGGGGGGTAAAAAGTTTCCCCTTTCAGACTTTTCGATCTATGGGCTAGATGATGTAAAGGTCATCGGTTTCTGTGGACTACGGTTAACGAGGGTGTCAAGTGGCTAGCACAATGACCAACCGCCTATACTTTTCCTCAACTAATGTCAGGTACCCATTACAGCTGGGTGGACTCAGAAGCGCCCAGTATTCACCACGATTCGAACCCGGGACCCTACGGTTCGAGAGCCAAGCGGGTTACCATTAAGGTTAGGTTAAAAAATGGGTGACAGACCAATACAAAAATTAAAAAAAAAGAAAATTATTTTAAAAAAATTATATCAATTTTGAGCAGTTCTTTACTGTACAACTGACTTCAATGGAAAAGTGTTGTCAGGTAAAATTAATGGGTACCTGACTTTAGTTGGGGAAAGTAAAGGCGGTTGGTCGTTGTACTGGCCATATAACACCCTGCTTGTTAACCGTTGGCCAAAGAAACAGGTGACCTTAACATCATCTGCCCCAATAGATCGTGAGGTCTGAAAGGGAAACTTTTTACTGACCATATCTAATGCCCAGGCATTCATCTTATTTCTATGTTATGAAGTGTATGTGTGTGTTTCCAAGGTAACGATGAGGAAAGGGAACGTTTGTTTTTGGTGATGTATGCTGATGAAACCTCGAGCTGGTCTGTCATAATAGATTTGAATTTAAGTCACTTGGGTGCAATGGCGTATCTAAGGCGGGGAGGAGGTCCAAATTTAAAAATCACTCGGGCCTCCACTTGAGGGTGGCCACAAATGAGTGTCCGAAATTAGTTTTTACATTAAATATTACGCCATTATCTCATGTCATGATGTCGAAGGTCAAAATGCAGGGGCTTAAAAAAGAGGTCAACACCCCCGCGCCCCCTAATCCCTAGCTACACCACTGCGTGGGTGATAGTTAATGTTTTTTTTTTTTTTTTTTTGGGGGGGGGTGTTGAAAGACGTGAGATTAAACGACATTTGTGAAGTCAATTCTATTTTGTTCAATATACATTTATCTTCATGTTCAGTCTGTGTATATTCATAAATAAAAGTTATATTCAAGTTTGCTTAGAAAGAACTCTGTTCAAGTCTTTTCAAGTTTATTCGCTAAGAATTTAAAACGGCTACATTGGTTTAGTTGTTCTAGCTGTCTGGGGCTACAAACCAACGACCGAACAACACATCTGAAGGGAGTCATTCTTGTTCTCCTCAAGAGAAGAGTTCCACAATAATTAAAAAGCGTGGTTTTTAAACACTGAGCGTATGATAGGAAACGAATCGCCCATGTTGTTTAAGAGTTTTAAAATAGATTCAGTGAATTTATCACATACATTTTTAATGAAAAGTTTTGAGAGGATGAAACACAAGCTTAAAATTAATGTAGTTAAACGAGATGCAAACTGCACAAGCTTCCAACTTTTCCTTTTTTTCACAGTTTAAGACACTAACTTGTATTGTTGACCTTTCGACTGTGTTATTTGATTTCGTTACTTGAGTGTTACCTCCGTTTGACTTATCTGTATAAGACACAGCGCGGAAGAGTCTACAAATGGATGTCTCATTTTCGTATTTCTACTTATTCACATCAGTAAAATAGACATAACCTAAATATTGTTCAATCAGAAAGCGATGTAAAGTAAGTAGTCACACGTTGTACACTCCACAATTACTGCCCCGGTCTTCCACTTGACATCGACATGCCTTTAGGGCAAAGCTTTAATGTTAATATTAAGATGCACTCTAAGCTGAAGGCTGCAAAATGTAAATGTCAACACAGACCTGTTGCCTAGTGCCCCTTTCCCTGCTGCTGCGGTTAAAGCTGTTGTGGTCATTTCAGCAGGAGATAATAGTCGCTATTTGTACAGATTCCTCTTGGTATGAAACTCACTGAAGTTCATGCTTATGTGTACAACTTGGTTTGGCGTATTGTGTACATTTGTACATCTACTTTTTGTAATTGTGTTCTTCACAGTTAATCACATTCTTTACCCCTAAACGATTCTCAAATTTCGCCCACCAACCGGGACTTAAAAAATTTTTGTTGCGAAGAACAAAAAAATGAAAAAGACATTCAATACGTCCTCACCAAGGCCATTCTAGATTATACTGTCAAATTTCTCACGAGTTACGAGCCATAGTTCTTTTGACGTCTTTAAAAAAAACAAAAAAAACAAGCCCCTTACAAGACGTCTTGCTGAGTATGTCAATAATATAACTATGATCAACGCATATTATAAATATACCGTGCTTTTTTTGTGTAAAATAATAGGTGTCGACACTCAGTGATGAATTGCTTAACCTTTAAATACTACTAAATTAATAATAAACGTTAAAATACAATAACAGTAGTAATTTTTCCCCACATTGAAAAAGGGTGCCGGTACGCCATACCGGTGCGTACGGTCACAAAAAAAAAAAGCACTGCAAATATATATGCTCTAAGCTTCAAATGTCTTTTAGACTTAAGTATCGGCCTGTCCCGTCCTTCTTGCTCTTCCTATTTAAAAAAAAAAATACGTTGATGACGTCAGGAGAATCCATTTACGAAGCTCGCAAATGTTGCTTGGACTTGATTTTGACTTGATCTTCTCTGTAAATCTTGCAACTTCAGACTTGTTGCCTACGCTTTTCGAGAAAACTGTATGCAATTTGTAACTGCCCAAGAGTATAATTATAATCTTCGGAAATGAAACTTTTGTTTTGGATTGAAGTTACATAACTCTAGCTTTCTATTTCACGTCAGAAATGGTGCGTAGAAATAATAAAATGTAACGAACTTCAAGCTCTGAACGCTGTGATGATGACACTTCGTAGGAAGAAAAAAAAAAAAACAATAGCAAGTTGAAATTTAAAGCTGAAAATGTAGGCGTTGGAAAATAGTAAAACTCTTGCAATTATTATCATTGTTTTATTGAGTTTCGACCCAAAACTACTTCCAGTTCTAGTTCACATTTGCATATTTAAAAATACTTGAACCACGTGGAGATATTACACTACCGACCGTGACATAAAAACTTTAAGTCCTAAAAAAGTTTTCATGAAAGCTAATCATTTTGATTGAAGTATTCAGCGCCAGTGAGCAAATAAAGATTTTAAATGGGCGTGTACTTCTCGGCTTGTATTTGGGGTGTAGTTCATTTTGTTGTACAAGCCTAACTTCCTTTCAGAGGTGGATCCGATACAAATATGAAGTTTCGAATTCTTCCTTACTTTTCCTGCTCCCATAATTAAACATTTTGTTTGTTTATCCTTTAGTTTCGTTTCGTTTTTTGTTCAAGCAGTTAAATTCTTTTTTTTCTTTCGCCCCTGAACTTATTAGATCGAATCCCCCTCCCTCTGCCCCCCCCCCCAAATCCCCTTAACAAGTTCATACTCTTTTCCCCATTCCCCTTCCCCTTTTCTTAAGTTCTTCAGTTTTCTGACTGGGAAAACATCGGGGGGGGGGGGGCTAGTTTGTTCTTCCTTGGCCACCTGCTGCTTATCAAAAGGTGTCACACACGCTAAGTCTTCGGTCAGTAGATGGCGCCAGGTGTTGGGGAATATAAAATGTAATGAGTGAGAGGGAGCGGAGGTCGAAGGTGTGTTCGGATATGAGCGTGTGTGTGTGTATGTGTCGGGGTGTACATATAACATATAATTATGCAGGTGTGTGAATGGGCGCTCATGTTGAATCGAATAGTGTAAATATTTTCATACATTCTATCTTAATAATTAATAAGTAAGATGCTCCCTAAGACATGGCGATTCATGATTTCATGAGATTTGTATGAGTTTTCAAAAGATTTTCAATAATTTCCGGAGATTTTCATTGACTTTTTTTGTATATTTTTCAATTTCAGGAGATTTCCAGGAGCTCCTGGTAAATCAGGCGGTCAAGGGAATCTGTTATTTATAAGTTATAAAATGGTTAAATTTAATAATTTATACCTTTGAAAGTGTGGGGTCCACTGGGTGGCATAGGTTGAAGTGGCATATGGCCGGCCCTGCAAAATAACGGCGTATGCTATTCCGTGGGTCGACTAGATATTATATTTAATATAGTTTTACTTTGCTATGTATTTATTTACCAATGTGAATGCTGAGTAGTTTCGTCGCCTGAGGAAACAACGGCCTAATCATTGACATGGCCGGCTAAAGAAAAAAAACGGAAAATATGTGCTGCCCTCGCCTTGATTATGGAATCAAGCCTAAAGTCTTACATATCCAATAACGTAGCCTACATTTAACTGGTAAACAAATACTTAATTAAAAACTTTTTAAGGAACAAAGAAAGAATTGTATTTACTAAAACAGTATTTGTTTATTTAATGGACATTGTTTTGACTTCCAGTTTCATTAACAAGTTTAAATCAATATTATTGAGCCATGACTAGATTGAAATTTATCATGTATAGCATATATATATAATAATAATAATAATAATAATAATAATAATCTTTTATATCCGTAAGGAAATTTGTCTTACAATTTGTGCATTACACCAAACAAAAAACATTATAACTATAAGAAACCAAAGTGTACATTCACACCAGACGCACTCATAATTTACATGTGACAAAGTTTATATCAGATTGTTCTTATTTAATGATTTGATTGCCAGGGGAACAAAAGAGTGTTTGTGTCTGTTTGTCTTTGCTATCGGTGTCTTGTATCTCTTTTGTGATGGTAAAATCACAAAATCCTGACACAAAAGGTGATTCTTTATTTCGAGGTTCTTGTTAGCTTTTTTATAGATGTTTGTCTCAAACAACTGCCCAAATGGGGTTTGTTTTTTGCCAATGATTTTGCCAGCAGCATTTAGGATTCTATTAAGTTTATTTTTATTTTTAATGCTCAGATTGCCATACCAGGCAGTGATATTGAAACTTAAAATAGTAATTTACATAGTTTTATTCTATCTATATATATTGATGTCTTGTGATTAGATACTTTAAAAATGATATATAGGAAAAGAGGAAAAGTAAAAGATCTAGAAAAGGGGTTCTCAACCTGTGGAATGCGACCCCCTTGGGGGTCGATTGACCATTTATCAGGGGTCGCCTAAGACCATCGAAAATATTGATTGTTATTGTCTACTGTTCTATTGTCGTATGTGTATGGGGGGGATCGCGGCAGAGTGGGGGATTGTAAAGAGGGGTCGCCGAGCTTAAAAGGTTGAGAACCGCTGATCTAGAAGAATAACTAAATGTTAGTGTGAAAAGAGAAGGAGAGAGGGGGGGGGGAGAGTAAGGGTGAATGAGAGAAAGCACGAAAGAGTATGTGTGAAGAGAGGATGAGGAAAAAAGAGAATGTGTGAGAAAGATAGGGTTAAAGAGAGAGAGAGGGTATGAAAGAGAGCATGAGCCCCTGTGTGTGTGAGAGAGAGAGAGAGAGAGAGAGAGAGAGGAACAGATAAAGAAACAATGAGTGTGGAGAGAGTGTGGAGGAGAGAGAGAAATAGAGAATGTGTGTATGAAAGAGAGTTAAAGATTGTTAGAGAGAAAGAGATATAGAAAGAGAATGTGTGTGTGTGTTAGAGAGAGAGAGAGAGAGAAGAGAGAGAGAGAAAAATAGAGTCTGAAATACAAAGCGTGTGAGTGATATTATGAAAGAGTGTGTGTGTGTCTGTGTGATGGAGGTAAGGTCAGAGAAAAAGAAAAAAAGTGAGGAGAGTGTGAATAAAAAAAAAAGTATTAGAGAAAAAGTGTCTAGGAGGGAGTAGAAACACGAGAGAAAGCAAGAGAGAGAGAGAGAGAGAGAGAGACAGACAGACAGAGACAGAGAAAGAGAGACAGAATGTGAAACACTTTTCTTTTCTTTGTAAGACAGAATGACATTTGACATCTTGTGTCTTCCATTCTTAATAAATGATTAGTAATATAGTCTTACACATAGACACCACATATATATCACCAAATACTTTCTATATCAGTCTTAGTATATAAATACAAATGTATGCAGCAGAAACGCAAAGCATACATTTTTCATGTAGAATCATTACCAATAGAAGTAAAAAAATGGTAGGAGCAATGTATCAATAAAAGTTTTAAAAATAAAAAAAAATGGCCCCACCAAGTGAAGACAATATGTACATCATCTACTAATATCTATCCCTTCAAATCAGTCACTAATTCGGAAGACCAAAAAAAAAATGTGATTTCAATCACTATATACACAATAATTACATTCAAAAACAAATAGTGAATACAAAAGATTACATGAAATAACAACAACAATGTATCAACAATAAACATATGTTTATATTCAAAACGTTTCAATATTACTTGGTACAAAAGTTTTATGTATATATATATATATATATCATGGGCGTAGCCGGGGGGGGGCTTGGGGTTCAACCCCCCCCCCCCCCCCGAAATGAAATCCCCCTGGGGGGGGGGAATCGGAATTTAGTGATTGATTTTTTGCTTTGATTTTGTTTATTTTAGGTGAGATTTTAATACTAAACCATCACTTACCCCAGCACAACCAAAGGGGTTTTGAGTCTAAAACACCCTACCAGGGTGTTTTGAGTTTAAAACCCCTACCAGGGGGGCTCGAGCTTTAAAAACCCCTTCCAGGGGGGGGGGTTCGATTTTAAAACCCCTACCAGAGGGGTTCGAGTTTTAAAACCCCTACCAGAGGGGTTTTGAGTTTTAAATCCCTACCTGGGGTTTTTGCAGTTAACTCCCCCTCTTCTATACAACAAAAAAAAAAAAATGTAAACGAAAATCCCTTAATTCCAAGAGCACAGTTAAGAAAGATTTTGATTTTAAAACCCCCTCTTCAACATAAAAAAAAATAATTACGCACTCAAAATGTTATGAGCGTAGCTAAATGGGTTTTGACTCAGTTTTGAGTTTAAATCTCACTTCAGCGGGGTTCGAAGGTAAAAAAATACCTTTTAATATTAAAAACAAAGCAAATTATACACTCAAAACGTTATGTGTGTAATCAAAGGGGTTTTGAGTTTAAACTCCCTTCCAGTGGAGTTTGAAGCTAAAAAGTACCTCTTCAATATAAATAAAAGCAAATTACTCACTCTTAAATCTATGAGCGTAGCCAAAGGAGTTTTGAGTTTAAACCCCCCGCCAGGGGGGTTTGAGGCTAAAAAATACATCTTCAGTGTAAGAAAAAACGCAAATTACGCACTCAAAATGCTATGAGCGTTGCCAAAAGGGGTTTAAACCCCCATTCAGAGGGGTTTGATGTTAAAAATACCTCTTCAATATAAAAAAAAAAAGCAAATTAAACACTCAAATCATTTGAGCGTAGCCAATCCAATCGGGGGTTTTGAGTTTAAACCCCTCTTCTACAGATGGCTTTTTTTTAAAGTTAAAAACCCCTCCAGATGGTTTTGAGGTGGAAAACCCCCAACAGATTATTTTGACGATAAAACTTCTCTTTTCGATATAAAATCGAAAGCAAACTACAGTCACTTAATTCCAAGAACGTATTCAAGAGAGGTTACACATTTTTACCAGTGACAGGGCTCCATTAATAAACTGCAGTGAATAGTCATCTGCCGAAATTGAAAAACACTAAATGTGGCTCAACAAAGATGGCTAAGACAGATTTTAGGAGTCAGTTATAGAGATCAGGTCTAAATCAAGGAAATCCTATGCCGAACTGGGAGTCGACCCCTTAGTAAGATTGTGAGAGAGCGACGCATGAGGTTTGCGGGACATGTTCTCCGACAAAATGAATTACGCACAAGAAGAGTTGCAATGATTTCCTAGTACAACTTGACGCCACTCATTCATGGAGGTCCTCATGGCAGGTGGAAAGAGGCTTCAGACATTACCAGTGACAGATTTTTATGGAAACAGCTTGACGGCAAATGCGCCGAACGGCGCGGGAGGGTCTAAGTCAGTAAGAATAGCACATTAGGATTTTAAAATAGAAATTTTTAATAGCAGGAAAATTCACTGTAGATACCTCAGAATATGCATTTTGTTGGCTTTCAATACCAGAAATAGTGCTTGGCGGCGGGGCTTCGCCCCGCGCTGGGGAGCTCCTGGCGCTCCCCCAGACCCCATTGCTAGTATTGGCGGGGAATCTACAATTTTTCCACTAACTCATGGAAGAACCTATTCTAGGGCACATTAATCGCCTTCCGAAAGAATGAAGGGTCAGAATGTAATAAAGATTTTGTAGGCACACACACATAAATACATATAAAAAAAAATTTCGCGAGGGGGGGGGGCCCAAACCCCCCCCCCGAAAAAAAAACCTGGCTACGCCCATGATATATGTATATAACTACTAGCTTGCCCGGCTTTATTCTAAATGCAAAAGGAGAGCTAATAAAATTTAAGTAAAACCCTTTTTTTATTTATTAATTAGGCCTACTATTTACTCCATAATAGTGAAAGGAATATTTAAGCAAAGTTAAAAACATAGGTCAAACGAAGTTGAATTTTTTATTTGTAATATACCTTACTTCGAGGACATTTTCGTAAAACTAAATTTCTGGAGTCTCCGGTGTACAGAAGGAAGTGCTGCTAAGCTAGGGGTTTTTTTTTTTTTGAAAAGTAAAATGATAATTTTTTAGCCCAGCACTTTTCTAAAGTCGAAACATATAAGTTCAACTAAGCATCCTTGGCATTGCTTAGTTCTTTTCTTATCTTGTAAAGTACAGACGTTCCTTTTCACAAAATATAATTTAGTTAATCGTAGAGCTCTCCTATAGTAGATGTTCAACTTTTTCTTACCAAGAAGAACAAACGATTTAGCGCGCGTTCAGTATCATGGAGTGGAAAACAAATTGCCAACTAGCAGCCGCTAGTGGTCCTGCAATTCAAAGATATTTTTACACGTTCCTTTAGGTTTACTTTCACTTCAGTATTCAAACACGGTAGAACATTGTTGCCATGGCCACCTTTGAAATATGCAGCAAGAAGTATACAAGTGCATTGTAAACGCTTGGCAGATCACTGACATGTATCAAGGGTAACTTTTGCAGCAGTTTTTGTTTGTTGGTCTGTTAACCATGGTTACGACCTACTTGGAATAAGCTTATTCGAAATTCTACAGTAACATTAGCAGATTCTTAGTGAGCAAGATTAGTAAAAAAAAAATAAAAAATAGTAAAGTTTGTATTCAGACCTGGCGATCTATGGGGCAGATGATGTTAAGGTCAACTGTTTCTGTTAACGAGCAGGGTGTCATGTCGCCAGCACAACGACCAACCGCCTCTACTTTCCAGACTAAAGTCATGGTGTCCTAAAAATCCCGAAATTAAAAATCCCATTCTTCACCGAGATTCAAACCCAAGACCACAGGTTCCAAAACCGAGCGCTTAACCACAAGGCCACCGCGCCCCCTCCCCCAAGCTAGATTAGAGTTAGCGTTAAAATATCCGACATGTTCGCCACATTACGGATTGAATCTTATTAGACCGAAAACATATATTAAAAAAAATATGTAAATACATTTATAAATAGATCGCTTTATAACAAACAGATCATACAAAGTCATGTCTAAAAAAAAATAGGTTTATGCATTGAAATATATTATCTGAAATGAAACTAAAATGGATTTGAGTTTGTGCATTATGTAAAGTCACACATGGTATCTATATATAGATTCCTATTTCCTAAAAACAAATGGCGTAAAAATCAAAGCATAAAAAGCCTGCGTATATTTGGCTTTCGAGATTCTAAGGGGAGACCACCATCAAGATTTTGAACACAAGCCCAGCGGTTCCTCGTTCGTGTTCAGTGTGGGCTTTCGGATAACTAGAGATGAACCGTGTAGTGGTTTCCAAATCAGGCAGCTCTCTAAAGGTGCTTTGAGATTTGAATAATCTGTTATCCCATTCTTCAGCATGCTTTTTCTTCATATGATTTAGTCAATATAGCTAAGACACTATTTTCAGAGCAAATTCTGTATACAAAGCTCTTAGAATTCTGTTATATTTCTGGGCGATCTAATGTTCTATAAACAAAGTTTCGTGTTTTTTTTTTTAAATAGTTCGAAGTATAATCTCCCCTAACAGTAGTGATTCACTAAGCGCTGACGTGTTGACAACTAGCATATGAATAAATCACCCTGTTCAATCCCCCGAAGCAAATATTAAGAAAAAAAATATGTACAACAAATAAAAAATATTATTAAAATAGAAAGTTGCACATGGTAACACAAAGTATTAAGGAAACGTCTTCTGCCATCAGGGAGATTGATGTTGCAAAAACACACATATCTACAATCACAACATTAATTGATATACTGTAAGTAAGAAAAAAAAAACAGAAATGGAAATATAACTATTTGAATGTTAACACACTAAGCAATTTGTACATTACCTTTAATAAGCCATAACAGTATAACGAAATACTTTAGACAAACTTACTAAATCACTACTGTTGATTATCATGAACGAATATCTTACAGAGTGACAGAGTGGCAGTAACAGTAAGTGAATAGACCCTGCAATCTACAGGACAGACGATGCATCTGTTTCTGTGGCCAACAGTTAACATGGGTGTCACGTGGCCAGCACAACAACCACCGCCTTTACTTTTCCCCAACTAATGTCAGGTACCCATTACAGTTGGGTGGACTCAGGAGCCCCCTTAAAATCCCAAATTTCAAAATTCCAGTCTTCACTGGGATCTGAACCCGAGACTCCTCGGTTAAGGAGCCAAGCGCTTTACCACTCAGCCACCAAGTTCATAGGAGCATTGCATGAAAACAAAAAGTTGGTTAGATTAAGCCAAGTTTATTCATATTCTACCATGCCATAAAAAATACGTAAACAGCTTCCAAGATATTTAACTTAATATCACATCCACTGCGCCATCATACACATAAGCAATATCAAACTGTAAGCGCTAAAGCATGAGATCTAATACACGAATAAAAAGCTGTAAGAATGACTAGACAAACCTGACTGAGCAGGTAAGTAGATATGTCTACATTATATGTAATAAATAAGTGTTGGCCTATCAGTTGTCACCTTTGACTTTTAAGTTCATTTTTCCGGGTTACATTACAATATTTTTTTGATGCCCCAACCGTGCCAGCTACGACCCTATACACCACCTAAGGCGCTACACTCCACCTAAGACGCCACACTCCACCTAAGGCGCCAGTATGAATGTGTTCACATTAACTATACTTATAACGATGCCGCCTCCTATGAGCAGTCCAAGAGTGTGCAAGCAGGCAACGATTTTGGCTTCGTGTCCGCCTTGTTGTAGAAGCAAATCCAAGTGGTCACTCATGTCCGGCAGCTGTTAAAAATAAAATACGAACACTTTAAGTCAGAAGTGATAGTATCCAAAACTCAAAGACTTTCTAAGCAGTCATTATTCAATCACTTACAAAGCCCGCATCACCAATGAAGAGATTAGAAACAGGATTAATTCATCAATCGGACCCCAGGAAAGGCAAACTCACACTCTACGGCCACATCACAAGGTCATCAGGGCTCGCAAAGACCTTCATTCGGGGAACAGTTCCAGGAAAAAAAGAAGAAACAGACAGAGAAAGCGATAGGAAGACAACACAAAAGAATTGACATGCCTGTTAATGATTGAAACTCTATCCAAGGCAAAAGACAGAGAGAAATTGGAGAAAGTCAACGGATCCTGTATGGTGCCCCAAAGACTTAACAAATGGATATGTGAAGGTGAAGATGGTGAAGAATTCAAGAGTGTCTTATATATTAAATATTCAATCCAAGTTGACTTAGATCTATTAACTATATAAAGAATACAATATCTTTGCAAAGTGTAGTGCCAGATTCAGATAATTATCCTACGAGGTAAAGATGCAAATTAGAGTTAATATTTTAGATCTAACAACTAACAATACTATATAATGACTATGTTGAAAGTAAGGTCTTATATTATTTAAAATTTGAAAAAAAGTTGGTTGAACAGTGTGCTATGTTATTTGAAATTTTGAAGTAGGGACCGAGTCATGGCGTCACAATTGCTGATACCTTCGTCCTACATCTCGTACCGAGAAGTCTGCAAGTATCAAACTATAGAAATGGAGATATGGTTTGAGTGCTGGGACAAGTCCCCAAAAAAAACCCGCAGAGTCTGAAAGCACACGAAGAACACTGATGGCGCCTCCCCGATGTGAAGGCTTCCAAGTCCTGACCAATCTATTATAGCACAGTTATTGAACCGCTGACCCATGTTTCGCACGGTTCAGGCCAAACTTTGACTCACGGTGCCCCCGCTGCGGGGAAAGAAGTGGAAGCCGAGTCTCATATTCTTTTTGACTGTCCCAAATATTGAAATTTACGCACCGATAAGTATGGAAGCCACAATTTCTTGACCTGTAGGATGTCATACGTGCCATACACACAACAGAAAGGGTTTCTGTCCAGGGCTTTTTAAACAGAGGATTTGAACCTCTCAGGCAGTCTCAGGCCCTCACTCAAATAAATTTTGATGATGATTATGATGATAGACTATTTTGCAAAGCAGTTATAAGTAATAGTTAACTTCTTTTGTTTTTCAAATTCTAAATTCAACTAACGTCCATTAAATTATTCTGTACATTACGTTGGTATTGAAAACAATTTGATATTGTTTGACCTCATTGATTATGAGGATAAAGATTCTTACCATATCAACAAGCGGAATGTATAGAAACAGTCCTCCAGCCATGGCAAATATCCATTGGCTAGCTTCAGCTATAGATGACCCTAGAACGATACCCAAGATTAATCCCAGGTAGCAGACACAAGCAGACAGGAAGTTGACCAGAAGTGACTTCTTGATGGACAGGCCAGAGTGAAGCAAGATGGCAATATCAGCTAAAATGTAAATGAACATAAATAATCAAATCAAAGCTATTGTTAGGGTGTAGATTTTTATTTGATGAGTTGTTTTTTGTACAGTTTATGTGGAAATCTTTGGTTTATTATAAAATCAATTTATTTCTTTTTTCTTTTTTATCCATCTTGGAATCTTTCTTTTATCTATAAGAATCATTTTAGAAGAGGCATTTTATATTAACTACAGTGGCGTAGCTAGGAATTTTCCATCATTTGGGGGCCCGGGGGATTGACCTCTTTGGGGGCCCATGCATTTTGCGTAATATTTAATGTAAAAAAACTCATTTGGGGGCCCCTTCAAGTGTGGTCCAGGGGCATTTTCTAAATTCTCTCCCTCCCTCCCCCACCCTACGCCTCTGATTAACTATTTAAGACATTTTTGAGTATAAACAACGGCTTTTTGGATCGTAACTATGCTATAGATGACTGTAGATTAGTGGAGATGGTTTGTCTATCCAGCCAACGATTCTGGGATCAAGTTGTAATTGAATAGGTCAATTTATAATTTATTTGGGGACTTTCTAAGTCCTTCCATTTACTGAAAAGGAGATCTTATGGAGAAAGGAACAGTACTTAAGCACTGTGCTAGCCAGATAAACCTTAAAAAACATTGAACCCTCTAACTCCAGCAGCATCAAAATGGAATTGGTTAAGAAGATATTTGCTATAGACACTGACATCTGAAGCACTGACATACTGACTTGCAGACAAACTGACATGCTGATTTTCTGACATGCTAAAATACTGGCATGCTAAAATACTGGCATGCTAAAATACTGACATGCTAAAATACTGGCATGCTAAAATACTGGCATGCTAAAATACTGACATGCTAAAATACTGGCATGCTATAATACTGACATGCTAAAATACTGACATGCTAAAATACTGGCATGCTAAAATACTGGCATGCTAAAATACTGGCATGCTAAAATACTGACATGCTAAAATACTGGCATGCTAAAATACTGACATGCTAAAATACTGGCATGCTAAAATACTGACATGCTAAAATACTGACATGCTATAATACTGACATGCTAAAATACTGACATGCTAAAATACTGGCATGCTAAAATACTGGCATGCTAAAATACTGGCATGCTAAAATACTGACATGCTAAAATACTGACATGCTTAAATACTGGCATGCTAAAATACTGACATGCTGAAATACTGACATGCTGAAATACTGGCATGCTAAAATACTGGCATGCTAAAATACTGGCATGCTAAAATACTGCTGACATGCTAAAATACTGGCATGCTAAAATACTGGCATGCTGACATGCTAAAATACTGACATAATGAAATACTGAGATTTTGAAATAATAATAATTATAGCTTTTATATAGCTCTACTTTCATGCTTATATCATGCTCAGAGCGCTATGGTCCAATCTCATTTGTGGACCAGTGGGGGGAGGGGGTATCTGGGAGTAGGTTTTCCGTGCTGCCTTTAGGCGCTCAGTAAACACAACTCTACTTGAGTCGAGTGTCGAACCTCGAGCCCCTTTCGTAGTTAGCCAATCCAAGTTCAATCGTACTTAGCCTCTCGACCATGTTTCCCAATAGTGACATTTCCAAGACTGACAAAACATAAAGTGACATACCAAGCTCATGTGGCAGTTCCTCGCTTATGATAGCCAGAGAAATGCTGATCCCCAGAGCGATGTCCTCCGTGAAGGCAGCGCCCATGGATAACCCATCCACGAAGTTGTGAATGACGTCCCCGGCCATCACCATCCAGGCCAGCGTGACCTTGTCCTGGGCCTGCTCTGTGGGCAGGTGGAAGTGAGAATGTCCGTTCTCCATGGGGGCTTTGATCATGATGTCCATGTTGAGGTCAGTCAGAGGCGCCATACTATTCTCGCCAGTCTCTACGGACACGTCATCACTGTCTCGAGGCTAAGAGAACAAACAAATTAATTTAAATTAAAGAAAAAAAAATTCTTCATTGGGATTCGAACCCTATCAGTTCGTAAGTGAATTGCTTTATCGACTGACCACCACATCCCACTACAGAAAGTGTAAGAAAACAAAAATATTTTTATCTTTCTCTTCTCTTTAGTAAAATCAAGACATTAATTCTGTTCAATGAAAAGTAATACCTAGAGCAGGCCCTGTGTATGTAGTCTAAATGTAAAGAGTTTTAGTTTTACATTCTCAATAGAAGCATTGAGCATTGGCATAGTGTTTTTTTAATACATGAGTTAGTACAAATAGTATATTTTACAGAAAAAAAAATTTACAGCGTCAAATGAATCTTTGAAACATTTTTACTTTTTGACAATCAATACAAAATCACGTATTGAATATTCCTTGCAATCAGGCGGATCCGATATGGAACCTGCGGGGGGAGGGGGCACCCCTGAGTTTGTGTGATAACACAACTCTCTTTGTAATCTTGTTAAATAAGTGTGTTAGTACAAAGAGTATCAGAAGCGTTCTACTTTAAACAAAAAAATCCCTTTTGTAGGCAATATCCATCAGAGAGATTAGGTCCAATCTCTTTTGTAGGCAATATCCATCAGAGAGATAAGGTCCAATCTCTTTTGTAGGCAATATCCATCAGAGAGATAAGGTCCAATCTCTTTTGTAGGCAATATTCATCAGAGAGATAAGGTCCAATCTCTTTTGTAGGCAAAATCCATCAGAGAGATAAGGTCCAATCTCTTTTGTAGGCAATATCCATCAGAGAGATAAGGTCCAATCTCTTTTGTAGGCAATATCCATCAGAGAGATAAGGTCCAATCTCTTTTGTAGGCAATATCCATCAGAGAGATAAGGTCCAATCTCTTTTGTAGGCAATATCTATCAGAGAGATTAGGTCCAATCTCTTTTGTGAAGCAATGGGGGAGGGGGTATCTGGGAGAAGGTTTTCCGTGCTTCCTTTAGGCGCTCAACAAACTCAGTTCTGCTCGAGTCAGGTGTGAAACTCGTCGAGCCTCCTTAAAAGTAGCCAAGCGGTGAAGCCTCTCTTAAAAGTAGCCAAGCGGTGAAGCCTCTCTTAAAAGTAGCCAAGCGGTGAAGCCTCTCTTAAAAGTAGCCAAGCGGTGAAGCCTCTCTTAAAAGTAGCCAAGCGGTGAAGCCTCTCTTAAAAGTAGCCAAGCGGTGAAGCCTCTCTTAAAAGTAGCCAAGCGGTGAAGCCTCTCTTAAAAACAAATTACCTTTGTAAAGTATGTTACAGACAAGGAGACGCACTTTCCTGCATGCTTTTCAATTTAACACTGGAGAGAGTTATAAGAAATATACACATAAACACAAGGGGAACTATTACTAACTACTTCAGGAGAGAAAACACGGGTCCACAACCAACTGGGACGATATACAGCCAACCTCTACAATACCTTGCTTATGCCGATGACATTGCCTTATTGGGTAAAGAAACCTCTGACATTGCTAGAGCCTTCATACAACTAGAAGAAGCATCTCGACCAGCAGGACTTGAGGTCAACGACAGTAAAACCAAGTACATCACAATGATAAGAGACAATCAAACAGAGGGACAAAATATCAAAATCAAAGACCACGAATTTGAAAACGTCCAAACTTTCAAATATCTAGGAAGTACTATTAATTTCAAAAATGACCTACTAACAGAAATAAAGGAAAGAATAGCAGCAGGCAACAGGGCATTTTATAGCACCCACCATTTACTTAAGAGCAAAACGATTTCAAGGAAAACCAAGAAAATAATATACAAAACCATAATAAGACCAGCAGCAATGTATGGAAGTGAGACCTGGACACTGACAAAGACATCTGAAAATTTACTTAACACCTGGGACAGAAAAATTCTTAGGAAAATCTATGGTGCCATACAGGATGAAACAGGGTGGAGGACACGCACTAACCATGAGTTATATCACTTATATGAAGACCCATCAATAGTGAACGAAATAAAAAATAACAGACTACGATGGGCAGGCCACCTTGAAAGAATGTCAGACAACAGAGGGGCGAAAATCGTATACAGGCAAAAACCAAAAGGCAGGCGACCCAAAGGCAGACCCCGAATGCGATGGATAGATGACGTGGAAGCAGATCTGAAGCAGCTTGGGGTTAGGGCGTGGAGACGAAAGGCCCAGGAGAGATCTGAATGGAAGGATGTGTTAAAGCAGGCCAGAGCCCTCCACGGGCTGTAGCGCCACTGGGATGGATGGATGGATGGATGGATGGAAAGTATGTCACAGTATGGTTAGTAAGCTCTGCTCAAAACTATTTTGTAGACCTTAGGGGGAATGGCATCTGGGAGAAACACAACTTCTCTGGAGTCAGGATTTGAAACTTGAGCCCCCTTGATAGGTAGCCCAGCAGTTTATGCCACTTGGACAAAATTCCGTTTCACAAAGTTTCCCCTTTTAGACCTTTCGATGTATGGGGCAGATGATGTTAAGGTCACTTGTTTCTTTGGCCAAAAGAGAAGGGTGCCATGTGGCCAGCACGACGACCAACCGCTTTAACTTTCCCCAACTTAAGTCATGAACCCATTAGAGCTGGGTGGACTCAGGGGCGCCCTAAAAATCCCTAAATTCCAAATCTCAGTCTTCAACCAGAGATTTAAACCTAGGACTTCGGGTTCAGAAGCCAAGCGCTTAACCACTCAGCCAACGCCCCCCCCCCCAAATCCTTTTCATAAAGGACTTTGTTAAAGTTAAAATAGTCATTCTGAACCAAATTAACTCCAGACAAACACGTCATTTTCCCACTTCTCTCTCTCACACACACACCGCAAGCTCTCACACAGACTTTAAAGCTGTTCTACCTTGACAGATCGTCTGTTATAAAGGACAGTCTTTAGAAGCCTCTCCAAGCTGAAGAAGACGTAGATGGAGACTACGATGACAGAAGACTTCCAGATGTAGCTGTGGTTCAGTTCTTCTATGGCTTGGATGTGAAACGCCTTAGGAAAAATAAAAAAGCGCGTTTACTGTCTGTAACAAGGGAACAAGTCTTTTTGACTTTATTTATTCAGGGGCGTGGACCCACTTAGCGCCCCCTTACTTATAGACCCGATTTTATTGTGGAGAAGATAACTATTTAAATTTTTACTTTTATTGACATGGAGTGGAGTTCCTTGACCACAGCGTTGATGTTTAAACCCATTAAATAAACTAGAAAGTAGACTTTCTTTGTTATTCACGCTGAGAAAGTGTCTGAATGTATAAACAAAATATACTGTTGTTCTTCTTATATATTTCAGCCAGATGTTACTTCAAAAAAAAAAAAAAGATGATAATTACGTCCTACGCATTTCATATGTCAATCCAGGCATGCATGTTAATCATCGGACCTAAACTCTCCAAAGTCGTTGGTTTGCCTGGCTGATTCAGGCAACCATTTCCATTGTACGAGTTTGTTCTAGTGTATAAAATAAGAAATGTGCCTCTATCTTTGTGTCTTTCTGAGTATTTCATAAGGTTTTGTTTTTTGTATTTGTAAATTAGGATTTAGTGTTTTATGTATAATAGCTACTTTGCTTTTTTTTATTATTCCGTTCTGAAGTGTCTCTAAGTTTAGTGATTTTACTAATGGTGTTACTCTAATCGAATTGGAATATTCGTTTGTTACAAAACTCACTGCTCTACTTTATTCAGTTGGACTTTATATGTAAAAGATTACAAAAGTAGCTATTAGTCTGTCTTATTGGATGGTTTCGAAATTCAACCTGTAAGCTGTCGACTCATTTCAGCTCTAGTTAGGAATTCACAGAGGAAACTTGTGGGTCTCGTTCCTCTAACTTTAGCGCTCTGGATGGCAACTTTTAAGAGACGTCATGGAAACGATCAGCTTCAATGAAGTCCAGTAGGGAATCGGCCGAGAGCAGCGTTGACCATGAGGAGCTTGCCTCATATTTCTATACTGTAACCGCCACTGTTGCCGCCACTGTGCAGGGACCAACACTCCAGCTAACGGGACACTGATGAAGCCCCCTTTGTGGAACGGCGTGGCGGACTCTTGTTGGACTGGGGTGCTGGCTGTTTGTTCCATCCCTACCCCGAGTGAGATAAAAAAAAAAAAAAAAAAGCTCACCCAGGGTATCCTGCAGGGGCCTCGTTCGCTACTCGTACTTAGCCTATCTAGTTCCACTATTAGACGTTTACACGGAAATGTCAGGCGACAGGGAGCTGGAATCCTTCGGAAACATTCACCAGATTTGTTACCCACGACTGATATGGTCATGGCACACAAGACAAATCAAGTTCATGATGAACTTAATGGGTCAGACCGTGAGTTTCCATCGCCACGCTAATGGGTTTAAGTCCCATGCCCACTGTATATTAACATTGTAATGTCCTAAACGCAACCTCAACTCGTCATGTATCTAAACATGGCTGTCCACGAAATTAGACAAAACTGGATGAATCGAATACGTATTAATAATGCACATACAATTAGCAACTATTTGACCTTTCGACTTTATCAGCTTAAAACAACTTTAATGCAAATTGGTTTAAACTCTGGATCATTACTTTCATCATTTTGAATGTCACCGTGAACTCATCGAATTACGGTGATTGCTAATCTCATACATGCCTTAAAAGGCGAATTTCATAAGTTAGAATAACAACTCAACACATTCTTAAAATATGCAGGCTGCAAAAAAAAGTTATCAATATTCAAATTCATCTACCTAGCCTGTCGTCAAAACAGCTGACAAGGCAGTGAGTCAAGTTGCCATGACCCATCAGAACAAAGTTACACATACATACACTAGTTCTCAAAATATATCCGATATTTCTTTCTAAAGTGCCTAGATCTGTGTAACTTTGACTTACCCCCTACGCCTGGTATATTGATCCTGATATAGGCCAACATTTAATATTGTTAAAAACAGAGACATTTATAGAGTGTCGGTATTGGATGCTTCAAAACAAAACATACACTAAAGCCTATATGTCAGTTGTGCTTCAAAAGTCTCAGTCTGTCTTTCCACCTAATTTATACTCTTAAGACTGTTTCTTCCATATAGTTAATAGATCCAAGTAGGAGGTTTAAGTGAAAGTTTTAATCTATATGTATAAGAAAAAGAAAGCTGCCCTGTCAGTGAGCTCTAGGACAGATGGATTTACATGCACGAACTGTGGCAAACTCTGCCGCTCCAGAATTGGCTTGATCAGTCACTCCTGGTTCTTCACCGTCTCAAGACGAAACCAAAGCCAGTGACTCATCCGGCCGCATCCATTGTCTTCCGAGACAGAAGGAGCCATATATATATATATATATATATATATATATATATACCTATATGTATATATACATATATCACATTTGTTTAAAAACTAATATAGACGATATGCTAATATTGTTTATATTAAACGTTTTAGCACTAAACAAAAGTTGTCAATTTTTAAATGTATGTTTAAACCCGAAAGAAATTCCTCTTGTCTACCTTTCCTTTCTCTTATTCTCCTATTCGTTTATAAGCAATACTTTTTAATCACAAACTCTGAACTATAATCTGTTAAAAAGCTCTACTAATTTTTTTGTTTATGATTAAATTGCTCGGCTTATTGATTTGTTTGACCCCCTTGGTTTCTAGAGTTGTACAACTCAGACTCAAATATAATTCAAATGTCTAAAAAAAAATTAAAAACTTCACATTGAGTAATATTTATGATAAGCTGTGAAGGGGGAACTTGTTTCATTTTGGGAAAAGAAAGGACGTGACCTGACCCAAAATTTAACTTCAGATTCCCCGCAACATTTCATATTTTTAAAGGCTATCGTCTTTGCAGAGATTGTATTGAGGACATGGATTTTCTCCGCTGCACAGGGGGCGTAGCTAGGAATTTTCCATAGTTTGGGGACCGGGGGGGGGGGGGGGGCTTGACCTCTTTGGGGGGGTCCCTGCATTTTGCATAATATTTAATTAATTAACTAAAAAACAGATTTTCAAATGATCCCCCTCCTCCCCACCCCCACCCTAGCTACGCCACTGCTGATATACATATTGTACTCGTCTTTCTAGAGTATGTACTGCAAAATTAGTCCAGGGTTATACTGACCTCGGGTATAAGCACCAACAGGCTTGTTGAGATCAGGGCCCCCGCGCCCATAGCCACCAGGAACTGCAAGAGCCTCTTGAAAAACCGCTTGTTCATGATGGGGCCCAGGAAGACGCCCACGTTGGAGATGACGATGATGAGTGACACAAAGCCGATACCGCAGCCCCAGGCTAGGAGAGAAAGAGAGACAGAGAGAGAAATACATTTTTTTTAAAAAATTGAATACAGTGCATTGAATGACATTTGGATGTCGCGTCAAATGTGATGTCAAGATATGACGTTGAGTTGATCTAATGCTTTGATTCAATCAATTAAGTCAGAAATTGCACGCAGTTTGATGGATGCGAATTTGAAGTAAAGTTAAAAGCACACGTTAAACACACAGACACACGCACACACGTACTTACACTCATGGACCAATAACACCTATTTTACAAAGTTTAGATTTAACTCATTCCCGAGTCTGCCAGGTACACATTTTGTACACGTTTTTTCTCCCACTTCCAATTCTCAAATCAAGTTGAAACTTTTCTCAATTATTCATAATCGATGACAATACACGAATCAATCAATACATTTACCAATTGTTTAATCAATTACCGTTAATTAATTAATTTTGTTTTAAAAAGAAAAAAAGGGAGTTAAACTGTTCAGTATTGAGATATATGGCAGAGATTTTGCGGTTCTTCCCCCCCAGATAAGTTTTATTTTAAAAATAGTCTATTTTTATATTACTATTATTATTATTTTTAATTCACACTTCATAGGTATAGAATATAAATTTCTTGACATCCTAAAATCTGCTATTTATTAAATTATCATTTTGGTGACAGGTCATTTCATCCCCGGTCACTTCATCTCCGGTCATTTCATCCCCGGTCATTTCATCCTTGGTCATTTCATCCTTGGTCATTTCATCCCCGATCACTTCATCACCGGTCATTTCATCCCCGGTCATTTCATCCTTGGTCATTTCATCCCCGGTCACTTCATCTCCGGTCATTTCATCCCCGGTCATTTCATCCCCGGTCACTTCATGCCTGGTCATTTCATCCCCAAATAAATATTTGTTCTAATTGTGTAATCTTTGCCTTTATGTCCTCATTTCCTCTAATATATAAAAATGTTTATTTAGAATACTTTTTGATATTTTCAGCATGTTATTAGAGTGTATATAGTGTTCCCAATACTCTCTTCATATTAGTTGAGAAATGACAGAATATATTTAAACTAGTAAATATAAAGTAATGCGCAGTTTGTATTTAGTTCTATTGTATCTGTTTGTTGTAGGGATGTCAATATTACCCTGCGCATAGTGCGTGATGTAATGATCAAAGGTGTAATGGAAGTAGGAAAAATCTTTTTAGAGATAGATGTACGATTTGAATAATTATGATCATGCCGCTCTGCGCTCATAATTTATCACCAAAGTCCAAGGTGTGGTGGAAGTAGAGGGAATCTTTTGAGAGATGAGAACGACGAGACTACTTATGATCTTGACGCTGATAACTTATCTCCTGGAGGCCATCTTTCACTTTATTTGTCAATCGTTCTTTCTTATATCTGAGCGTGTCATTTGAAACCCTTATATAATGTTTTATTTATTCTAATAAACGCTGACTGCAAGAAATACGTAACACTGGCCTAGAAATTACAAATGATGTACAGCAATACGAATCAATAAACGCTGACTGCAAGAAATATGCAACACTGGCCTAGAAATTACAAATGATGTACAGCAATACGAATCAATGGATCGTCTTCTGTACATACTAACAATAACCTAACAATAGCTTATCTATTAACATGCAAAACATAATTTTTACATTAGCTGTATATCTATTGATGTTAATATTTTATATTTTTAATGACATTATATTCTATTCATGTTTATGTATGTTAATTCTTTTTGTCACCTAAATTAAAATAAATTTATGAAGTATTATTAATTTCATACTTTTTACAATTATTATTTGATTGATTAGTGAATGAAATGACTAGGCGGATGAAATGACCAGGGGATGAAATGACCGGGGATGAAATGACCGGGAACCATCATTATTAGCGGCCCCCAAAAGTGGAAAAGACGCTATTAGTTTTGTGTGAAATGTCAGTCCGTCTGTCCCGTTTAGATCTCAGAAACTAGAAGAGATAAAGGAAAATCGGACACAATGATATTTTAGATCATTCAAAGTTCTGATGCAACGGCTACTTTTTTTCTTTTCTGAAAGCGAAAAATCTTATTTTCAAATCAATTATGCAAGTAGTTTTTTCATAAAAATACACCACTTCTACAACTATTCACTATTAATAGTAACAAACACTAGAAGCTTATTAGTAAGGAAGATACATGTAAACAGTTTTTAGAACAAATTTGTGCAAATGGTTTTAGATTTTTGGTCAAAAAAATTTTGTTTACAATTGTATTGCTAAATTATGTAAGTTCTGTCATACTAAAGACTACATTTAAAAAAAAAATATGTGAAATTTTTTTTTAAAGAGAAAAAATCTATTTATTATGGAAATAAGTTGGACATAATTTAAAACAATAATTAATAAGTTTCTTGTTTCTGAGATCTAAATGGGACGGGCAGATACACCGCTAAACTACAAAATACAAAATATCGTCTTCTGCCCTTTCGGGGGCCGCTAAAAATGGCCTGTTTTGAAAGGCGCCTTTATGATTACTAAATATTTCAAGCCATCGATCTGCTGGTCCACGTTCGTTTCTCGTCGATGTGTTGATCTTCGTCTTGTCAATAAATATCATCACTGCACGTGTCACATTGACCTTATCAGTGATGTGATTTGACCTGTGCCCCTTCACCTTTTCCTCCCCCCCCCATTTTTTTTTATAAGGGTAGATTTAATTTTAATAAATAACACTTACTTCTGTGTTAAAAAGAAGTCTACAACATGAGTAGAATAAAGAAAAGAAATGTTTTTAAAAGTATCTAAAGTTCAGAAAGAGAGTGAGAGAATAAGAGAAAGACACAGAGACAAAGATCAAGAGACAAAGAGAGAGAAAGAGATAAAGCAAGAGAGGGAGAGTGACCAAGAGAGAAAGAGGGCAAAAAAAAAAAAGAGAGAAAGAAGAGACAGAGCAAGAGACAAAGAGAGGCAGAGAACGTGATAAAGCAAGAGAGAGAGAGAGAGAGAGAGAGCAATAGAGAAAAAAAGCAAGACAGAAAGAGAGCAAAAGACAAATAGAGAGAAAGAGATAAAGCAAAAAAGAGAGAGAGAACGAGAGAAAGAAAGTAAGATAAAAACAGAGCGAAAGAGAGAGAGAGAGAGGGAGAGAGAGAAGAGACAGAGCAAGAGAGAAAGAGAGCGAGAGAAATAATGTCTAAGATATTATCTGGCTTCACATCTAGCAACGAAATCTCTCTGCGACATTTTCTCTTTAAACACAGATTAAGTAAAGAGACGTAAAGGTGTCTTTCATTAGAAACATTGACAACCTTCTATTTTAGAACTGTAACACCGTATACATTTGCCTTAGTGTATTTCTATAGTAGTGTAGTCCTACACCTGTTTTACATCAACGTTTTGTTTGTCATATTAATTTAACAATCCTATAACATCATTGCCTGCAGTCTGCACATATAATTGGTTGATTCTTAAGTCGTTTTAAATAACACTAATGTATAAACTAATAACACACGATAATTAAAAAAAAAATACATGTGCAAAATAAAGAAAATCTTTTTTTCTTACGAAAACAATGTATCGATAAAAATAGACTGTTGACCAGCGAACTTCAAATGATATGCCAGTCATTGTCCCTCTAGTGAAGAGAGAGATTTTGTGTTATGGGTTGGGGCTGTGGTGATAGTAGTTTTTAAACGATTGATATTTGTACAAACATGCTGAACTGTTAGAGTACGAGTTATTATCATGAAGTACTAACAAACGAAAGCTGCGGAAAGGGAGTTGATCACCGAGAGAAGAGCAAATAAATACCAAAAATGAAACACAAAAACAAAGCATAAAGAAAAATTATGTCATAATAATTATGATGCGTCTCTAGACATTACACACGTAGACTTAGTGGTGAGGCGCTTGGCTTCCCAACAGGGGATACCTGGTTCGAATCCTGGTGAAAAACCAGGATTTTCAATTTCGGGCTCCCTGACATTAGTTGGCGGTTGGTCGTTGCACTGGCGAGACGATAGGGTCAACTGTTTACGATCAGCTGACACATTAAATAAAGGGACCAAACGTCACATACTTAGCTATGGTTGTGAATAGAAGGATGAATTTCCATTGTTGATGTCACACAAAATAATTATTTAGCAGTAATTAATTGACTTTTTTTTTTTTCATTGATGTATGTCTTGTCTATGCCAATAAATAAGTGTGCAACTCGATCCGATCTTGGGTGTGGGAGAAACAACGTGTAAACCCTTTTTCACCACAAAACAGAGTGATAATGTAAGCTTTTTAAAACGAGAGGCTCTGAGAGAGACAGGGAGTTTAAAGAGGCAAATAAAAAAGAAAGAAAGAAAGAAAGAGAATGTGTTTTTAAAAATTAGAGAGGACAAGAGAGAGAGAAAAAAAGTTGAAATAGAAAGGATAGGTGTGTGTGCATTTCAGGGATTGAGAGAAAGTGTGTCAGGGATAGAGAGAAATAAAGGGGAGGTTATCAAAATTAAAAGATTGCTGAGAAAAAAAAAAGATGGAGAAAAAAAAAAGACAAATGACTTATTTTCTTACAGCCTTTCTCCTATTCCCCCGTCTCAGAGGGAACACCCGACACCTTTTTCTCTTGAGCTTTTAGCAATGAGCAAGGATCTAGTTCTTTTCGCGTTGTTTTTCTTTTTTCTGTTGACCTTTTCTACTTCCTTTAATTACATCAAGTCAAGGCCGTGGCCGCTCCTTCTCCACGTCCAGACTATGTATCTACTGGCGATAATCTTTCTTTACTGAACACATTAGCAATTATTGTCACCATGCATTCAACTGGGGGGGGGGGGTTGTGGCTGAGATGTTAAGCGTTTAGCTTCCGAACCTGGGGTCCTGGGTTCGAATCTCAGTGAAAACTGGGATTTTGAATTTCGGGGTTTTTAGGACGCCGCTGAGTCCACCGAGCTCTAATGGGTACTTTACTTTCGTTGGGGAAAAGTAAAGGCGGTTGGTCGTTGTGCTGGCCACATGACACTCTGCTCGTTAACCGTTGGCCAAATAAACAGATGACCTTAACTTTACTTTTTTTTTTTAATGCGATTCATATCATCTCACAATCACCTCATCTGCCTCTTGACTTTCGTCGTAGGGGTGCTGTGGTAGTATGCGTAACGCAATCCCTCCACTTTTCCCGGGATGGCTGCCTGGTCGTGCGGTTTGCATGCTGGACTGTCGTTCAGATTTATCGATGGTCCCGGGTTCAAACCCTGCCCGCTCCCATCCCCCGTCGTCCTGCTGGAGGTTTGGACTAGGAAGTAATTATCTTCAACTCTGAAGGAACATCCGAAACATGTCAAACATTTTACAAAACATTTTACCAAGCAATTACCTTCACAGAAATACTATTTTCTACTTTGTTGTTTTTAGCTTGTCTGGCCTTTATTCACGTATTACAAACATCAACGCTGAGCTATTGCCTCATCACTCACCCAACGCCCCAATGATTTAACAATGGTAACATATTTCCGTGCTCTAGTTTCGTTTTACACGTGAAATAAACACAATAAGTCAATACAGGTGTCGCAATTTCATTAAGTTCAGTTGCCAAGAATTAAAAGTCGATTCGAATGCACGAACTCTTTCTTATATAAAGTTAGAAAAAAATCAATATTCCCTCACAATATTATTGTGTGAAAGTGTTTGGTATCAAATGACCCTCCAAAATTCAGTTAATAGACGTAGGTTCTTATTACTATCTTAAGAACTTTAAACAAATATTCCTCCATCTCTCTTTCCCCCTCTCATCTGTCTCCTATCACACTCCTCTATATTCCACATCTCTCTCTTATTTTCCAATCTCTCTCTCTCTCTCTCTCTCTCTCTCCCTATCTATCTTAAACATAAATCTGAATTTAGAAAGCCTTCAGGACAGAAGACTTAAAACTAAAGTAGCAATTATACATAAAACACTGAACCATAATCTTCCAATACAAAACTTAATAAAATACTCAGAAAGACACAAAGATAAAGGTACATTCCCAGTTCCAAATGCTAGGACGTATTGGCTCTTTCGTCCCTAGTGCTATTAGAGCATGGAATGGGTTGCCTGAGCCAGCCAGGAAAAACAATGAGTTGGCAGAATTTAAGTCATTGATTAACATGTATGACTAATTGCATGATGCGTAGGACGTAATCATCTTTTTTTTACTTTACTTTTTAAAGAAACGTCTGTATTATATAAGATAAGATAAGATAAGATAGTTCAATATTATTTGAATTGACCTTCCCAAATTATTTTGAATATAAGTGTCATTTTAACTGATATATTCTATTATATATTATTTTTATATATTATATTATATATTATAACTGAGTGTATGTTTTTAACTATAATTTTTGTAAATGCTTTTTATGCCAATAAACAAAAGGCCTACCTTCTACATCTGAAGAAGAAATACCACAGTGATGCCAATGAAGTTAACAGAGTGAATAACAAACAAACAAACAGACCTTACACCTTAGTAAATAGTCGATTTCATTTACCAACAAACCGGGAACTTAAAGACTTCGCTAGACCAAACAATTTACTACTATACTAAATAGGCAAGCACGCTTTATCTCAACCAAATAACGCAGACTTATTTTCTAAACGCCAATGACCGAGAATGAGCTGCTACGTAATGAGACAAAACGTCAAAATCACAATTTTATAAATAATTTAAAGGTGCAGAGGTTGAGTGGTAAAGTGCTTGGCTTCCGAACCCAGGGTGGGGGGGGGGGGGAGGTCCTGTGTTTGAATCCTATTGAAGACTGGAATTTTAAATTTCTGGATCCTTGGATGCCTTTGAGTCCACCCACCTCTAATGGGTACCTGACATTATTAGTTGGGGGAAAAGTGAAAGCGGTTTGTCGTTGTGCTGGCCACATGACACCCTCGTTAACCGTAGGCCACAGAAACAGATAACCTCTACATCATCTGCCCCATAGACCAGTGAGACCACAAGGTCTGAAAAGGGAACTTTACTTTTATAAATAATTGAATCTTCATTTAATAATATACACGGTAAGCACTATTTTTCCCTCCATTTTGGTTCTCTCTTCTCTCTTCTTTCAACACGCATTCGCACCATTCCACATTCACACTCTGGTGCGCACGTAACACGTACCTTCTGCTGCAGTTGGTTTGTTGCTATTCTTGGAGTGGTATATATCTTCTGAGACGCCAGCTGAGCAGTTCTTGGAGATGAGTGTGCTCATGGACACCGGAATGGCATCAGCGATTCTTTCCCGAGGTAGAAAGTCGCCTATTGCCATGGCATTGAAGATTTCAGTGATCCCTGGACACTAAATGAAACACAGCAACAAGTAATGGTGTTGAAAATAAAAATAATTGAATGTTTAAAAATGTATTCATATGATACCTATTTCAATTTTAAACGCTAATAGTGACTATGTAACCCTTCTTTCCGATTAATGCCGATATAACTTATGGTTCGTGTCGTGGTTAGGGATTTGGAGGCCCGTGGCAGGGAGGGGGGGGAGGCTTGACCTCTTTAGGAGCCCCTGCAATTTGACATTCGACATCATGAAACGAGATAATACCGTAATATTTAATGTAAAAACACATTTTGGACACTCATGTGGGGGCCCAGGGGAGATTTTCAATTTTGGAACTCCCGTCCCCACCCTTGCTACGCCACTGCATACAGTACGAAAGTCAACATCTAAAACATTTTAATTAGAGAACCGCTGGGCTTAAAGCATCATCACTGATGTAATATCGTAGAGAAGATAAGAATAAACGTCACTAACTGAGATTTTAAAGACCAGTGTGCTATATTCTCAGATTAAAGTACACGATGTGATTAAATTTGTCATAAAGACATAGACACTGAATATGTACAAAATAAAAATATCTCTCAAAGCAATCTTTTCATTAGCCATGATAATCTGTCATTGTCTTACGCAAGAAGTATTTACACAATTTTTTAACATGAGCTTGCCATACCACTAGAAGGAGGGGCGACGGCTGAGCGTTAAAGCGCTTGTCTTCCGATCCGAGGGGTCCCAGGATCTGGGAGTGTTTTCTATTTCGGGATCTTCAGGTCGCCTCTGAGTCCACCATTTGTAAGCCTGCATGCACTTAGGCTCTGTACTGGGATTAATTCCTTACAGCACGGTCCAGGTATCAAGCAGTGTTCTTTAGGGTCTGCCTGTCTCCGTACAAAGCGAGACCCCGCAGGCACCAGTTCTATCTGTTTTAATACTAGTCGTTATCTTCGATTGTGTTTCTGAGCACCCTGCAGTCGTAGAGGATGTGTTCTACTGTCTCGTCTGCTGCGTGGCAATGTCCACATCTGGGGTCTGAGTCTACCTACCTTTAACATACGTTGGGGGCAAAGGTAATGGTAGTTGGTTGTTGTGCTGGCTACATTACATCCTCGTAAACAGTGACCCACAGTATAGATGACCTTTACATCATTTGCCCCGTGGATTACAAGGTCTTTAAGGGGAACAATACCAACAGAGAACATTTCAACTAGCGAGACATGCCCTTGTGGAGTGTCACCAGTGGATGACGATCTTATTAACTAAAGCTGCCAACTTTATAAAGAGTCCCGAACAAGATACTGCCTAAGAACACCCATCTAGCTTATATGTAGGGTTGCCTGATCTGATAACCACTGCGCAGTTCATCTAAAATAGAGTCCTCCAATATGATAATGCGAACGAAAAAGTAAAAGAAGCACATTACATTTAATATTTAGCACTTATATTTAGCACTTATATTTAGCACTTATATTTAGCACTTATATTTAGCACTACTTAAGAATCAAACTACCAAACTTATCGATGTTTGAAAAATGTAGAGACGATTGCGTAGAACATTTTAAAAAATCATTTAAAGACACTGGCTATACATTTAGATTCACATACATTAGAAACTTCACCTCGGCCTGGCGCGTGCAGTTTCCATCCGAGGCCTTGCAAGATCCCAGGACGCTGAGGAGGAAGTCCTCGCTGTGGGAGGTGGCGGACTGAAGAAACTGCATGAACTGCTTCCGGGTCAACCCTGAAGAGTTCGCCACAGGCAACGAAAAGTGTTTGAGCAGAACTCCCAAGGAGCTGTTGACCATCTGCTCTCTGGTTGCTTCATTTGCAAACGACGCCGCCGTGAGCAGAGATGTGCAGACCATGGCCAGGAGGAAGACGCATACGCTATGCTTACTTGGCATGTTTCTTGCAAGGCTAAGGGCAGCTAGCGCAGCTCTGAAGATGAGAAAAAAAAAAGATTATTTAATTTCTTAAACAAGAACAGTTTAATTGTTACTACATCTATTAAGTCACTCTGTCTGTCTGGTGAAAGAGTTCCTGTCAAAAGGATAAAGCATACGTCTCTATATAGAAATCAGAAACAGACTGAGCACACACTGTTAACACGTAATATGTCTTCATTTCAATAATAGAAACAAGAAGAACCTATAAAATACAAACCAATGCCAACGAATGTTTGTTTGGTCTTCTTAAAACTTACATTAAATTTAATCTCCATGCTTAAACGTTGCAAAAACACATTATCATTAATATTTTGTTCCGGTTTTTTAATGTAAATATCATATAAATGCTAAATGAAAATCTTATACTGACTTATATTTCATTAACTATAAAGTTGTTCCGGATATTGTTTAAAAAAAAAAAAATTAATTATGTCAAATGATTGTTTGAAATCGCATAATTGACTAATATTACACTTATATTCTTCGACAATACGTCACTATAGTTTATTTATCGATATCAAATTGTTCCGTATTTTCAACTTAAAACAAATGTATGTCAAATGACTTTATTTTTTCAAAAATATCGGCAATTGGTTGTTTTAGGATTTTAAAATAAGAAAGTAATTTACTAGAAACGATTATTGAAAATCAATTTTTAGACTTATTTTACAGTTAATTTTGTTGCCGAAACATAACAAAAGTTGTTTAATCGGTAAAGAATGTTCCGGATTTTGTTTTGAAAAGAAATCGACCTACATTACTTTAATTTTCTTACAAATCGTCGCCAAAAATGTTCCGAATTTTACATGAAAAATCTACTAACGCCTAATAACTGTTTGAAATCACTCTTCTAATAAAAAAAAATAAAGTAATCTTGTTCTCATTTACGAAAATTGGTTGTTTTTTTATAAAAAATATTTTAAATTTATTGATTTACTCGTATTGATAAAGATATTTTTAGTCTCATTAGGCAGTGTAACGAAGTGGATTTTTTCCTTTGATGTCATATTAAACTTCATAATCTGACTTGTATTTTAAAAAGACATATTAGCTAGATTTAGATCTAATCTAGATTTTTTACACAAAATCTAGATTTATTTTACACTAGAGCTAGATTTTTCAAACTAGATTTAGATTTATATTCTAATTAAAATCATTGTAGCTTCTAGATCTAGAATTTCTTGGTCTAGTTTAGAATGTCTGTTGTGTTGTTTTTACATGTTTCGGGTGTTCCTTTATAGTTGAAGTCCAAACCTCCAGAGGGTCGACGGGGGATGGGAGCGGGGAGGGTTTGAACCTGGGATCATCCATAAATCCAAACGACAGTCCAGCGTGCAAAACGCACGACCAGACAGCCATGATTAAGACTAGATCAACGTCTAATATATTAACAATAAACGTTAAAATACAAGAAAAGTAATAATTTTTTCCCCACATTAAAAAGGGTGCCGGTACGCCGTACCGGTGCGTACCGTCACAAAAATAAAAGCACTGGGTGAATTGTATAGACATCGATATCCTTAGGCAGTATTTATTTTTTCAAAAAAAGTTTTTTGAGATTGATTTAATCAATGAAAGTCAAATTCTTTCCTTGCAGTCGGAGCTTGGTTTCATTCACTGGCGTTAGATGCCTACCATGTACAAAAAATATATTTATTAACCTTTTTAAGTCATTGCCAGCCGATGAACCTTCCTGCTTTTGAAATAATTCCAAAATTGTATTAAAGTGTTGAACAAAACAAGAACCATAACTCACTTTCGAAAGCAGCGAACCACAGAGTACACTAAAAGTTGAACCTGTCCCTTATTACTTGTTTCATACAAACCTTTGTTATCTTCGGCGTGGGTTTGAATTTAATTTGCAATTGCTATAATTATATTCAAATAAGAATAAGAGTGTGGGCTAAAATTTTAACAAGATGTTGCCTGTGTCACAACTCACATGGAAAATAGTGGGATAGATCTGGATTCTCTTTATTCTATATTATGTATGAAGCCTTTGGAGCGTCCAGCCACGGGTGGTGCCCTCATATGTCGCAATAAGCTACACAACTACACAATTTGGAAGTAATATTTCATCACTAACGAAAAAAAAAAGTATTTTTTGTGTCACAAATACGTTTTCAATCATTTTAATTTCAGTTTTAACCAATTTTAAAACAACATCATAAGACATAAGGGTTTGTTTTTATAGGTTTGGTTATTTCATAATATGTGTCGTGCAATTTTCGAAAACGTCACTAAACCAAATTCTGCTTTGCAATTGTTTCGATATAATATTTAAACAGTAGAAATTTTTTTTAATTCAATAAAATGTAGGAAATATGGATATCTCCATTCGAGCAAGTTTTTGTCACGATTGAATTTGTTACGCTGGGTAGGGCACGTATCCCTTATGGGAGACGAACGCATGCCAAAGGCAGTCTTTTTTGGAGAGCAAAAAGGTGGTCGACGTAACAGAGGCGCCCCACGGAAACGCTTCAAAGACCAGCTTAGGCGTCAACTTTCCTTGGTTGACATAGAAGAGAACACCTGGTTGCATGCGGTCTCAGAACGAGACAGCTGGAGGTCACTCACGAAGATCGCGGGATACACATTTGAGACCAAAAGAAAATCCACTGCCGAGGACAAACGCAGAAGACGAAAAGAAAATCTAAATTCGACCACCTGCGGACAATGATTATGCTTGCTATGAATGTGGCAAAATATGTAGGTCACAGCTGGGGCTGCTCAGCCACGCGAAATGCTGCACTCCTCACTAATCTTTGGACCCGAAGACAAGGCTTAGTATTATTATCAAATCATAAACGTTTACGCGCAAGATCTAAGGACAATAGATGTAGTGGCGTAGCATCCATGGCTCAATGAACCCGGGCCCACGACCCTTAGGGGCCCACAGTCTGTGACGAACCAACCATGGCGCAAATGGATTTCATGCGTTTGGGCCCCTAACTAATGAACCGTTGGGGCCCACATGGGCCCTTGGGGATGACACCAAACTGGAATACGTAATAGCACTTTCGTAAAGGCGATTAAAAATGTAACCTTAAAAACCTTCTCAAAATATCCTATTCCTAAACCTTAGACCAAAAGTTTACTTCAAAACATTAAACTGTACTAGAGTCTGAGTAGCAGCAGCCTAGACTGCTTTGATGTAAAGATCTGTTTCAGATTATCAGGTTTGTTGTAATGGTGGCTAGCCTTAATCATGAGCTGGTGATGACAACTGTTAACAGCTCGTTCCATTTTTACAAAGCTTATATCAACTCACTCTGTCTGTCTGTCTGTCTAGTAAAAGTTTGTACACGTTAATTCTCCCAAACCAAATCTCGGATAAAGCTGAAATTTCTCTCAATTATTTATTTTAGCTGACAACACAAGAATCAATACAAAAAACTTAACTAATTAGTAAATTAACTAGTTGTAGTTAATTATTTAGTTTGCTATCTCGAACACGAGAAATTTGGTCTGATTGACACGGAAAAAATTTTTCGACACATTTGCAAATTATTCAGCTGTCACAAAACTCAATCTGTTTCTTTATTTTTTTCTGCATTAGAAAAAAAAAAGAATTTTTCTTAATCTTATGTCGATTTGAAGAAAAATTCTGAGGTTTTCTAAAAAAAAAAAATGAAAACAAAATATATACCGTAGTCAGTTGCATTGTGGATCGTTGGAGACTGATTAATGTTAATTGGTTGAAACTTGGATCATAGTTCAACATCATATTTATACAAAATCTTCGATACAGCAGTTTGAGCATTATGTTCACGGTACTAACCACAACTTATACTTGGTCTTAAATAATTCCATCAGCTGCGCTCAAAAAGTTGCAGACTTCTATGACTTTATATAAAATGTCAGTATGACGACTTCCTAATTTAAATGAACCACAAAACATGGAAGTAACAAACTCGACTAGCTTTCTTTTCTATTAAAACAGCACTTTTATTTCCTCTCTAGTTTCTACCTCACAACCTCCACCAACAGATTAGCCGCTCTACTGAGTTTCTGAATTCCTGACCTCTCGTTACCCCGCTAGGCTGACCCATTCAACCGCTGGACAGGTACAGAACAGGGGCGTAACTTAAGGGTGACACTCATGCTCCACGACATATACACATACACACACCAAGATCCTTTCACAACAATGTGCATATGTTTTTACCCACGACTTTTGATTCAAGATGGGCGCTTCTCTAATTTAATAGGGAGAGTATAGTTTACAGGACACTGAAATAATTGTTCCCTACAAGGTAAAAGTATAAAGTGAAATTCCTCTTTCAGACCTTGTGGTCAATATAGCAAAGCGGTTCTCAACCTTTTAAGCTTGGCGACCCCTTTTTACAATCCCCCACTCTGCCGCGACCCCCCCCCTCCCACACACATACAGCAATAGAAGAACAGACGTTTTCGATGGTCTTTGGCGACCCCTGGCAAATCGTCAATCGACCCCCAAGGGGGTCGCGACCCACAGGTTAAGAACCCCTGTTATAGCAGATGATGGCATCTTTTTCTGTGGCCAACAGCCAACGAGGGTGTCATGTGGACAGCACAACGACCAACCACCTTTACTTTTCACCAACTCATGTCAAGGGAATTCAGAGTTGCCCTACGATCTCGAAATTAAAAATCCCAGTCTTCACGGACATTTGAACCCGAGACCTTCGGTTCGTAAGTCAAGCGTTTTACCGCTCAGCCGCTGCACCTCCTCCCTACAATGTTATCATCAAGGAATGATGCTCAAACTGCAATGAGATACTGATAGTTTGTTGTACCAAAGATGCTTACACAAAATACTTTCTGTTCCTCAATGGCAACAATGGCAAAAGAACGCCTGGACGCTGCAGCACTTAGGGAAAAAAAATAAAGCAAATTTGTGAGCGCAATCAACGTTGTTTACAAAAAATATTGTAAAGTGAGCATCAAGATCTACGTAAAGCTGTGAATTAACTGGAGAAGATCTTGACTGAAGTAGGCGAAAACATTGGAGAAGATCTAGACTGAAAAAGGCTACAACATTGGAGAAGATCTAGACTGAAGTAGGCTACAACATCGGAGAAGATCTTGACTGAAGTAGGCGAAAACAGTGGAGAAGATCTAGACTGAAGTAGGCTACAACATTGGAGAAGATCTAGACTGAAGCAGGCTACAACATCGGAGAAGATCTTGACTGAAGTAGGCTACAACATTGGAGAAGATCTAGACTGAAGTAGGCTACAACATCGGAGAAGATCTTGACTGAAGTAGGCGAAAACAGTGGAGAAGATCTAGACTGAAGTAGGCTACAACATTGGAGAAGATCTAGACTGAAGTAGGCTACAACATTGGAGAAGATCTAGACTGAAAAAGGCTACAACATCGGAGAAGATCTAGACTGAAGTAGGCTACAACATTGGAGAAGATCTAGACTGAAGTAGGCTACAACATTGGAGAAGATCTAGACTGAAAAAGGCTACAACATCGGAGAAGATCTAGACTGAAGTAGGCTACAACATTGGAGAAGATCTAGACTGAAGTAGGCTACAACATTGGAGAAGATCTAGACTGAAGTAGGCTACAACATTGGAGAAGATCTAGACTGAAGCAGGCTACAACATCGGAGAAGATCTTGACTGAAGTAGGCTACAACATTGGAGAAGATCTAGACTGAAAAAGGCTACAACATCGGAGAAGATCTAGACTGAAGTAGGCTACAACATTGGAGAAGATCTAGACTGAAGTAGGCTACAACATTGGAGAAGATCTAGACTGAAGTAGGCTACAACATTGGAGAAGATCTAGACTGAAAAAGGCTACAACATTGGAGAAGATCTAGACTGAAGTAGGCTACAACATTGGAGAAGATCTAGACTGAAGTAGGCTATAACACTGGAGAAGATCTAGACTGAAGTAGGCTACAACATTGGAGAAGATTTAGACTGAAGTAGGCTACAACATTGGAGAAATGACTTTGAGAGTGGAAACATGAGACTGCTGTAGATCTTGAGGTGTTCATCCATTTTTTTTGTTTCCCCTGATTGAGGAAAGTTATAATCCGATTTGATGAGACTACCACAGACTACCACTGACTACTGTAAACTTGTGAAGAGAAAATTTAAGATGCAGAGAAGACTTTCAAACTCAACGTATTATACCAAACTATCGATCTCATGGGCATAATAATTGTCAATATTTTAAGTCTTGAACTCAATTTCTAACGTTGTTTTTGTTCTTAAATTAGAAGCAAGGTAACTTATTTGTCTATATTTTGTTAGCCAGCGCTAACTAATTGGTAATATTATTTTATTGATTTTTGTGTTGTCAGGTAAAAGAAATATGTGTGCAAAATTTCAAGCTTGATCCGAGCTTGGGTGTCGGAGAAATAACGTGTACAAACTTTTTACCAGATAGATAGATATGTAGTGCTGATATACATTTTTGTAAAAAATAATAGACTTAACATGAAACTTTAAACTTATTGACAGACTCCACGTATGGTTTTCCCTTGTATTTATTAAAATTAGCTTTTAGAAAGGACAATAACTTTATTTTCAAGTCGCTTGGCTATTTTTAGTACTTTTGGAAAATTATTGCTGTTTCTCGCAATGTAAACTGTTTATACAACTAAAACAAACTTGACGATAACACTTGTTATTACATGTCAATTATCGATCTGACTATGTACGTCCTAATGTATATCCAGGTCGTGTTAGAAGAGAGGATTTAAAGGATTAGAAATGATTAGTTCAAGATTTCAGAGCTTCACAAGTCACAATATATCGCGCATTAAGATACATCTAAGCTCTTCTGACACACAGAAGACTACCCTGGCTCGGACATGTCACTCGCATACAAGATGGAGGAATTCCTTAAAGACATCCTGTACGCTGAGCTTGCAGGGGGAGTCAGACCCGAGGGCCGCCCAAGACTTATCTGCAAGCGAGACATGAGAACCACAGGCATCAACCGAAATATGTGGGAGGAGATAGCCCAAGACCGGACAGCATGGAGACAGACAGTACGTGACGAAACGTAGCTGCATCGGTCAAGAGAAATAAAAAGAAAGCTGCCTTGTCAACTAGCCCTAGGACAAAACCGTTAAATTTGAATAATGATTTTAAAAGTAAAAAAAAAAAAAAGGAAAAATGTTTACTTGACATTTTTTTCAGCCTATATATGTACATGGAGGTTGAAGCTGTGTGTATTTGTCAATAGAAATTTGCATGCGTTTTTCCAAAGCTTTTATCAACTTACTCTGTCTGTCTGTCTGTCTGATAAAAAGTTTGAACATGTTATTTCTTCCACACCCATTCTCGGATCAAGTTAAATCTTTAAGTAATTAATTATTGTACCTAACAAAACATGAAACTATTTTATAAAATTAAACAATCAATCAATTAATTATTGGTAAGTAATTATTTTGTTTGATATCGAAACAGGGAAATAACTTCTACATTATTGATATATATAGTTCTAAATGTGGAGTTCTTCCCTTTAGATATTTATTTAAAAAAAATAATTTTTCAATTTTACTTGTTGCTTGTTTTCATCAAATTGGGCATTAAGAAATGAATACGCCTGAATTAGCTGCTTAAAGCTACAACTTTACAAATCAAAATACAAATCAAAACATTAGGAGCAATACATGAATGCGATATATTAGCAGCCATCTGTGGTTAGTGCATGTATACATTGCTACAGACTACTAGAAGGTGGGCACTACTAAGAAAAAAAAGTGGTAACTGATTGAGGACGTGGAAGTAGGCTAAAGTTTTACGGCTGTTGAAATGCAATACCTCTTAAGTCATTCGTCAATAGTTTCTGCATCGATAGCTATGCAAGTGACTTTGTTTCCAATGTTTAGTTAATAATGCTGAAAATGTGAGCATTAAGGCAGGCATTGATTTACATGAGCTGTACATATGGATACAAAATTAGAATAACTTAACGATTTAAAAAAAAAATGAATGGCCGATGTACTACAGTGTAGAGATGCATAGCAAATTTATAAGCATTTGATTTATATAGTATACATTTTTATGGTTGTTAAGTTCATGCATAAATATTTATTTCACTGGAACCCATTTCAAGAGGAACATTTCAACGATGACACTTTGTACTTCATTTTTTTATAAATCGATAAGTAAATTAAGAGGAGCGGTGGTTGAGTGGTAAAGCGCTGAACCGAGGTTCCCGGGTTCGAATCCTGGTGAAGACTGGGACTTTTAATTTCGGGATATTTGCGTGCCTCTGATGGGTAATAACTAACAAACTAAACTATGAAGTTTGGATGAATATCCGAATCAAATGAAGCAGCTCGTTGCCAATGAAAGTCAAGACACTTGTACAAGACCAAGTGAAGAGCAGTAAGATCAACTCAAGACACCTGTACAAGACCAAGTGAAGACCTGTAAGATCAAGTCAAGACACCTGTACAAGACCAAGTGAAGAGCAGTAAGATCAAGTCAAGACACCTGTACAAGACCAAGTGAAGAGCAGTAAGATCAAGTCAAGACACCTGTACAAGACCAAGTGAAGACCTGTAAGATCAAGTCAAGACATCTGTACAAGACCAAGTGAAGAGCAGTAAGATCAAGTCAAGACACCTGTACAAGACCAAGTGAAGAGCAGTAAGATCAAGTCAAGACACCTGTACAAGACCAAGTGAAGAGCAGTAAGATCAAGTCAAGACACCTGTACAAGACCATGTGAAGACCTGAAAGATCAAGTCAAGACACTAGTAGAAGAATAAGTCAAGACAGTAGAACAACAAGCCAGGACACTTTTACAAATCCAAGTCAAGACACTGGCACAAATACATTCTATATCAAAAGAAACTTTTCGTTACTCTCAAAACAAGTCTTGAAATATGGTTTTGTCCTTTTTTTTAGAAGATAGACTCCAAGCATAAAGGGAGGTAACACTGTCAATTTCTAGCATCCTAGTCGATGAGGATGTGATCTGTGGAGTTGTATCAGCTACTAGACAAAAATTCTTATCCAAATAAAAAAAAGTAAACTTCATAAGGCCCTAAGCTATTTGAGATATGGGGCTATTAAAAGTACCTAATTCTATGCAAGTGCATTAGATGTATGTTTTACCTGCCCTTTTAAACATGTTATTAGGATACATATTTTGATCTATGCAAATAAATGTAGACCAGTCTCAAATATAGTAAGAAAATAGAAATAATCTGCTGGTGAAATTAATCGACTGAATGTGGCACTAGTGAAAGCAAATGTTATGGCTTCACAATTCATAAAATCTGAAACTTAAAACATCGATCTGATCGTTAAGTTATGTGGTGCATTATTGATTAGCCACGCTCCTGAGAACAGCGCTCTGGTATTTGCGTCATTTTACAAACAAATAAAAAAAACAACACCGGGGAGGTGGGGGTGGGGCTTGGTGGTAAAGCGTTTGGCTTTTAAACCGACAGGTATCGTGTTCGAATCTCGGTGAAGACTGTGATTTTGAATTTCTGACTCTCCTCTGAGTCCAACAAACTATAATGGGTACCTGACATTAGTTATGGAAAGTCAAGACGGTTGCTCGTTGTGCTTGTCACATGACAACCTCGTTAAACGTCGGGCATAGTAACAGATAACTTCTACATCCTCTCCCCCCGCAGGTCGAAAGGTCTGAGAGCGGTAGTCATGCACACCGACCTCTCTCTTTAAAGAGACGTCTGCTAATTTACCAATTATAGGTAGCTTATTACAAAGTCAAATAGCACAAGCTCTTAAAACCTGCACTCGAAAAGTCACAAAGCTTTATCACGTTACAAAGAGCTATCCTTTGATAAACTAGTCGGTCAAACCGACAAATCTGTCAACCTAACCAAGGTATAGATCGCTTGCACACTTATTCAATTTTTATTCAATTACACATAACCTTTTCTAAAATGAAGATGCTTAATAATATAATTGATTATAATTAAAATTTTATCCATTCACAAGCAACTTCATTAATCTGTAAAAAAAAAAAAATGATTTTTAATCAAACTCATAAAAACAAACAACAGCTTTTGGTGGTCTTGAAAAAGTAAAGGTCATTTGATATATAAGCTAATATTGCAAGTCGTTTGCAAACGCGTAAAATCAATACATAATGAGAATCATCATCATCTTTCCTTTGCGTTCCTCATGGAACATAGATAATGAGTAACTAACAGAGAAAGGCTACGCCGAACTGGCACTTGACCTTAGCAAGGCCTCCGACAGAATGAATCTCGCCCCCCCCCCCCAACCAATCCGTGGATAGCCATAGCGCAGAGACCCAAACGAGAAAAACGCACTTTGTAATTAAAATTTAATATGTATATTTATATAAGATTTATATTAATTCTTATGAACTACATTTCAATAGTTATAAATAAAGATATTGGCCTTCAATGAGAACACTCTTGATAAAGACTAGAAATGTACAATTAACTCTTATGGCAGTTTCGTATCTAAGATAGGGAAATGGGGGGGGGGGGGTAATTGGAAAATATCCCGCCCCTCACTTGAAAGGGGGGGGGGGCCAAATGAGTGTTCGAATTTTATTTTACATAAAATATTACGCCATTATCTCATGTCATGATGTCCAATGTCGAAATGCAGGGGCCCCTAAATAGCTCAAGGCTCCCAAATGATGGCGAATTCCTAGCTACGCCACTGTGTTATGGAGTGTTCGGTGAGACCCTGGCCTAACTGATTGTTCATTCATGACCTATGGAAGAAATGCTTCCCTTTTGGTCAAGCGTTAAAAGGGGGCTTTAGCTATTGCAGGAGTAGCCACAGATAAATTATGTATCACTTAACACTGCTTTTTAAATCTTGTTATAAAATAGATTGAAATTAAGGCGTTGTCTTCTATTCCGAAGATTAAGGATGAGTGCAGTACCACAGTTGTTGAGTGTATATGTACTTTTCAGATGGAACCATGACAGGGCGGAGGTATTGGTTGTGTAGGATGAATAAATTCTTACGAAGTCAAGTGGTGGTCTGACGTAGAACAAGCTAATAAAAACAAGTGTAAAAGAGAAAAAAAACAAGCAAGAAGCCTGATACAAAAAGACATGAATTTTAAGTGAGTTTGATCTTGTTAAAATTGCATTCCACCTGTGTTTCTACTTATGTTATTTGGTCGCCTCCGATTGATAGCATGGTTGAATAGGACTCTTGGCGTAGCAACGAATATAGGGGCCTGAAACATGATTTCTGTGTCGCGAGACAGCCCTTGGGTTTATTACGACAGGCCCCGTGATTAACAAAGACCCATAGGGGTTATTGATAGTAGGTCACTTATTATTTTAATTAGCATTTAACGTCACGCCACATTAGACTTACTTGTAACAAGTTGTCACTAAACTGACTCCAATGACACTAATAATTGTAATGCATTGAAATAGTTCTCTGGTAAGTCTACGGATATATCCAAGCTGACATTATATGTGGTTTTTTTTTTTTTTTTTTTTTTGGTTACAATAAAACTTTTTATATATTTTAGGGAAGGTGATCATAGCCTTGAACCCTGGCTTACTGGTTCCTTGCTACACTACTTGTTACACTATTTGCACTAGCGACCCTACCATTTTTAGGTTTTCAGTATAAGTGTGTCTCAGTGTGAAAGTGTCTTAATGAAAGAGTTTCAGTGCAAGTGTTGGCATCTCCATGTGAAAGTGAGTGTCGTATATATGTCACAAGGGTGTCTGATTAAGGTTCTATGTCACTGACAATGTGATGACGTCACTCTCCCAACACATCAAGAAGAGACACGAAAATAAAGACCTGCCAGGCTCTTAATTAATATCAACTTACTTAATATCAACTCACTCAATATCAACTCACTTAATACCAGCCACAGCTGCGACAACGTAAATCAGCCGGTGATCTTTTGTCGCACAAGAAAACGGTCAATCTGATCAGACAATAAAAGGTGTTCCTACTGGAGGCTTTCCCGTGGTGTCGTAGACATTACCGACACACTGAACTATACTGTGTCGTAGACATTACCGACACGCTGAACTATATTGTGTCGTAGACATTACCGACACGCTGAACTATATTGTGTCGTAGACATTACCGACACGTTGAACTATATTGTGTCGTAGACATTACCGACACACTGAACTATACTGTGTCGTAGACATTACCGTCACGTTGAACTATACTGTGTCGTAGACATTACCGACACACTGAACTATATTGTGTCGTAGACATTACCGACACGTTGAACTATTTTGTGTCCTAGACATTACCGACACGTAGAACTATATTGTCTCATTACCGACACACTGAACTATACTGTGTCGTAGACATTACCGACTCACTGAACTATACTGGGTCATAGACATTACCGACACGTTGAAATATATTGTTTCGTAGACATTACCGACACGCTGAGCTATATTGTGTCGTAGAAATTACCGACACGTTGAACTATATTGTGTCGTAGACATTACCGACACGTTGAACTATACTGTGTCGTAGACATTACCGACACGCTGAGCTATATTGTGTCGTAGACCATACCGACACGTTGAACTATTTTGTGTCCTAGACATTACCGATACACTGAACTATATTTCCTTTAAGTTGCGGCCTGACTTTACATTTCCGAACATTTGTTATCATTTTCTTATTGTCTAGAAACAGGAGCAAAAAAGTAGCGTTAAAAAATGGAGATGCGAGTCCACTAATAACTCTACACGAACAGCTGTTCGGTAACTGGTTCTAGTCTAATGGTGGTTTCGTAAGATACTTTGCCTGATAATGTATGCTAATGTATTCGTGTAGAAATTGATATAGGGATACATTGTCAGGGTCACGTTGGTCATGTCCTTAGAAAGAATTAAAAAAAAAACGCATAGACTGCTACTGGCTGAACTTCACTTAGTTAAAGGATGAACCCGACGATGTATTAAACTGCTGCTTAGAGGAGCGTAATACATTATATAGACCCTACTTCCTTTCATTTCGTTTATATTGCTTGGCTAAAACAGGAAAAGAATAATGGAAGAATGTTGATTTAAAAAGAAGAGTACAAAAGATTCTCTCCCTTAACTCGACTTTGTCCATATTTTGGTGTCAGAAGTCTCACTCTTGCTACAGGAAACATCTTTTTTGTGTGTGCTAAATTTTTAATTACTTTGTACAAATTAACTAATTTTAAATCTGAGTTAACTCGTTTACGGAATAAATAACAAAAAAAAACAACAACTGCTTTTTAGAATGCTCAAAAAACAATGATAAACACCGCGATGGAATAAACAAAGGGAGACAAGTGCGACTAACAAAAAAAAGAATGTATCAATTCTACTAGTACTAAACATAGCGCCCTCTTCACCCTATACGTTGCAAGTTGTCAACAGAAAAAAAAAAATGAGATCCGCCGAGTAAATTGCGAAGTGATCGTAGTCACTTTTAGTATATAAATTTCGGACGTTAATTAAAAGAAATTTAAAATATTACGCTCTAGCTCAGATTTCCTGCAATTTCATTGGGTAGCTGCGTGGTGGGATAGAATTTGGGACTATCGTAACGACAGCCCGCAGCGCATACCCCACACAGCCAGGCGCAACATTTATGACCTGTCAGTTTAACAGTACTTGGCACAACAGTCGTGCTAACAGGCGTTATGGTTAATAGTAACAAATGATAAAGTTAATAACAATCGTATAAAAATTCATAAGTGAGGATAGAAAGATGGAAAGGAGAGAAAGGAGGGAGAGGGAGAGAGAGGAGATAGAAAGGAAGAGAGGGAGAGAAAAGAACGGGATAAAGAGAGGGAGAGAGAGGAAAGAGAGAGGAAGAGAGGGAGAGAAAAGAACGGGGTAAAGAGAGGGAGAGAGAGGAAAGAGAGAGGAGAGGAAATGTTGGTGCTTAAATTACCGGTGCCTAAATTTCCAGTGCCTAAATTTCTTAGATTCGCCCTATAGAAAATGCAGTGCCATAAAGCCAGTGCCCAAAATGACAGTGCCCTATAGCCAGTATTACCTGCACATTATAAATGAATAGTTAATTAAGAAGGAATGATTTTTTTTTAAAATTAGACAAACAAGTAAGCTAGTACAGCGACTGGTGTCAGGTTAAGTTAACACTTAATAAGTGGGATAACATGTGGAAGAAATACGTAGAAAGAAGAGTCTACAATTAAATCCATCCATACATACAAATATATTACATACAATCATACATACATATATATTATATACATACATTCATAGTATTACATACATACATATTACATACATATATACTGAGAGAGAGAGAGAGAGAGAAAGTAGATCTAGCTTAATGTAATAAATAGATACCTCTATAAACATATAAGCAATACATTGTCACGGAGAGGCTAGTTTAATAGACAACATACATACATATTACATACATACATTCATAGTATTACAGACATGCATATTACATACATATATAGGCCTACATATATACAGATAGAGAGAGCTAGAGAGAAGATCTAGCCTAACGTAATAGATAGATACCTTTATAAACATACAAGCAATACATTGTCACGGAGAGTCTATTTTAATAGACAACTTGTTTACTAGCACTATTAATAGTAAGGACATTGAAAACATTACCTCTAATGTCTAATGTGTAGATCAATAATCACGTAATCAGCATGTTATGGCATCAGTCACCAAGTGTCCAAAGCTGTCATGGAAAGTCCCATGCCACAAGACAGTACATGCCAATGTGTGCAGATAAGTTTTTGTCACTGTGCTCTTTTTTTTTTTTTTTTTGAAGCGTGTTAGTGTCAGGACGTGTTCGTCTTGTAGGTCAAAGTTCAGTGCTGAGTGACCCCATTAGTATTTAGTACGCTGGGTGTTTCGTCACCCAGGCTATTTTATTTTTCCTGGTAAAGGAGAGGGGGCGGTGGAGAGCGGTTCACACAGCTGACGTGGACCACTGAGAGGGTTGTCTTCATCGCGGCCCACTTAAGGTTAGCAGTGACATGATCAACGACCCGAAACAACGAGGTGGCGTTTGTCATCAGTTGCGCTGGCTTGTCAAACTCGGTGTTTCCCCCTGGGGCAAAAAGAGAACTTTTAATTAAATTACGCAAAGCAGAATCGCATTGATTGGAAGTCAAAGATAGTTGCCATCGTTAGCTTCAGGTATTGTAGCAACTGTATTAATCCACAATGGGAACATGGTGGCTGGGTGGTAAAGGGCTTAATTTCCGAACCTATAGATCTCGGGTTTCGAATCCCGGTGAACGCTGAGATATTGAATCTCGGGATTCTCGGGACGTCTTTGAGTTCACCCAACTCTAATGGGTACCTGAAAGTAATGGATATGAATTAATGTTTCTACGTTGTCTAACGTGGCATGATCTCCAGGAGTAAATCGAACAGTTAATGTTCCTTCGTGAAAATTATCATGAGACTCAGCGACGTTTCTGATTTGTTTGAGCCAAACTGGCGAGGAAATTAGTCATTCTGCATCTCTTGGCAGAGGATTTTAGCCATTATTAGATTTTTTATCTCTCATTTTTGTATCTCTACCTTTTCCTTTCGATTTCTGTTTGGTTCCATGTTTAAATAACAATTGTGGTTTGTCAATGACTTCGTAGCTGAGAAATCCTGGGATCTTGCGACGAACCGACCAATCCAAATATATAATGCACATTAGAGAGGAGAATCCATTTCTGAGTCAATTTTAGTAACAGTGGGTCTACAGACTGCTGCTAGCATAACTACATCATAACATGAGGGAATACTTCCTAATTTTAAGTTCAGGGTCCAGTTTTAGATTCACACGAGTACGTTCACACTAGTTCGACTTCTAAAGGACTAAAAAAAACTACATAGGTCTTATGTTGTTAGTTAATCTCTTAGTGTGTAAAGAGAATTATTACAAAAGCACGGTAAACTGCTATAAGCCAATCCATTATATCGGATTATGTGGCTTTAATACACAGTTATGTATGTTAAGATCCGTATCCCGTCTTTATAAAAGGTAAGGTGAGACCTATCAAGTTTTACTGGTCTTACTGACTTTTAATGTGGCCCATTCGGCAGCCACATCCGGCCTATTTAGGCACTGACCCAACGGGCATTTGCCCAGTTGCCCATATAGCCAGTCCGCCCCTGCATAACACTATCGTAAACCAAAGAAACAGACGACTATTACATCATCTGTTTATAGATCGCAAGGTCTGGGAGTTAGTTATATTAACTATTCTGATCTACACATAAATTGTTTAAATTGTTATAAATGAAAATGTTGGCCTACAATGGGAACACTCTAGATCAGTGATGCCCAACAGAGTTCACACGGAGGGCCATTTTCATTTCCGACACTCGTGTCGCGGGCCAGATCGTCGAATAGATGAAAAAAATGAAATAGAGAATAATTCCATTTTAAATAGTTTTATTAGAAACCTGTAGCACCACTAGGCCAACTTACGCACGTAGGGCGATTATGTAAGATAGGTCTCATCCGTTTTATTACTGAAAGGTTTGTCTACTCAATGAAGTGCTTGTAAACATTGTGATCGTCCTTAACACCTAATTTCGGAAATTTGTAAGTATCACCAGGCAACACGGCCAAGAAATGAACTGTCTGCATCACTCTAAATTTCTTAAACAGGGATGTCTGGCTTTGTAATTCCATCAATTCCAGTTGCAGATCTATCGGAGTAATCCTCAGTGGCAATAGAAAACATTTCCAAATCTGTTGCTCTGTCATTTAGTTTTGCGATGCGTTAACTGCTTGTTTACCCAGGACTAATTCTTTCACCACTGCTAGAAAGCACTTTTTACGCATCATTTCTCATACTTTGAGCAACTCTGTAACGTGCCTTTGCCGTGGACTCATTTCACTCATTTCTTGTCTCTTTTTGTTCTCGTCAGTCGCTTGACTCATTCAACTAGCGCGTAGCTTAGCGATCTTTTCTGGGCGGTTAAAACCAACAATGCCGCCATATTTTTATTTATGTTTTGATGTTTTGCAAATGACTTTTTGTTATACGTTTTAAAAACCGAAACAATTCTGTACAAATCTTGTTGGCGTAAGTTCCACAAAGGCAAAGATGTCTTCACTTTTTTATCCGGAAGTTTCTACTTTCATATTCTAGTTTTCGTTCCTATGGCTCTCTTATTTCATTAACTCTCAAATATTTAAATGGTACTAACTTTCTCTTTGATATCAAAAGTACTTTACCAAAAAATGATGCAGAATTGATGCCCAGTGTTACACACAACATATGACACGACTAGCTCAAGATAGCAGCGGAATTATTCAAGAACCTAAAATAACTGTCAACACTTGTCACCAAAAAGATAAACGTCGTGTTCATTTAAAAAAAAAAATAATATGACTTTAGAATGCCGTAGATTTGAATGAAATCCATCCAAGAAAAAGTGAGAGTCCTAACGTAGAAAAATACATTTTTCAATCTTTTAAAACAATTTCTTCTCTTTGTACCGAGGTTTAGGCGGGCCGGATGGAAGCACGTCGCGGGCCGGATCTGGCCCGCGGGCCGTAGTTTGGGCATCGCTGCTCTAGATAAAGACTAGAAATGCACAATATGCTGGATTTCTTATCTTATATTCTACAGACGTCCCTTCAAAACAGAAAATAATTACAACCCACGCGTATTTATGTGTTATTCTAGTCGTGCATGTTAATTAGCCATTGTTGTTGTTGTTGTTTTCTGGCTGATTCAGGCAACCCGTTCTATGCTGTAATGGCACTAGGGAAGAAGGAGTGTAGAAACATGTCTAATCTGGGTCTGTAGAATTTGTATTGATCAGAAGATAAGTTTTGTGTTTCTGTACGCGTAGTATTACTAGTAAGTTCGTAGCAATACACACACAGCTCAAGACACTGACAAAAAAGTAAATCCACAGGTGCATATAGAGTATGAAGGTTTAATCCACAACGGGAACAGTCTAGTCTCAAGTCACTAAATTAAACGACGTTACCTCTATAAATGCCTATGACAACTATCTGTCTATCTTTATCTAGTCTACAGTCTCGCTTTGAATCAATGTCGTCAGAATTTCGCGTTCACTAGCAGACACCTAAAGTGCGTCAATCCAGGAGCACTTGTATGAATTTGTCCTAGAAAATGGAATAAGAAATGTCAATTCCAGCTTCAAAATCGATGTTCTGTTTTTCATTTCACTATTTTGTTTTAATCTTTATACTTTGTAATTTCAAAAGGTTTAATAGACTTTGATGTCCCAGTTAATAAATAGTTCGTCCATCGTGGTTCGATGATGACCACTTTTGTCATCCAAGGGGCTGAGAGTTTGCACTTGGATTTTGTGTCTCCTCATGTGACTGGTGAGACATATGTGAGCCCGGAATGTTCGGCTGCACACTGGGCAGGTTATTCCAGCTGGAGCTAGTGTCATTGGCCTTGCTTTTCTTCTCTGGCGTTTTTCCTCTGCCAGCGTTGTTCTCTTTTCCTCAGCAATTTGTGCGCCAGTTTTCACAGCGCGACGCCATGATGCTCTGTCATGTGCCTCTGTCTCCCAGGTGGTTGGGTCTGTGCTGCCTTTAGCTTTAAGGGTGTCCCTGAAGTTTTTTCATTGTTGCCTTGCGAGATCTTTCCTTCCCTTAATTGGCCATACAGGAGTCGTTTAGGGATGCGTCGGTCTTCCATTTTGCAGACGTGTCCTGTGCATCGCGGCTGGGACTGCATCAGGATTGTTTGGATGCTTTGCAGACCCGCTCTTCGAACGACTTCAGTATCTGGTATTTTTTCTTGCCATTTGACTTTTAGTATTTTTCTGAGACATGTCATGTGGAAGTGGTTCAGTTTCTTTGCATGTTTTCTGTACACTGTCCACGTTTCTGAGGCATAGAGCAATGTAGGGAGGATGACAGCTTGATAGATCCCTAGCTTTATATTTGTGGTGATACCTCGTCTGTTCCAGACGTTTTTAGACAGTCTGCGATAGGATGCACTGGCCTTGGCGATACGCAGGTCCATTTCATTATCAATCTTTCCGTTTCTTGAGAGTGTGCTGCCAAGATAAGTAAATCTATCCACTGCATTCATTTCATGTCCATTTATCTTGATGCTTTGATCCGAGTAGGCTTTCCCTGGAGCAGGCAAATATAAGACTTTTTTGTGTTAATGGTAAGGCCAAAGTCTGAGCATGCTCTTGAGAAGTCACTGACGATGCTCTGTAGATCGTTTTCAGAGCAGGCATTTAGGGCACAGTCGTCAGCAAATAACAAGTCCCAGTTACTGGCCATGACGATAACAAACTAGACCCACGAATGTGACCAGTTAATATAATCATAATGTGACATCAAAGATCGTTACATTCATTTAATTCAGTACGTTGCTTATTTAAATATATTTTAAATAAGTTTTATGTGAAGGATGATATAAATAAAGGCGTTTTTTTTTGGTTTGGTTTTTAATTTATTGCATGTTTTTCCCGTGACAATTTTTATTCTTGTTAAACCAAATAAACTCTCTGAATTACCTTATTGTTTTTCCCCTCACCAAGTTAGCTTGGTATAAGTCAAGACACGTATCGAAGTTATGTATACGGATCTTATCTTACAAATAACAGACGTTACTTCAAACAAAAAAAACAAAGAAGATAATTACGTCCTATGCATTTCATGTGTCCATCTAGTCATGAATGTTAATCAGTGACTTAAACTCTGCTTAGTCGTTGATTTTACTGGCTGATTCAGGCAACCCGGCCCATTCTCTAATGGAACTAGGGAAGGATGCTTTATTTAATTTTGTCATTACAAAGTTCTGAATCTGATTATTTGTTTAGGCAAGTCAAACAGAAGGGGCCTTTTTTTTTGAGGCCTATATCTTTATATTAACTTTCTTCAACAGTGTATTTATTTCGAAATACGAATCAATGTGTTTCTTTTCCTTCTTTTTAATAACTGAAGCCTCCAATAGCCTTCTAGCATCTATCACACCACACTAATAAATTATTTTAAAGTATATCATAATGGAAAGATGTGTTAGAGCAGACCAGGGCCCTCCGTGAGCTGTAGCGCCACTAGAATAATTTGGATGGATAATTTGTTTTACAAAACTTATATGAATCAAATATAGGCGAAAGTTAATTTATCCCCATAAAAATGACTGAAAATAAATGCGGGTATTCATTTGAAAGATGTCCCCACGTTGGCCCCAAAGAGATGATTAGGCCTACGTCCTGCGAGTCAGGTAACAGTAGCATTTTTAGAAGAACGTTTTGAAGACTTGTGTCATTAGAAAACGGGCGAGGGAATGTTCGTGAGTTTCCCATTCGCATCCCCCATTCAGTATTCCCCATATGTCTTAAAACGTTAGCACTGTATTTTTTTTTAATAGAGAACTAGATTAAATATACGCGAGAGAGAGAAAGAGAGAGAGAGAGAGAGAAGAGAATAGAAAGGTAGAGAGATTAGAGAACGAGAGCGAAAAAAAAGGGAGAGAAAATTGATTGATAGATAGATAGATAGATAGATAGATAGATAGATAGATAGATAGATAGATAGATAGATAGATAGATAGATAGATAGATAGATGCCTATTAGATAAAGTATATACATAACACTTATGAATTATTCAGTTTTCAAAGTATATGTTATCTCTGAGCTATTTCTTTGAAAGTAGATGTATTTTGTTATGATAAAATGTTCATTTCTGTCAGCTTTAGTCAATTAGTCCTGTAACAGTTGACAACATCGAAAAACAACACTCAGAAATCCCCTTTCTAAAGCTAGACTTATAACCTACCTTTCGATTCAGGCCTATCCTCTTGGGTCCAAGGCGATCAACTGAATGAAATATCACAGATCGAACGACAGTTGGCAAGTAGGTCGCAAGCTATAAAGCACATTTCCCCCTTTCCCCGCTTTTTTTATACTTTAGACGCGGTGGCCTTACGCAACATAACGCCAGAAGATAAATAAATGTACATTTAGATCAAAGCCAGATAAGCAACCCCCCCCCCTAATTTTCCACCTTCAATTGTCTCAACATGGAAAAAAAAATGAGTCTCCTTTTGAATGGAAGCGAAACCTCTAAAATGACTGGCTTACATCTTTCAAGTGAATAGACATTTGACGTGCCGTTAGCCAAGTGTTAGCCCACATATATTGTTCAGTTTGAGTGAAGCAAACACTCTAAGCACTAGCGCTGCGTAAAGCACGTAAAGAGGGCGGCCCGCCAAGAGATTTTAAAAGGCAGTTCATGTTAATTTGAGTCTTTTTTCTTTTCTTTGTTTAATGTAAAATAATTATTTATGTATAACACAACGTGTGAGTACGCAGGGGCCGTCCACGAGTTCGTACCAAACACAAACTCCCTTTATTATATTGATTTTATAATATATTTCATAAATGTTAAGACTATTGCTTGTGTCTCTAGAAAAACGAGGTTTTCTTATTTATTTATTGGGTTAAAATAAACATCACTATTTTTTTGTGTCTATTCAGTAAACTTACATTTCAAATCACTATTTTTATCTATTGTTCAATGATATTTATTTCACAGTATGTCCCATCATATCGTAATAATTGTACCATTCAAAAGGCAGTGGCGTAGCTATGGTTGGAGAATAAGGGGGAGACTTTGAAAATCCACCAGGGCCCCCACTTGAGGGCCCCAAATGAGTGTTCGAATTTTTTTTTACATTAAGATTAAATCTTACGCCATTATCTCATGTCTGATGTACAAAGTCAAAATGCAGAGGCCCCTAAAGAAGCCCAAGAGGCCCGCCCCCCCCCCCCCCAAACTTCCTTGCTACGTCTCTAATAAGGAATGTGCTTTTAATCTGAAGATTATGGAAGAGTGCATTATAATACGCAACCGCGCTGACCCAGCTGTGAACTAGATAATTTGCATGATGTCGCATGTAAGAGCATGGAATGGGTTGCCTGAGCTAGCCAGGAAAACCAGTGACTTGGCAGAATTTAAGTCATTGGTTAATATGCATGACTAAATGCATGACGCGTAGGACGTAATCATCTCCTTTTTTGAAGTAACGTCTGTATTATATAAGATAAGAAGATAAGACACGCGCGCGCGCACACACACACACACACACACATACTATGATATACACTCACTTGAATATGGGAAGGGGGTTTAGACAATGAATAGAGCATGTGAACATGCAGTATGTCGGAGATTTTCAGCAAGCTTTTTTTTTTTTTTTTTTTTTTTTTTTTTTTTTTTTTTGTGTATTTGGAGTACAGAATTTGAAAGTGGTGATATGTAGCGTCAGGGCCGGTCCTACAGATTGCGGTGGCCTATGGAAAATGGATTGCGCGGAGCCCAGTCTTGGTAGGGATAAGGATAATAAGTGAAAATTAAGATTTTGTATTAGAAAATAAATTCGTCAATGCAATTTTTAAAAATAAAATACTTTACTAAGTACAAAACCACGGTCAAAATTAATTTTACGATCCATCTACAGTAGATGGTAGTTTTCCAACAATAAGCTGATAAACATTCAGATCTGTCTTTTTGATTTACTTTCGACTAGCAAAATATCGCTTTTATTTTCGCCTCTCAGCCACACATCCAAATGTTTTGAAGGGAACCCCCCCCACTTCCCCCCCCCCACCCACCCCCACCCCCCACTATAGAGTTGGTCGCAAGGGACATACAGTTCTGCCTTATGGAAAAGTTGCATTATCGGAGTAAATCATTTGCTAATTCATTGATTACTAGCCATCTGTTACCCGCAGTCCGCGGGTCTTAATTTGCGTAGCACTGTCGATATAGTCACTGAGAGTGTTTTGTAAACAGTTAAGCGAAACAGTAATGTAATACGTATAGCGAATGTGTGAAAGTAAAAATAGTATGAATGGAGCTATCAAAATAGCTCATCGACCTAAATTCATTTTTTCAAATAAAAAACATTTGCTTGTAGGCCACCATATATTTGATTAAAATATGAAAATAGACTTTATTTTGTATGTTCATGTGTTAAAGTATAAAGTAGATCTATCATCTTTGAATTAGATCTTGAGTTAGAGATAGCGTAGATCTAATCTAGAGTTAAATATTGGCTTGGATAGAGTTCTTCTGCGCGTGGGTGGAGGCTTCGCTCTGCGCATGCATGACCTTTTTTTTTTTTTTAGATGTACTGAATCATGAATGAAACTATTAAAATGTATGTCAATACGACTTAGCAGCTATAGCGAACGAATGTATGAAAAATGCTTTAGGAAAACAAATTTGAATGTTAATTTGATTAAAATATCAAATGAATGGACTATAATTAGTATGTTTATGTGTTAAAGTATAAAACTATCTTTGCGAAGAGAAGTTCTATCTTAGAGTTGAATTAGAGTTGAATTAGGAATAGAGAGCTGTGTAACATTTCGGTCTTGTCTAATGAAAAAATGTACGTCAGGACTTCTAAATTCGCAGACATAAGGAACAAATTTATGTAAAAATGCTCTTGAAACACATATTTGAAGGTTATTTTTATTAAATACTGAAATCAATAGACTATATTTTGTATTTTCATGGGTCAAAGTAAAAAACTATCTGTGCAAAGTGCAGTTTCTAAAATTACATCTAGATCTAGATCCTTTCGATCTAAACATGGTAAACATGGCCTTGATTCATCAAATACTAATACTTTCATAGAGTTGAGCAATTTATTTATTTTTTGAGGGTCTTTAGTTAGTTTTAGGTTACTATGCATACGTCATGGTTCCAGTTAGCACCCAAGAAACATTTGTGCAAAGTTTTATCAAGTTTGGTCAAATGGTTTTGATTTCTATTCATAACATACATAGGCCTAACACTAGCGATTCCAGAACTTTGGAGTGGGGGGGGGGGGCGATTTTTTTCAAAACCCTAACCCTAACGCCCAGTAAACCCTCATCATCATCATCATCATCATCAAACTCCATTAGAGTGAGGGCTTGAGAAGCTCAAATCCTCTCTTGCAAAAGCCCTGGACAGAAACCCTGCTGTCTTGCGTAGTGCATGAATGTCGCCATACAGGTCGAGAATTTTGGGTTTCCCAGACCTGTCGAGACGGAGATCAGCAAGTCTGGGGCAGTCAAACAGAATATGAGGCACGGTTTCCTCTTCTTCCCCACAGCGAGGGCACCGTGAATCGAAATTTGGCCATAGCCGAGAGAAATATGAGCCAACAGGACAGTGGCCTGTCCTGCACTGTGCTATAATAGCTTGCTCAGGCCTGGACAGCCTCCACCACGGGGAAGTGCGGTCAGGGCGCCTCATGCGCTCCCAGACTCCACGGGCTTTTTGGGACTTGTCCCAGCACTCAAACCACTTTTCCATTTCTGTTTTTTTGTATTATAGCCAGGGCTTGATGAAAGCTTACAGCCTGATCAGTGGGTGGAATTTGCCCTCCCTGGTGGGCCAAAGAGTCTGCGATTGTGTTGCCAGTCACACCTATGTGACTCGGTACCCACTGCATTATTACAGGGTTGCCATAGCGTTGTTTGATGTTATGTGAAGCCATGATGACAGTGTTGATATTGGGGGGCCTGGTCCGGGGCTTTGCAAAGCATGTAGTACAGATTTTGAGTCAGTGACCACAACAATCTGTGTTGCCCTCAAATGTCCCTCGCCGAGTTGAGAGTCAATGACTTTTAAGGCTTCACAGACTGCCATGGTCTCCGCATCAAAACTGCAAACACTACCACATGGTCCAAAGATTTTGACTGTGTGAGAGCCAAGAAAGTCGATGTAGGCTCCATAGCCTGCTCTTCCAGAATCTATTGATGCCGATCCATCAGTGTATGCAAAAATAGCACTGGGCTTGAAGGTATTAATGGTCTCCAGAGCTAGGATTTGAAGGTCGTTAGATGAACGGCTTTGCTTAGTGGCATTAGGGTCTACTAATTTCAAGCGTATGTCTGGGGTTGTTGGGCGACACCAAGGGGGAAGGGGATGAAAGCGTTGAATGTTTTGTCGGTTGGTGGAGAGGCCAGCTTCATCAGATAGTCTAGTGGCATGATGCATAAAAGACTGCATCTGGATACGTCTTCTGCATCTCCAACCATCCACTAGTTTTCTAGCTGGGAGGTATTCATCCAGCCTTTTATACCGCTCATAGCAGGTCAGTACTGACCTTTCCCTCCTAAGGGTTAGTGGAGCTATATTAGCCATTATTTCAGCCGCATTTACTGGACTTCTCCTAAAGGTTCCACAGACAAATCTTAGTGCTTGGGACTGTATTTTATCAAGTTGTTCAAGAGCAGTCCTAGAGCCATAAACCCTAACCCTATGCATAAACGTGCGTGCAGCATATATATATATATATATATATATATATATATGAGAAAAAAAAGCGCAGCATTTCTCAACCTTCGGCGAAAAACAAAACAACTGGGGCAGCGCTATAAGGTTCCATAGTGGGTTTTGGGGCAAAGCCCCAACGCCAAAAGCGTTTTCTTGCTTTTTTCACTGAAGAAACGCATTCTCTTGACATATACAGCTCATTATTCAAAAAAGAATTCGGGGCGAAGCCCCGACGCCAAAAGCGTTTTCTTGAATTCTTCAATGCAGAAACCCATTCTCCTGACATCTACAGCTCATTATTCATCAGTGGGGTTCCGACGCCAAAATCCTTTTCTTGCATACTTCATAGAAGAAACGCATTCTCCTTACCTAAAGCTCATTTTTCATACTATTAAAAAAGGACCTTTCGAATAATGTTGTACTTGAAAAATATTCTAATATGAATTTATAGGTCCTTAATACATTGCAAATAAAACCGATTTGTTCCTTGAGAAGATAAGATACCCCACATATTTAGATTAGGCTTTGAGGATCGCCGCCGAAAAAAGAATTATTCGATAAATAATATTCAATAAAATTAAAGTATAAATTGTGAGTTATAGTCCCAAATTTATTTAACTAGAAAAATTTCAGATTGAGTAAAGGTTGGGAAAAGGCGACTATGTTTGCGATTATTTGGGTTTAGAACTTCTCAATCATGACTCTTATACTAAAAATTTCGTTTGAATTCTAACTTTCTTAAAATAATTATGATAAATTCATGTGAAATTACATAAACTATGTCTGGAAATGAGAGGGGCGGTAGAGTGAAAACGATTAATCCTCGCTCCTTTTTATAATTTCTGCTAAACTATGATTCTCCATAAAAATAGGACCGCCCCCCCCCCACTCAGAGGGCTAGAGTGGGAGGGCAGTACATGCAATCACTCTCCCCCCAACTCCACCGAATCGGCCAAGATACCAGAAGGGGATTGACATAGTATAAAATGTATATATTAATTGAATTAATTTTGTTCACAAACTATGATTTCTACATAAAAGTAGGACCGCCCCCCCCCCCACTCAAAGGGTTTAGGCAGTAGAGGTATTCGCCCCCCCTCCCCCAATCGGCAAACAGGGAACGACATAATATAAAGATCGGTTAAAATATTGATAACAAGTTTAAACCATATATATATTTAATTGTTTCTGTTAGCAAGCTGTGATTTCTACAAATAAATTGGACCGCCCCCCCCACTCGAAAGTGTATGGGTGGGGGGGCGGGATTGATACCATCGCCCCCTCCCGACCCCACCAAATCGGCCAACATACTAGAGGGGGAGGCGAAATAATCTAAAAATAGGTTGAAATATAAATAATTAGTATATATTATTAACATAAGTAATAAATTCGTATACAAATTGTGTGAATTCTATACTAAAGTGTGGGGGGGGCGATCGCCCCTACCGCCCCCCCACCCCTGGATCCGCCAGTGGGCCTACATACGCCTTACTTTCTACTTTATAGTATAGATGGCATCTATTTATTATTTTGTAACCCATTCTTTGTTATGTAAAAAAAAATAATATAAGAATTATTAGTTAATATACAATGAAACGAATTGGGGTGTACATGTTTTATTTAATGTTTTCACTCGGGGGAGGGGGGGATGAACCAATGAGAACACCATATATATTTGTTATGCTTTTATATATATCTATATAGTTCTATAGATATATCTTTATGATACGTTGCCGTAAGAGTTGGTTTTTTTTTTTAAACGTCGCCATCCTGGAGCCCCTGTTCATAATTCCCGACAGTATCGGCCCTTGATTACACCAACAGAATTTTATCACATTTAAATGGCGTAATTTTTAGACACGTAACGCCAGTGTGTCTGTACATTGATCTATATTTGATCTGACAGATAATGTCTCTCTCTAGTCGTCTTGAGGCGGTGCAGAAAGAGCGTGTTTAAGGATCGCACCATTTTTTTTTTTTGTCTTGTCGTCAATCTGTCCGCACTAGAAGGAGTATAATGGTCGGAGGAGGAACGCCTAGGGCAGTGATGCCCGAACCAAGGTCAGCGGGACGTATGTGGTCCGTGATGGGGTGCGTTCCTATCCCCTTAAACTTCAGGCCACAGTTTGAAAAAGATGCTTAAAGAAAAAAAATTCATAATATACACTACTTGAAGAAATATCCGGCGTTATTAAACTTTTATGATAAAAGATTTTAAGCTTTTTATGTACTTAATTTAGGAACCCGTAAATTTTAACATATATATATATACATATATATATGCACACAGATACATATCCATACACATATATATATATGTATATATATATATATTATATGTACACATATGCATATATTATTGACAATATCAGCGGTACTATCCTACTTACGGTAAATTTAACAAAGGTTGATAAAACGATGTTGATTTCTATAAAAAATCTATCTCTATCTATCTCTCAGACTCCATCATTCTCTCTCTCTATTTCTCCACCTCACTGTCTCTCAATTTTATATTCTTACTCTTTCTTATCTTCTTATCTTATATAATATAGACGTTACTTCAAAAAAGAAGATGATTACGTCCTACGCGTCATGCATTCAGTCATGCATATTAACCAATGACTTAAATTCTGCCAAGTCACTGATTTTCCTGGCTAGCTCAGGCAACCCATTCCATGCTCTAATAGCACTAGGGAAGAAGGAGTATTTGTACAAATTTGTCCTAGCATATGATACGTTAAGTGTGTTTTTATATTTGTGTCTGTCTGAGTATTTTATTAGATTTTGTTTTTGTATTTGAAGATTATGATTCAGTGTTTTATGTATTATTGCTACTTTACTATTGAGTTTTCTGTCCTGAAGGCTTTCTAAATTTAGTGATTTTACCAAAGGTGTTACTCTAGTCAAATGTGAATATTCGTTTGTTATGAATCTAACTGCTCTATTTTGTGTCTGTTCTAGTTTCTTAATGTTGGGTTGAGGGGTCCCAAACAGAGGATGCATATTCTATTATTGGCCTAACCAAGGTTAAATAACATTTTAGTTTTATGTTCTTATTTGATTTATAGAAATTTCTTTTAATAAACCCTAATGCTTTGTTGGATTTTTTGATAGCTTCATCAATATGGGGATTCCATGACAGTTTTTCATTTATTATAACACCTAGGTATTTTGCGTTTTTAGTCTGTGTTACTGGTTTACCATGAATAAGATAAGTGGAGTTAATTTTCTCTCTCTTTACTTGTTTATCTCTTCATTCTTTTTTTTTTTCTATCACTCATTTTCACTTTCTCAGTCCCTCTCGCCCTCTTGCTCAGTACCTCACTTTCACACCCATCCGCTCTTTTTTTTTCTTTATAACTCTACCGTTCTCAGGAAGATGCGTACTGTGTATTCTGTATATTCGATTATTTAGTTATTTAGTATTTTACAGAGTGTAAGGGACATAGTCTCTAAATCTTCTGTCGGACACCTTCTCTTTCTCTCTCTCTCTCTCTCTTATTTTCTCTCTCTTTTCTCTTTCTCTCTCTCTCTTTTTCGCTCTCTCCCTATTTATCTCTCTTTTTTTTCTTTCTTTTTTTCTCTCTCTTTCTCTCTCTCTCTCTCTTTTTTTTTCTCTCTTTTTTTTTCTCTCGCACTATCAGTCAAAATAAAAATGATAAAATACTTATAATGAACCCATGTATCTCACTTGCAACCGATTCTCCAGACGTCTATGTTCCAGATGTCTTCAGTGTTCATTTTTTTAATAGAGTGACTTCCCCTTTTCGACTTTCATGCGGGTCATCCTGTTCTGTGTACACATCTATATGTTCAATATAGCCAATAAAGCTAGAATATAAATAATATAGCCCAATCTAAATCCTAACTCCTAGGGGGCATAGTCGACCCCTTTAAAGGAAATACACTTCAATATACGTTGATGTGATTTAATTTTAACCTTTACATATCTGTGCATCGATCTGCATAGCATCAATTTTAGGTAAAACACTTCTACTTCCACAATAATTGTTTTGTTTTGTTGGTTTTGCATGTTTCTGGTGTTTCTTCAGAACTGAAGATTAGTTCAATCTGTCCCCCAACCTCACGCAGGATCGCAAGGGGGGGGGGTCCAAACCGCGGATCATCAGCACAACAGTCTAGAGAGCACATCACTCAACCAGGCAGTCTGGTTGTCGTAATACCTTAAATTTGAAGCGCATCCTCCCCCTCCTCTAGAACGCACTATTACGTAGTGTGAGCACACAGAAATAAGTACATGCATATAGAGATGTACATTGAATTGGTGATGTGTGAATAGATGCATATCTCCATATCAAAGTGCTGCAGATGTTACATACAACATTGGTACTTGAGATAGATGTATATATATATATATGTATGTATGTTCCAGTTTCAGATGTAAAGGTCATCTGTTTCTGTGGCCCACGGTTAACGAGTGTACCATGTCGCCAGCACAAAGACAAACCGCCTTTACTTTTCCTTAACTAATGTCAGGTACCCATTAGAATTAGATGGACTCAAAGAGCCCGAAATTAAAAATCCCCAAACTTCGAACCCGGGATCCCTCGGTTCAGAAGCCAAGCTTTTTACCGCTAAGCTCCCGCACTTTCTTTATATATGGACTAGATGTGTACATTAGCAATAAAAGCTATTTACAATTTTAACGTAACTACACCTTTTTGTTACTAATTAAAAAAAAAATCGGCATGTGGAGTGTAGATTAACCTATATCTGTAACAAGTAAAGAAATATTTGGGAGTCATTAATACATTCAAATCACAAAAGTGGGGTTATGAGGTGGAAGGGGGGGGGGGGGAAATAAAACCTCTCCTCCACACTGTCAAATAAAAAAAGTGATAGTATATATGACTTGCAGAGGAGCTCGGGGCCACCAAATTATAAACACCCAGACGGTCGAGTAGTTGCACCGATGACAATCTGGCAATAGCCTCACCATTTTGACAGCTTAGTTTAACTTACAATTCATTCTTATCTTTTCTGTTTGACAGCGCCCCTGGCAATAGGACAACCTTGTACTCTACTAGTCGACATTTGCTATTTACACTATATATCGAGTTTAAAAAGGTTAACGCAATTACCTATATGTAAAGTAAGTAAAGTTCCTCTTTCAGACCTTGTGGTCTATAGGGCAGATGATGTAAAAGTCATCTGCTTCTGTGGCCCACGGTTAACGAGGGTGTCATGTGGCCAGCACAACGACCAACCGCCTTTACTTTCTCCAACTAATGTCAGGTACACTTTAAAGCCCTCTGGAGGAATGGGTTTCAACTCAAAACTCCCTTTTACTACGCTCATAGTATTTAGAGTGTGTAATTTGCTTTTTTTTTTTATATTAAAGAGGTATTCTTTGAACACAAAACCCATCTTGGCTATGCTCATAGAATCTGGTGACTGATGTTTGCTTTAATCTTGCAGTGAAAAAGGGGGGGGGGTATCGTAAAAAAAAAAATCCAAATCCCCCTTGGCTATGAGCTTTGAATCGGTGATAGTCGTTTGCATTATTTTTGTTTTTGTTTTATATAAGAGGAGGCTTAATCGCGAAACCCCCCTGTAAGGTGATTTTAAACTCCCCTTGGCTGCATTGGGAAGAGTGTTTGTTTAATATTAAAATTTCACCTAAAATAAAAGAAATAAAAGCGAAAAATCAGTTACAAAATCCTCACTACGGGAAGGGGGGGATTTCATTTCGGCAGGATGGGGTTTGAACCCCAAGGACCCCCCCCCCCTTGCTACGCACATGCTACACATATTGTATATTTAGTGCGATTGATTTTTTTTTTAATCTGCTGGCTTTTGCCAACATTCAATTTTTCCATTCGGGCTTTTAAAGTTTTTGCCAAAATTCAATTTTTTTTCCATTCGGGGTCACCTCCCCCCTTCAAATGGGTGTCACCGTTGCGGACCACTGTATATTGGTCTATGATGTGATCATTATCGGATAAGAAATTTATTTCCTTTTTCCAGTCTAGGTATAGGTCTGTGGTGCCAACATATTATATAGGTCTGTGGTGCAAACATTATCATGTTCCTTTAAAAAACAAAAAGCTTATCAATACTTCCTTTAGTTTATTATTTTTTTCTGTACACAGGATACCCCAAAAAGCTTGCTATTTATAGGCATTCCACCATGTATGAAAATCTACAATAGGCTAATATCAGAAAGTTAACAAAAGCACTTAAAGTATAGATCTAGCTAGCATGCTTGATAAAAAAAAAAGAGAATACATATTCTGATTTTCACAATATCGTTATAGATTCGTGCATATATAAGGGTCATTGCAAGTCAATACATACACACGCATATATAAAAAAAAAATATGTTATTTCTTTTTTCTCACTAAAACCTCAACGAAAGTTAGCTTGCTAAGAATTGAAAAACAAAGCAGCAGTGAACATACAGTCCTCTTGGCCAGCCATGTCTAAGCCGTCATCTAATCTGTCTGTCTCAACGATTAAGTAACGCCCTCTGAGAGATTTAAGTATGATGTTAAGGATTAACCCAGATTAGCCCAAAATAAAAAAAAATGATTTTGACTTATTGACCAGGAGCTGCTAAATAAGTTTTATGTCAGGCTAAAGCTGAACCTATTGTAAAAATAATACATTAAAAACTCAAGATGCACAAACGCGAGAAGCGTTAATCTTATTTTTATTTAAATCATACATGCATTTTTCCTAGTATTATGCCCAGTCTATGCATTCTATAAAGCAGTGTTTCACAAAGTGGGTACGGGTACCCCGCAGGGGTACGGGAAGACTTTGGAGGGGGTATGCTTTGCACCTCATTGACTATGCTATTTTTTTATAAATACCCATTTACTATGTTTTGTTAATAAATTAAAGTGCGATGGGGGTGGGCGAGGGGTACTCAGCATTTCACAAATTTTAAAAGGGGTACACATAGGTCCAACGTTTGGGAAACACTGCTAAAGAGAATATGCATTGCACACAATACCTCGAACTATGGGAATTTGACATGGTCTTTGCGGTGACGTCATGTAACACAAGTCACATCGAGGCTAGAAGGTCACAGCGAGACAAGCTTTACTACTAAATAAAATAATAAAGTGTGTTGCTGGAGTGAGGAAACCTTTTTCAATTCTATTTGTATATGTTCAACCCTCTCCCACGTAACACACACAACAGATGAAGTTAACAGTAGACTAAAGGTAACGTTAAATCTGTGCATTGAAGATGAGCAGAAGTCCTGTTAATGGACCCAATCAATGCGCGAGTGGCAGAGGGTTGACAGAACTACAGTACTGGCGAAAGGCAGGGGGTTGACAAAATTAAAGTACTGGCGAGGGGCAGGGGGTTGACAGAACTAGAGCACTGGCGAGTGGCAGGGGGTTGACAGAACTAAAGTACTGGCGAGTGGCAGGGGGTAGACAGAATGAAAGTACTGGCGAGGGGCAGGGGGTTGACATAACTAAAGTACTGACGAGTGGCAGGGGGTAGACAGAACTAAAGTACTGGCGAGGGGCATTGGGTTGACAGAACTAGAGTACTGGCGAGTGGCAGGGGGTTGACAGAACTAAAGTACTGACGAGTGGCAGGGGGTAGACAGAACTAAAGTACTGGCGATAGGCAGGGGGTTGACAGAACTAGAGTACTGGCGAGTAGCAGGGGGTTGACAGAACTAGAGTACTGGCGAGTGGCAGGGGGTTGACAGAACTAAAGTACTGGCGAGTGAAGCCTAAGATCTGGGGAGGAAGAGGGACATACATAAACAGGAAAGCATTTACTTGTACTTTTACAAATCTTATATCAATTCACTCTGTTTGTCTGTCTGGTAAAAGTTTGTGCACTTGTTTTCTCCCACACCCAAACTCGGATCAAGCTGAAATTTTGAACAATTATTTCTTTTACCTGCCAACACAAGAATCAATTTAAAAAAAAAACAAACAAAAAAACAATTAGTTAATTAACTATTGGTATGTTTTTGATATCTCGAACAAGGGGAAAATATTTACTTGACTTATAAGGTGGTATAAGTTGAATTAGTCCCCTTTATTGTTAGTAGAAAGAAAAGTTTGTAAATAACTATTAAACCTTTTTTTCCATAAGCAGCTCTCTGCTACAGTGGTTGCTGTATTTGCTTGAGGAGGCCTAACTGTTTTACTTTGTGTTTTTGATGAATACATTTAAAAAGCGACCAGATACCCACATCTTTCTCCACCTACCCTTTTCCAACTGTTCCAGATAAAAAATAGGATTTAGAAAGCTAAAAGCATGAAATTTGGCTAAACAAAAACAATTGGTAAGAATATTTCTAATCTAATTACATGACTGATCCAAACTAATCAATACAACTACACTTAATATAAGCATTTTTTTTTAAAAGCATTTTTATTTTGTATTAGCTTGTTTAAAAAAATTATATAAACTCACTGCCTGTCTGATAAAAAGTTTTAACATGTCATTTCTCCCATTCTAAGATCAATTGTGCACAATTATTCATTGGCGTAGACAAAGCACAAAAATAAATTAAAAAAAAAACAATCTCCAATTAGTCAACTCATTGCCGGTTTTAAATTAATTTGTTTGATACCAACAAGGGAAATTAATCCTTCAGTATTCACAAATATGGCTAAATATGTAGAATTTGGTCCCCATAGATAATTTTACACATTATTTCTCCCATACACATTCTGGGATCAAATTGAAACTTAAAACAAATATTTATTGTATGTAAAAAAACATGAATCAATTCAAAAATTAACCAATTAGTCAATTAATTATTGGTAACAAATTACATTGTTTTATAATTAATAAGGGAAATAACTTTTTACATTATCAAGATATACAGTTGGAAGAGTTTTTCCCCTTAGATAAGCCCTTTAAAAAAAAAAAAGTATTTTGTCTTTTGCTTGTTTTAAAAATGTGACTTCCCTAACAAAACTTTCCCATCCTGCTTCATAGACCATTTTTTTTTATAAAACAACATTTTTAAAATGAAATCAATTTAAGTTCAGAGCCTAAAATACCAGTAAATTGATTTGTTGTTTTTTTTGTATCACAACGCAATTCAAATACTAATTATAAGTCTTTTATTTTTTTAAAATGCTCATTAATTAAATGTTGTTAAATATCTCACATATCTGCTCTTCTTAATTTATATCAGCTGCTGTTCAATTTATTACAAATGGGAGTTTATCAGCTAGCACTTTGTGTGAATTTATATATATTATTATTATAAACAAATAACACAACTTCAAATGGTGTTTAAAATAATTAAATCTTTTTTTAATGTTAACATATAAATCTCAACGTTACATTGTGAATACATTTGGTAATACAACTATAAGATATAACAAATTAATGTATCTTGTCTATGATTCCACAAACTGAACATATCTCGTCCATGATATTATGAATTAAACATGTTTTGACTACGATATTACAAACTGAATGTGTATGGTCTATGATATCACAAACTGAACATGTCTAGTATACAAGGATGTTTATACAGAGAAGTGGTAGGAATGTGTTCACAACATTTTGTATTGTTTGAGTTCTATGGAGGAAGGGGGATGATAGTATATCAGCCAAATGGACATTGTACCTTTCAACCGTAACACTTTTAGTTTAATCATGCACAATCACTGGCCTGAACATTCCCATGATGAAGTGAAATATAGACTGAATGATAAAAGAGAGATGTCTTACAATATCACATATCTAAAATGAAACAATCAAAGTTGATGTATTGACATATTAATCTTGAATTTGACAAGAGGTTCAGCTCATTGGCTGCCAAGCTAGCTGTGCCCTTCTAAAATGTTTGTATTCTAGTTGTCCTGTCTTATGTCAAATCACAAATGGTTTGATATAAAGATCCAGAACTCAGTTTCAAAACAGGTGGGGCACGGGGAAAATATCCAAGGGTTCAAAAAGATCTTAATGTGCACCTGATAGTGACCAAAAAGAGGAGATACAAAGCATTTTTTTTTTTAAAAAAGAAGAAAAACCCCTTAGATAGATTATTCACTTCAAACTATGCTGTCAATAGACTTTCAAAAAGCATGCATACACAAAGGTAAATGGTATCTTTCTGTTCTATTTATAGTCAACTTCTGAGCACTTCTAATCTCTGTGGAGTATGTATCTCAGGTTGGGAAAGACTGTTGCAAACCATAGGCCATAGCAACAATGTTCAAATTTATCTAGAAGTTTTAGGCCTTTCAGGAAAAAGAAAATGTCTGTAAATCTTTTTTTTTTTCATCTTTTATCCGTTAAGAGATCAAAATATCATTTATAAATAAAAATCATTCATTGAGAATCTTAATGTCCTTACATTCATCTTGGCACAACCAAAAAAAAAACTAACTAGGATCCATTTATTAATAACTAGAATTAATTCATGTCCTTGCAATAGCTGGTTACTAGAGTCAAAGTAAATGAACCCGATAGCTCCTATTTCCAGTTAGTAAAGATCCTTCCCACAACCCCAAGCAAAGAGGGGTAACTCTGAATTTAAAAAGTCCCTAAAAAAATCAACATTATGAAAAAAATAAGATGTTCAAAGATCTAATACTAATAAATAAACAAACAACTTTAAAAAATAGAATGATATGTCTATTTCAAAAAATATATACTTTTATTACCTTTAGAATATAAAAAAAAAGCTTTAAAAAATGCTCATTTTCCCTGGTGGGGGCTTATAAAATTTCGCTATGGGCCTTTTCCTTTCAAAAATTATTTTGAGTAATAAATAATCTTCACGATTTTAATAAAAATA